>NW_028142012.1:0-443934 GCF_055691185.1 Crinia signifera | reverse complement strand
TGACAGAGGCTTATTTTAGTAGCCGGGAGCCCAGCGAGGACTGTAATGTGAGTGCTGTGTGTGTGTGTGTGCTTCAACCGCCTGGGGGGGGGGGGGGGGGTTTGGCGGGTTTTTTCTCCGGGCTCCGGCGCCATTTTCTTGGTGCCTGGGGGACTAGTTTAAAATGGGTAATTTGTCCAATTGTCTTTGTCATATGTTTGATGCTGGTTGGGTGTGGGATTACATAGATGGGGCGGGGGGGAGCCCAAGTTGGTTACTGACTGTAGGTCGCTGAGGGGGAGTACTCACTGGGGCTGAGGAGTGGGGTGGGTCATGCATTTTTTATCACACGGGGGGGGGGGGGGGAGGAGTATATATGATCACTGGGTAGCCCCTTCTACCCCCCCCCCCCCCATGATCATATGTGCAAACCCCCCCCCCCCCCCCCAGTGACACGCAGCACCCACCCTACTGCCAGCCCCAGTGACATACAGCACCCACCCGCTACCCCACCCCAGTGACATGCACCACCTCAGGCATGTCCAAACTATGGCCCTCCAGCTGTTGTGAAACTACACATCCCAGCATGCCTTACAATAGTTTTAGCATTCCCAATTAGCAAACTGTGGCATGCCATGATGGTACTTGTAGTTTCACAACAGCTGGAGGGCCATAGTTTGGACATGCCTGCACTACCTCAGGTAAGGGGTTAGTCAGTGTATTTCGCTGCGGAGGGGTTAGGGCTGGTGCTGTATGTTACTTGGGGGAAGGAGCTATCACTGGGTGTAGAGTGGGACAACTTGTCCTTCATTAGATTGCAGTGTTGTCTGCTCCACTCACTGTTTACAATGTCATTGTCACCATTTTAATGAACATTTCCATAATTGTTCTTTTCATGTGTGAAAGTATTTATTTGGTTCTGCATATCCCAAAAGAACAAAAAATGTGATTAAATATACATGTGCTGCTTTATTCCCATGTATGCTGTGTTGCTTTAGCACACCAAAATTTAGCATGTGATTGCAGAAAGCAAAATATTGCATACCCTCCAACATGACACATTCCATTAGGTACAAAATACTCTGTTCCTGGACTTCCCTGCCAGTGGCAGTTACAGAGGTTGGACTCCAGTACAGTCCAAAATTCAAAGAGGGGGGTCACATCAACTGTCAGTGTATCCAGGACAGTGATGTTTGGGGTGGTAGTAGGTGTGGCTCCCCTTTTTGAATATTGGACTGTGCTGCAGGCTCACATCTGCAACTGCCACTGGCACGGAAGTCCAGGAACAGAGCATTTTGTACCTAATAGAATGGGTCATGTTGGAGGGTATGATATTGGTGGCAGCAGATCATGCTGTTTGGTGCGGCGCTTCGTTCGCACGGGGACCTATGTTAGAGGCTGTGACGCTGGGGTGGAGGCAGCCAGCTGACATCACTGGATGTCAGCTGCCCGCCCATTTCCTCCCCAGCATGCATGCATATGTAATCACTCTATTAGTTACCAAATTGATGGCTCTGACCAATATTATAACAGGAGGCAGCGATTTGTGAGTACCATATATAACTTGTTTATATATAGACTTGAATTGGTGCGGGGGCCTGTGCATCTAAAGGCCCATACACACTTGTAGATTTTCATTTCAAAAGACTTTGCCAAAATCTTTGATAGATTTATCTTTCACCAAAGTAGTGCATACACACTGAGCTATTTTCCCAAAGAGCGAGAGATTTTCAGGAGTTGAAAGACTTTGCTGAAAATCTTTAATATAAAAAGCTATTTACATAATGGGCTGGGTTTGAACCCGCTGCACGGTGGAGGGGAGTGCTGCTGCAGCTCACCTGGATCCACGGTGGTGCCGTGTCGCTCCATGGTGGGGTGGGGGCTGAAGTGTGGCCGCCACAGGGGGGGGGGGCTGCACGGGAGGAGTGAAGGGGGTGGATGCAGCCGACGAACTGCTCCACGGGGGGTTGCATGTGGCCACCACTCTCCTGGTCACCTGGCTCAACTGCGGGGGGGGGGGGGGGGGGGGGGGTCACCTGGTTAATAATAATAATAGGCATTGGTGCCCAGTGTTGCCAGTGATATAGTGATATATGCATGCCAGCAATGCATATATTACTGGCTAATTCATAATAATAATAGTCATTGGTGCCCAGTGGTGCCAGTAATATACACATTGCTGGCACAGGCCAGCAATGTGTATATTACTGGCTAATTAATAATAATAAGTCATTGGTGCCCAGTGGTGCCAGTAATATACACATTGCTGGCACAGGCCAGCAATGTGTATATTACTGGCTAATTAATAGTAGTCATTGGTGCCCAGTGGGTCCAGTAATATATACATTGCTGGACTGTGCCAGCAATGCATATATTACTGGCTTTAAACAGAAACCATTGGTGGCCAGCAGTGCTCCGTTTTGGGCAGGGGGGAGGGCGGGACCAGCAGGGTGTGTAGCTGGGCGGAGGTGTGATAAGAGGGGCGGGGCGAGAATGGTGTGTTGCCGGGCGTGCGAGCAGGACCCCGTGTAAAGCCAGCCGCCCACAGCACAGCATAGCATCCAGCCAGATGGAGGCGGAGATGAGCGGGGCGGCGCGGCGCAGTTTGCGGACCAGGAGGGTGAGTGACAGGCGAGGGGGGGGGGGAGGCAGCGGGGCGGTCCGCTGGGCTGAAAGTGGTTAATCTTTCAGCCCAGCAGCATACACACCCGGCGATGATGGATGAAAAACCATCCATCATCGCCACATCTGCTGGTAAAACCAGCAGATGAACCACCTTGCTAGCGATGATGCGGGAGCGCGCATCATCGCTAGTCGCCAATCTCTGGGGCATACACACTAGGCGATTTTTAGATCTCTCAAAACGGCTGTTTTGAGCGATTTTCAGCTGAAAATCGATAAGTGTGTATGGGCCTTAATGCTCTCAGTCAGTTACTTTCAGTGTGCTAATTCAGTCATCTGCAATTCTTGAGTCACAGTGTGATAGAGCCACAGTGTGTGCACTATCCAAGATTGGCACTACACAAAATTGGTGCAATTTAGCAATTGAAGCAGCTGTATACACACTGGGCAGTATTCAATGAGAATTTTGACGATGTGCAGCGAATCCTGTTTAGGATTCACTGCACATTCGCCACTGCCCGCCGCGTTCCGGAGCCTCGCCGACTCCAGTATTCAACGAGTCAGGGGCTCACTGCCCCGACCGCCGAATTTTAACTCCTGCGGCGATGCCGCAGGGAGCCTGAGGACGGCGGCAGGCAGGGAGATGGAAGTCTCCCTGCCTGCCCCAGAACGTTTGTGGGGGGGAGGTGGGCTCCCCGGGAGCCAGGCAGCACAGGCTGCCCCCCCGGGATAGCCAGCAGGGGAGCAGGTTTTCACTGCACCCGATCGTGCATATGTAATGATCGGATGCAGTGAATATATGAATATCTAATGAGCGTCTCGGCTCCCGGCCCCCTGCTGGCTGCTGTGTAAAAAAATATATATATATTTTTAAATTAAATATATATTCATGTGCTTACAGCAAATGAATAAAAATAGCATGCCCCTCCTCAGAATAAAATTCCTGATTTTTTTGACACCAAATGTAAAAAACAAAACACTTTATTTTAAAAGTTTACATTCCACTTCACCATAAAAAGATAGCGATTGCTACTCTGTGAATCATGGCGATAAAAACCTTGAAATGTATTCGCCATCTGGTCATTAAATAGGGTGATTCACCGTTTTAGTAAAAAAATCGCCATAAAACATGGCGAAGCAGCCTCATTGAATACTGCCCACTGTCTTTGCTCCGAGTGGGGGGATCAATATCCCTTCAATATCTCTATGGGTTACCACTTCGGGCTCATGGTGCTTGCAGTGTTGTATGTTGGTGCAGAACAGTATGGGCTATTTCACACTGTCCGGCTCCTGCCAGACAGCGAAATCCCGCACGGCCAGGAAGCCGTGCCGTGCACAGTAGTTGTGAATGGACACTATTGTGTCCATTCACACGGGACGGCCACGACCCGGCCGTTCGGTTGCAGCTGGATCCCGCCACTGGAAGGGACGGCTGCCGGGCTGTGGCCATCCGCTCCATTCTAAACTGATGTGTGCAGCACGGCTTCCTGGCCGTGCGGGATTTTGCTGTCCGTCAGGAGCCGGAGTGTGTGAAATAGTCCTATAACAACAAATTATTGTTTAGATACGCTGTGAGTGGGTTTTACATTTGAGTCCTAAACGGACTGATATCTCAGCAATATGCCGCAGTCTATATGCCGCTCACAGTGGGTGCTGAATTCTTAAGTAGCATTGTTGCGTGATATCTCATGTGGAAAAGTTGATATACTTTAGCAACCAGCCGTGTAAATAGTATCTGAAATCCGAGTGGGGGATCAATGTCCCTTCGTTGTTACTGGAGTTATAGCGTGTGCACTGCCTCTAACAAAGGGCCTTATTCTAGTTCACTCTTAGAGGCAAATTCCTTCTTAGATGGACAAAACCATGTGCACTGCAGGTGGGGCAGATGTTACTTGTGCAGAGAGAATTAGATTTGGGTGGGGTTTTTCTTCAAAGTGAGATCTATATTGCAGTGTAAAAATAAAGCAGTCAGTATTTTCCCTGCACAGAAACAAAATAACTCACCCAAAGCTAAATCTCTCTGCACATGTTACATCTGCCCCCCTGCAGTGCACATGGTTTTGTCCAGCTAAGAAGGAATTTGCCTCTAAGAGTGAACTAGAATAAGGCCCAAAGTGTGTAGGTACATGATAGTGTCACAGCATATTCTGCATCCAACACGCTGTAGGCAGATACCACATTAAAGTCCTCTCGGACTGGTAAGTAGCGTGTATTATTGACAGGCGCCCTCTCGGAATGCTAGGTAGCATGTATACCTAATAAGTGCCCACGTGGAGGTGTGGGGTGCGCAGCCCAATGATGCCCGGGAACGCTGTCCCGTATACCCCACTAGCACAGACACATAACCCTTATAACATTAGAGTCCTGAAAAAGGACTAATACATAGTACAATTCAAGTATAGGAGAGACACGGAGAGTCTCTGTACGGTCGGTAACGCAGACACATTTCGCAAATCTTTTTCAGGGCAACCAGTGCCAGTTCCCCGGGCAGGTTTAAATGGCTAGGAGTGTTTTTGAGTTGACCAATGGGCTTCACTTCAGTTCACATGGCTCCGCCTCCTCCTATCACTGATTGACATGTCTTGCCGTGAATTGTCAATCTCCTCTACGGCATTATTGGTATTGTCATTAGGATATGGGGATCTGTTTATATCCCCACATTAGTGATTGCTTCTACTACAGGTCATGTCAAATAATGGCCACTAATGGATGCATTAATTAAATAGACTTTTTTTAAAACACTGAAACAGAGTTATCATTTGGTTACAATGTGTATTGTTGTGTGTATTACTACTCAGGAGGCATCCGACCGGATCGGTGGGTAAGGTTTACATGTGCTATAGTGTTAGTTAATGGTAATTAGAGGTGGCTGTTGGCAAATATTAATATATTAAATGCTCCTGAAATGGCTGTTGGCAAATATTAATATATTACATGCTCCTGATACATAATAGTAGCCGTCGTTGATATGGTGCTGGGGGTGGCACACGATTTCTCGTGTGTCTCCGTTTCTCTTGAATAACTATAATGTAATATGTATATTATGATTTCAGATCAAAATGACAGTCATTCCCAGGATGATTATACCTGAATTAAGTGCTCTGGTTCACTGCATATCACGTCGGAAATTTCAAAATTTGTGTGCAAATAAAAGTGATTGTGAATATGTGAGTGTGTGATCTCTTTCTTAAAATCTCTCACTTTCTGAATCTCTCATCCTATTCATTTTCGCCCATTGTATATGATGGCATCAATATCATACCATGTGGCATAATGTATCATGGGCATTATGGTATGTGCCATAAAGTATTAGTGGTATTTTTGAGGAAAAATAAATAATTTAAGGGGCATGAATCAGAAATTATTTTTTCATTTGGTGACCAATATCTTGGCAAAACTGATGTGTAAAGTAGTATTTTTGTTTTTCAGCAAAGCCCTTCCAAAGTCCACACCCCCTTCTAAGAGGCCACACTCTTTCCGGTGGGGGTGCAATTTTGAACTTCGCCCTGAGCACCAAATAGTCTAGAAACGGCTATAAGACACGAGGCTGAAGTTGTCTTCTTATTCGAGCTCCAGCTTCTTATTCAGGACAATCACTTTCACAAGGGTTAATGAGTCTTGGACCACAAATTTTACTCCAGAAATCCACACAGGGGGGTCACTTACAAATGACCCACTTGCAATTTATTTTGACCAACAAGGATTTGGGCAGAAATAGGGCACTAAAGTGGGCATGGGTCCCAGATTTCATAATTTTGAGTAAGTAGCTGGTGTCCTGCAAGGGTTAAACAGCGTTGGTCAAATAGTATGACACTTGAAACCCACAGAGGGGGGTCACGTACATATCACACATCAAAAATTTTCTTTGACCTACAGGCTTTGTGGCATGAAAATAGGCAGTAAAGTTGGCATGGGCAACAGATTTTTTTTGAATGGACAAAGTATCTGTAGTTTGCGAGGGTTAAACACATCTGGTCAAATGTATACCATACATTAGTGTATAATGAGTTTAAACTTTATATACTTTAATATAAATCAGTGGTGCAAGTAATGGGGTACGGCGTATCTGTAATAAATATATTGCAGATCGCCGTACCACTTCCCCCCGACCCGCAGCCGATGCTTTTGCATGCCGGCTCACCTGACAGAACAGAAGCGATATGACAGCCAGGCAGAGAGTGGTGGGCTGCCCGGCTGTCTTCTGAGCAGGTCCACGGCTATTTGAAATATCGCCAGACAATAGGAGATCACGGCCCGGCAGCCATTCAGGAGCAGCTCCTATTGGCTGGTGACCCGGTGCTATATTTCAAATAACCATGGACCTGATCAGAAGACATCCTGGCTTGTGACATGCCCGGCTCGTGAATCACGAGCCAATCGGACCTGCCTGCACGTCAAGCCTTATTCAAAATAATGAAATATGGGACCCATGCCCATTGTATCACCCGATTTCTGCCCAAATCCTTGTTGGTCAAAAGAATTTGCAAGTGGGTCATATGTACGTGACCCCCCTGTGTGGATTTCAAGTGTAATATTTTTTGACCAATGCTGTTTAACCCTTGCAGGACACCAGCTACTTGTTCAAAATGATGAAATCTGGGACCCGTGCCCACTTTAGTGCCCTATTTCTGCTCAAATCCTTGTTGGTCAAAATAAATTGCAAGTGGGCCATATGTAAGTTACCCCCCTGTGTGGATTTATGGTGTAAAATTAGTGGTCCAAGACTCATTAACCCTTGTGAAAGTGATTGTCCCAAATAAGAAGCTAGAGCTCGAATAAGAAGCTGGAGCTCGAATAAGAAGTGAATAAGAAACTGGCCGAATAAGAAGCCAACTTCAGCCTCGTCAAATTCCAGCTCTAGTTTTCTTTTTACTTTACTCCTTGCTCGCGAATGTTTGTGCAACCCCGCCCGCTGCACTCAAGTTCATGAAGAGAAAAAAAGCAGCGCCTCTCCCATTGGTTGCCTGCGGGCCCTGCCCCGATGACGGACAGCTCGGGCAGAGCATGTTGTGGGCAGATGTTTATATACAAAGGGAGCAGCGCGGAAGTCAGCGGCGCCAGGTACGTAGTGAGTGTTGGCTGGAGGGAGGGGCTGCTGCTGCATCACCGTTATCGGCGGGTCACTGCTCTGGTGGGTGAGCACAGGTAGCGGGTGTCGGCATAACGCCGCAGTTATAGGGACATTGCGTGTATGACGCTAGGCAGGGACTCCATGCTGTCTCTGGGTTTTAAAAGGGTGGGGACGTTGCCTGTAGCAACCAATCAGCGTCTACCTCTCATTTTATTGAATGCAATTCGTAAATGCTAGCCAGAAGAGGATTGGTTGCTGTGGCGATTTCCTTTTTTTTATTTATTTATTTTTTTATAAATTTTTATTTGCATTTTTAAAAGATTATGACAAACATGTTAGGCCTTCCAATCTTAGCCTTTCAAACAAAGACATTACATAATATTCAATACTAGGACATTGACATATACAAACAGTTTTACAACACCTATACACCTAAACAAACTACACATTTGGGGCCTTATTCGAGTTCACTCTTTCAGACAATATCCTTCTTAGATGGACAAAACCATGTGCACTGCAGGGGGGCAGATGTAACTTGTGCAGATCTAATTAGATTTGGGTGGGGTTTTACTTAAAAGAGAGATCTATATTGCAGTGTTAAAATAAAGCAGCCAGTATTTACCCTGCAAAGAATCACCAAAAAATCACCAAATCTATTTCCATCTGTACATGTTACACCTGCTCCCCTGCAGTGCACATGGTTTTGTCCATCTAAGAAGGATTTCGTCAGAAAGAGTGAACTCGAATAAGGCCCATTATTGACAGGGTGGATAGTTTTTATATCTTATCTTCCATTTAAATCTCAGAATTTCTTTTAATATCTAGATAGATACCTAAATAGATAAATAAATGTAAATAAGAGTATATGCAACAACAAGGGAGTTTCTATCCCCAATCCTCTTCTATATACCCTGAATTTGGAGATTCACATCTAGTGTTCTCCTCCGAGAGGCTTCCCAGTCTGACCATAATTTTATTTTTCTATCCCCATAACTTTTCCCTAAAGTTTCCATCTTATAGCTATATTCAATCTTATATATTACTTTCTGAAAGGATGGTACTTGTTCCTGTTTCCATAATTGGGTAATAGTAGCAACTATTGCGGAGATTATTTGATTCAAGAGGTATTTCCTCGAGGCATTTAAGTTTGATGGTAAAATATGTAATAATATCAGATGTGGCGTTAATTGTACCGCAGTGCCCAAACTTTCAGAAAGCAATTTTTTAATATCCAACCAAAAACTTTCTAGTTTCACACAAGACCAGATGATGTGTTTTATATCCGCTCTTTCCCCACACCTCCAGCACCCATCTGGCTGGTCCGGGGAGAAACTATTTATCTTGGCTGGAGTGTAATAAGTTTGATAGAAGATTTTAATGTACCTTTCAATATGCATTATAGAATTGGACATATGATTGACTGTATTGAATAATTGTGTCCACTGCGAATTGTCCCATTCAAAATTCAGGTCCTTTTCCCACTTCTGCTGCCATCTAGTTTTCCTATTCTCTATTTTCTTGTGATAGGATTTTATACCAAAAGGTGATTCCACCCCTCTTCTTCACCCCATAAATTTGATGTATATACTCTATAGGGAGAGCTGTTAATTCCTTTGAGGTAAAAATATCGGATTGTAGGCAATGCCTGATCTGCAGATATTTATAAAAATCAGATCTGATAGTGTTTTTATGGACAGCTTTCCCCATAACTCCAGATTAAGATCTGGTATTAATTTTGTTAAAGCTCCCAAAGGTAGGTGACCCATCGGGGAACCCAGGGTGTCTATCGTGTCTAAAAATTTATACCAATTGTGAAGTATAGTTCTCATACCCTTCGATAGCTCCTTGCATTGATTTCCAACTGAGGGCGGGAGCCATATTAAGTAGTCAAAGGGGATTGATGGCCTATTATCTAATTCTGGGTCTGATCTTAAGTCCCTTCCCATAGGGCCACAGACTGCCTTAATTTGATCCAGTAATGTAGCCGCTTGGTACATCTCTAGGTTCGGAAGACCTAGGCCACCTCTATCCTTAGGGAGCATCAAATATTTTTTAGCTATTTTAGCACGTTTATTCCTCCAGATGTATTTATTAAATATGCTATTAAACCTAGCAATCCAGTATTTGGGGAGAGCTTTTGGTATGGCACGGAATAGATATAATACCTTAGGGAGTAGGAACATTTTTAACATGGCAATTCTACCCAATACTTCTATGTTCATCCAGTTATTAGTTTTTGTATTCAATTGATGAAGAAGGGGGGTATAGTTAAAATCTATCAGGTTCTTTTCGTTGGATACTAGATGGACACCCAAATACTGCAACGAATTCTCTTTCCATCTGAATTTATATCTTTCTTTTAGGACATCCCGGTCTTTAGGCTCAAGATTTAATGGAAGATTTTCGGATTTATTTGTATTCAGTTTATAATATGATACTCTCGAGAATTCTTTAATGATATTCATAAGTGGGATCAAAGTATGTTTAGGGTTTGTAAGGAAGAGAAGCACATCATCTGCGTATAGTAATATTTTATGTTGACTTTTATTTATTATCGGTCCCGTGAGTTCTGATGATTGCCTAAATGTTTCAGCAAGTGGTTCGATCGCCAGTACATAAATTACCGGAGAGAGCGGGCAACCTTGTCTTGTCCCGTTTGTGATCTTAAATTTCTGTGAAAAAAAGCCGTTGCAATATACTGGTGCTGATGGCGCAGAGTACAGCGAGAGTATAGCTCTCAGAAAGCTCCCTTCCAATCCAAACTTTTCCAGGGTTTTCCCCAAAAATGTCCAGTTTAAGCGATCAAAAGCTTTTTCGCCATCTTGTGACAGAACCACCATCTAAAACTCTTTCTTAGATGCGTATTCCATAATCTGAATTGCTCTATATGTCACGCTTCCCCGGACCGCGGGGGTCTCTTACCGGGTCCGGGGTCCAGCGTGGTGCGGCAGGCAGATTAGGGGTCCCGGGCGGCAGCGTCTGTGCGGCGCTCAGAAGCCCGGGAGACAGCCGTCCGGGCAGCTTGTCTCCGTCAGCTGCAGGGCTCTCCCTGCGGCGTCCTCCTCTGTGCGTAGTTCCGGCTTGGCGTGCACGCGTCCACTAGGGGCGCGCGCGCTGTGCTGAGCGTCTCTTAAAGGGACAGGCAGGAAATAGGTAGCAGCGCTGCTAGCATAAAAGGAAGTCTCTGGCAGGGGAACTCTGCCAGAGTATAGGTTCATTCCAGCTCCAGCGTCCTTGTGCATTGTATTCTACCTGCTATTATCATACTGACCCCGGCTTATTACTGACCATTCTCTTGTCTCACTCCCCTGTACCTGAATCCGAGTTGCTCCGTGTATGACCTTGGCTAACCCTCATCGACCACTCTCTGTCTCATCCCAGTGTCCCGCGAAAAGTGCTCCCAGTGTATGACCCGGCCCGACCTTGGATCCTCTCTTGTCTTCTCCCTTGTGTACCTCCTGACCGTACTGAAATCAACCCAGCTTGACGACCACGTTTCCATATTCCCATAACCACTATCAACTTACACGGGAAACCTGAACAGGTCGCCGCTAAAGCCCAAATCCCGCTTGGAGGGGTCACTGGCAGAAAGCCCCCGGCACGGTTAGGCTGGTTTCACACACTCTGGCTCCTGCCGGAAGGCGAAATCCCGCATGGCTTAAAAGCCGTGCCGTCCCTGCAGTGTGTAATGGACTGCTATGTGTCCATTCACACGGGACAGTCACGGCACGGCTGCCGGGTAGCAGCCGGATCTTACCACTTCAATGTCCGGCTGCCGTGGCCGTCCCGTCCTCACAGGTCAGTGTGTGCTGAGGGCGATGGGGGCCTTTCACACACACTGGTCATTTGGTGTCCGGTTTTAGCTCTCCACCGCCACCAAACTGACGTCACTTCAGTTTCTACCCTCAAATTTACACAGCACTGGCTCACTGAGCCGGTGCATGTGAAAGAGACAACTGTCAGGCAAAAAGCCGGACAAAGAGCCTTATTCTAGTTCACTCTTTCTGACAAAATCCTTCTTAGATGAACAAAACCATGTGCACTGCAGGGGGGGGGCAGATTTAAAATGTGCAGAGAGAATTAGATTTGAGTAAGTTATTTTGTGTCTGTGCAGGGTAAATACTGGCTGCTTTATTTTTACACAGCAATATAGATCTCACTTTGAAGTAAAACCCCACCCAAATCTAATTCTCTCTGTACAAGTTACATCTGCCCCACCTGCAGTGCACATGGTTTTGTCCATCTAAGAAGGATTTTGTCAGAAAGAGTGAACTAGAATAAGGCCCAAAGTGTGTCTGGCTTTTTGCCGTCCGGTCAAAATCGGAGTGTGTGAAACTAGCCATAGACTCCGAGCCCCTGTGTCAGGTCGAGCCAATTCCCGAGTTTGTGAGAACCATATTATAATTTGTGACACTATATATATTATGTGTGCCTTGTCTGTCCCTTACAAACCCTGCCTGTTCTATCTTTATTAAGTCTCTTAAAATTGGGGTGAGCCTATTAACAATCACCTTTGCAAGAATTTTAATATCGCTATTAAGTAATGCTATTGGTCAATAATTAGTGGGGACTGTGGGGTCTTTCCCCTCTTTCGCTATCATGACTATCCTTGCTTCCAGCATCTCTTCGGGGAAATTGCCCATTTTATTTGTTTCATGGAAAACTTGGAGTAGGGTGGGCGCTATTTCCTTCTGATATACTAAGAAAAAATTATTAATAAATCCGTCAGGCCCAGGTGTTTTATTTAGTTTAAGGGTTTTAATTGCCTCCATTACCTCCCCCAGATTCCAAGGGGCATCAAGTTTTTCTTTCTGTTGCAAGGATAATTTCGGTAGGTCTATTTTCGCGAGAAAGATGTCTATTTCTTGAGGGGTCAGTTGAAATGTCTCTCTATCTTCACCCAAATCATACAGCTTTCCCAGGTAATCTGCAAATATATTAGACATTTCCGCTGGGTTAAGTTATTTTCTCCCCTTTCTTATTGAATAGCGCTGTTATTGAGCTTTTGAGCCTTGTCCCTTTAATTTTCCTCGCCATAAATTTATTGGCTTTATTGGCCTCTCCATAGAATTTTTGGTTAAATTTATCCATTTGCCGATTAATTTGCTTAATGTTTAGTAATTCTAGATCTTCTCTTAGTTTGAGGAGATCCTTTAGTATTTGATCATTATCTGGTTGTACTTGATGGATTCTTTCAAGTTCTTTAATTTGTTCCTCAAAATCTATCAGGGCTTGTCTTTCCTGTTTTTTTAATCTGGCAGTGATCTGGATAATTTTCCCCCAAATTACTGCTTTTAAATCGCACCATATATTGGTCGCATTAGTTTGTTGAGAATTATTAAATAAGAAATATTCCTCCTAGGCTTCTTTTATTAAATTTTTGGTATCTTGTGAGGAAAAAATATCATTTGGACATCGCCAACTTCTAGGGATTGTATTAAACATCGTTTGTTGCCATAGGATTAGGAGGGGTGCATGGTCAGAGAGCGTTCTTGGCTGGATATCTGCTCTTTTTATGTTTTGCAGAGTGATTCTATCTGTAAAGACACAATCTATTCTTGAATAAGATTTGTGAACACATGAAAAGAACGTATAGTCCCTGACAGTTGGGTAAAGTACCCTCCAGATGTCATACATTCCAGCTCTGTGTGTGATCTCATTAAATTTATCCACCGCTCTTTTATATTTGTCACCTGATTTTAAGTTTTTCTGCTCTGATTTATCCATTTTAAGATCTCTTACTAAGTTAAAGTCTCCTAATACAAACAAAGCTCCCTCTGCTATTGAATTAAACTTTTGCCAAAAGGTTCTCAGAAAACCAACCTGTGCAGTATTTGGTGCATACACTGACGCAATTGTAACTTTTTTTTATTATTAATGCTCCCCTTTAGTATTAGATATCTTCCTTCTTTGTCAGTTACTTCTAGCTCTATTTCCATTTTAATCTCTTTTTTAATCAAGATAGCAACTCCCGCCTTTTTCCTTAGTGCACTTGAAAAATAGGCTTCAGTATATTTACCATTACACAAGTTGGGTTGCTGTGCCCTTGAAAAGTGTGTTTCTTGAAGTGCTGCGATCCCAACATCTTGATCTTTTAAGTACTTCAAGATTCTCCTTTTTTTGTGGTGAGTTTAAGCCTTTTACATTCAAGGACATCCGTTTTATTAAACTACCCATGTTGTTGCATAGTTCCTATCTCTGAAATTAGTGTCCCTCCTGTCAATACAAACATTACATAAAAAACATACATTTCCCATCACCCGACACAATAAGGTGCTATCTCTCGCACCATAGAACTCCCCTCTTAAGAAGAGTTGCATGAACATTATTAGGGGGTAGCAACCATGTTTTCCCCCTCTCCTAAGTCCAAGTCTGCTCTGGTCCTAAAAAAAACCTGCTCCTTTCTAAATTAAACCAGTCTCCTCCCAACCTTCCCCATTAGAGCGGAGAGAAGTCAGGGTGATGAAGAGGGGGGGGGGGCGAACAGGGGCGAGGGGTGTAGGGAAGGAGGAAAGAGGGAGGGAAAAGATAAAAAAAAGGGGGACGAAGCAGATGTGTGCTTTTTTCTGCTGGGCTCAATATTTCTTCTACCATACTGTTTCTAATTCTTATTTTTAAGCTCGGCAATCGTGTTTATCCATATATGATCCAAATAGCTTATTTTAGAGTATCTTTTCATGATACGTAGCTTCTTAAGTGTTTTGATCCTACCAGGATCTCTTTTTAAATGTGAGCAGAAGATTTTTTACTGTGAGAATCTTTGTGCCTTTTAGTGAGTTTTACCTATTTTATCTAACCCAACCGATGGGTTGTACAAAGAGAAAAAAGAAGGGATATTATCCACACTCTTAAAAAAAAAAAACTTTCTAAGAGGTGCTTATCTATATATTTCCATACAAGTAAATACCTCTAAGTGAAAAGCCTGTACCTTATTAGGTGAAGTATAGATTAAATCGTGAAAGGTGAATATTATCCTAATTATACTAAGATCCCAGGATATAGCTTATCTGTATCATCAGCTACATATATGAGCGCCGTATAGATATGAGAATCATTATGAGCCTTAAAAAAAAAAAAGGAAGAGAACAGAGAGTCTGGCATGCTCTACTTTACACGATCCAATTCTTAGGCCCTATATGGGTCCTTACCAAGGACCAGATGCTGTCCACTTATGCCATGGTATTGAGCATAAGTTTGCAAATTTTTACCTCTACCCATCTTTGACTTATACATGTTAATCATTTCAAAAGGGAAAAAGGTCACTTCTAAAAAAAAAAAAACAAGATAAACTGCTTTGCCTACTATATTATGCGAGGTCTAGATCTTTAGCCCTATTTGTATCTCTCTTGAGGACCAAATATTGTCCGCTTAAATAATATTGAGCATAAGATTACAGATTTTAGATCTACTCATCACTAGGCTATATACATTAACCCTTCGCAGGTGCAGCAGTTACTTGTAGTAAAAAAAAAAAACAAGGGTGCTTCACAACCATCCCCCCCCCCAATGTCCAGTCCTGAAATGAGGAACGGATAAGCAGAACTTTGTACCAAGACAGGCTGTCGTTCTCTTTCTTCTAAGTAGCAGTTACAGAAGTCCATTCTTGTTGCAGCGAGCTTAGTTTTTCTCCACCTCCGTTCGCTGCTTGCAGGTTCCATTGATTTATACCCTCTCTTGCTTCTTCCTCTGTTCTCCAGACTTTCACCGTTCCTTCATGTGACACTATTAGCTTCACAGGGAAGCCCCATTTATATTTTATTTTGGCCTGTCTAAGTACTGCTGTAATTTTTGAAAATGTCCTCCTTTTCGCCAAAGTTGCGGGAGATAAGTCCCCATAAATTTGGAGGTCACCCAGTGCCTCTACCATTCTTTGTTCTTTTATATGGTAATAGTTCAGTCTCAGAATTACGTCCCGCGGTAGCTCAGCTTGCACTGTTTTTGGTTTATGTAACCTGCGTATCCTATCAATGATGAAAAGTTCTCTTGGAGCATCTGGGAGAATATTGTGAAAAAGGTCTGAGGCGTATTTGTTTAATTGGGCATCTAGAATCTTTTCAGGGATCCCCCTGATTTTAATATTATTCCTCCTGCACGATCTTCAGCATTAATCAGTTTCTCTCTGAGAAAGAGCACTTCTCCTTGTAGGGTTTCATGTGCTGTTTTTAACTCATTATGTGCTTCAACTGTTATATCCAATTTTCTCTCTAATTGGTCAGTCCTTTCTCCCAATGCTGCAACCTCTTTTGTTACTTCTTGGAACTGGGTTTTAAACTCCCCTGCCAGGTCAGATTTTAATTCTGACATCAATTGAAGCATCTTACGCAGAGTAATAGGTTCATCTAAGCTATCTTCTTCTGTGGCCACCGACAGATTTGAGCTGTTTTGAGCAGCATTTCTCTGTATATTTGGTGAGATGGAGGTTCTATCTTTAGTTTTATTTGTCGGGGTTTGTACATTTTTAAAAATACTTGCTGGTGGATTCACCGCCATTTTTGTTTTGTTTTTGTCGGCATTGGGAGAGGCGTTTCCCAGTAGGGATGTATAGGCAGGAGTTTTTAAGTATAGACAGTATTACAGTATCTCTTATCTGGATCACAGGTGATGAGTCCTACAGGGGGCAAGCAGGAGAGGGAGCTTTTAGCATTTTAAGACTTTTGGGAGTGGGGTGAAACAGCACAACATTTTTATTCTAGCATTGTGTATTTATCATAGGGTATCCAGCCATCTTTCCCCTGTAACCAGTTGAATGCATAGTTGGGGAGGGGTGACGCAGAACACTGTAGGTGCCATACATAATCATATTATGGGGCTTGATAGCATGTCCGTACATAACACCTGGTTTTAAGGTAGCAGGATATATGCAGTCTCTTATATATTCCAAAGGAGAGTCTCACCTCTTTCCTCGGATCCTCGGATCTCACTGTAGGCTCCCACAGTACAGCCAACCTTAATCCATGCTCCCCTGTCTGGGTTCAGCTGTTCCAGCCTGTACTGCACTCACGTGCTTTGGTGTTCAGCGTCTCCTTTCTGTGCTGTGGCGGGTGGGCGTTCGTGTCCAAGCACTCTGCTGCTTCCAGGTTTGTGCTGCCAATATCTCCTCCATGCCGCTGGGCAGCTCTGTGCCTTTCTCCGGATGCTCCTCGCTTCCCCGTCAGCACAGCAGCTCAGGGCGGCAACGGGCGGCAGCGTTAAATGGTCCGCTTCCCAGAGCTCCGCTCGCCTCCTCCCTTCCAGCACCAGGCGTCCTGCGTCCCACACCCTCTCCACGTTGTGACGTCTCAGTCACGACCTACAGTAAGTCATAATGCATTACAATGCGTGGGCGATTTCCTAAGTCTTTTGTTGAAAGGTTGTTGCATCTCTGCTCATTAAGGGGTGTGTAATGTATATGTCATCGCTGTCTCTTATTTGGACAGGGGGACAACTGGGTAAACCGATTATAACTAGGGCTGGACATCGGCACATCCCTCATAGATGGTTGCCATCATTGGCTTTTAAAGCAAGTACCATTGATGGTTATAAAATATTCTACCACCCACCATCGATGGCTCCTATTGATTTGCCGCGCATGCGCAGAGCAACGGGACTGGCCAGGATGTGCGCGCAGGCACAGAAGAAATGTTTTAACTATCCATCCAGTTTAAGGTTCTTCCGCGCATGTGCACACCTCCCGGCAGGGCGGTCCGCTCGCAGCGATGCTGCTGAATGCTGTGCACCCAGTGCGCATGCACTCCCCAACCTTACCATCGCAAGCCATCCATCGATGGTATAAAACTATTCAACCCTCCACTATTGATGCCCAAAACATTGAGCACTAGGTCCCAACCGTCGATGTTTTTGGAACATCGAAAGTCGATAACCATCCCTTATAATGTAGCACACACGTATACTGCAGCACAGTGTGGAGAGTGTGTCAGTCATTCACCCCAATCCCTGCGCCAGTGGCACTTATGCTCTTTGGGGGGGAAGTCAGTTGATGCAGTACTGATTTGCCCTGGCTGAACTGCAGTGGGATCTCGCCCAAGTATTTGCTACCCCATAAGGGTAGGAGGCGTTTTGGGGTAAAACAGGGAAGTATCGTCTGGGAAGAGGGGGCGAGTTGGGCTGGCATTGCTAGGGTACAAATGCCGCTTCACTAGAACTGCACTTTATCGGACGATTGAATGACCCCCTATGGGGGTCTATGTACTTTGGAGGGAGATAAAGTCCCACCCAGTCAGCTCCTGTCATGTTACAGGCTGAAAAATGAGAGGATCAGTTTGGCTGGTACTTTATCTCTCACCAAGGCTCATGAAATAAACCTCATTATCTTCACTTCATCTCTCCCCAAAGCTAAGCACATGACCCCTCTTTTCCCGGTCAATATAAACACTGATACCCTATTGTTCTATTCTTTTGGTAGAAGACCTATCTCTGTTTATCTTGCTGTCCCTCTCTGTTTCCTGATGTTACCGCCCCCCCTTCCCTGATAGGCTGCTATGTGGACTGTGTGCTCTGATTCCTGATGTTACCGCCCCCCCTTCCCTGATAGGCTGCTATGTGGACTGTGTGCTCTGATTCCTGATGTTACCGCCCCCCCCCTTCCCTGATAGGCTGCTATGTGGACTGTGCGCTCTGATTCCTGATGTTACCGCCCCCCCTTCCCTGATAGGCTGCTATGTGGACTGTGCGTTCTGATTCCTGTATATCTGCTTTCTGCGGCTGGGTGATGCCGCCTTGATATGACGTTAGCCGGTAACTGTTTCAGTTTTTTTTTTATTTTATATCCTTTTTATAGTAACTTTATAATGACCTGAGAAGGTTCCACCCTGCTACCGTCACTCATTACAGCCTATCATCACTGGTGGTTGGAGGATCATGGGGCGCAGTAGCCCAGTGTTCAGGTCAGATCTCACTCCAAGCCGTGGTATAGATTGCGTGGCTGCAGCCCCAGTTCATCCAGACCATGATATTATAGTTAGAGATAGGGATGGACATCTGAAGCCCCCCATCAAATGATGGCTTGTATTCTACCAGTGAAACTTTCAATGCGATGGTAACTAACCATCACACCAAAAATATTCAATGGTGAAAATAAGTTATGACTAGCGCATGCGCAAAAGTCTGAGCTGATATAAAGTTCTGTGACCTCACTGTCTCCTCTGAATCCTCCTGATGGTGTGTCTGTGGTGTGTTCTGTGTGTGACTGCTCTTGCTGTAGGGTGAAGTCTGTGCTCTGATTGGTTCTCGGAGTCAGTGTGGGCCCTGTTGCCTATCAGCAATCCTGCAGAGGTGCTGGTCACGGCTGTGGGGGGGACCCCACGCCGATTTTTATTTTTTTAATAGGTAAAAGGGTGACAGCTATAATTATGCCCTAACCCAGCCATTATGATAATTTTGGTCACATGTGACATGTCAATAGCCCAAATCGAGACAGTGTGTACGGTGGTACAATCTTTTTCTTGCGACTGTTTGGACGGGAGTACATCAGACGTCGCAAGTAAAATTGTAAAGGTGTGTACGCGCGTGTTGGCTGTTGTTTGTGGACGGTCCGACGGGAGTACGGTCGGCCGAACGGTTGCCAGAAATAGGGATTGTATAGATGTGTACCCAGCTTAAGCCGGCTCCTGACTGAAGCAGAGAGTCAGCCACCAAGGAACCTAGGAAGTTTCCCTGAACAGACACCGCTATTGGGAATTAGAAAAAACAAGCCACTATTGGAACACCATCAAATGATTAGCATTCGATGGCGACAAACATTGAAAGGGCACCATTAAATGCCAAAAACACTACCATTGGAAGAAAAACATTGATGTTTCTGAAATATAGACCATCGATGTCCATCCCTAATTAGAGGTCTATCCAGGGATGACTTATTCAATCTTCCGGTCATTACAGTAGATGTATAAACTTATATATAACATTTTTTATTATCATTTAGATGGCACCACAGGATTGGCAGCGCCCAATTACAGAGTACATAACTATTCAAAGCTTCAAGACCATATATAACTAATACAGGGTCAGGATGCCAGTGTTCAGTATACCAATGCCAGCATCCCAACTGCCTCACAATACCCTTGCCAGGACTCCAAATTCATTAGGATCCCCCTCTGTAAGACTGCGGGGCTATCTAGTGGCCAGCTGAGGAAGGGGAGTGGGTGGTTAGGTTTAGGTATTAGTGGGGGAGAAGGGGACTTAAGGTTAGGCTTACGTGGTGGGGTACAGGGGTTAGGCACTAGAAGTTAGGGTCCGGAGGGGGAGGCACTAGCAGTGAGAGTCCAGGGGGTGGGGGTTGGATACCAGAAGGGAGGGTTTGGGGGGTAGGGGAGAAGATTAGGGTGCCTTCCGAGCCCTTGTTGGCATTTCCACTATCGCGCTGTAGGGGTTTCTATAATGACTGCCGGAATACTAAACGCCGTTCTGGTGTAGGTATCCCATGTAATGCCATTGGCGGGAGAATGGATAGAAGAGCACATGAGGAGAGAGGGCCCTGCTTGTGAGAGCGTGCGGCTCATACACACAGGGCGATATAACTCTGCAATGTGACTGGATACTTAGTGCATGCGACACCCCAGGCAGGGAGGAGGAACTGCAGGGGTTTTGAAAGACTCAAGGTGCTAAAATGAACACTAGATGACATTGAAAGTAATTTGCAATTTGGGCCCGATTCCGCCTTGTGCTGAGAAATCATACCAAATCGCATGTGTATGACCAGAGTCGGAGGTCAGACCTGCAGAACATAAGATAAAATGGAATCTGACCTGTCAGGGGCTCATGGCGGGTGCTTTCTAGCACCGGTGACGTATAGTGTCCGAGTGCATCCATACGTATGTGCCAGCAGGTCTGACCTCCGAGCAGGAGATTTGAAAGAAGAAAAAAAAAACATTGAAAAGAATGGGGGCTGCTGATTGGCTGAGAGAGCTAATCAGTGCTCGCCCATTCTTCTGAACGGTTTTCTTTCTTTTCTTTTTTTTATTCTCCTGCCCCCACTGCTATACATGTGATAAATCAATGTAAAAAATGTCACATCAAGTTCCAAAATTGCATGTGAGCCTCCTGGGGAGCTGCGAGGTGGACCACGGGGGTATTGGATGCATCTTCTCCCCTCGGAGAAGTAGCACAGGAGGTTATTTTGGTTGGTTATTTTGGTTAATTCTTTCTTAGATGGACAAAACCATGTGCACTGCAGGTGGGGCAGATGTAACATGTGCAGAGAGAATTAGATTTGGGTGGGGTTTTACTTCAAAGTGAGATCTATATTGCAGTGTAAAAATAAAGCAGTCCGTATTTTTCCTGCACAGAAACAAAATAACTCACCCAAATCTAACTCTGCACATGTTACATCTGCCCCACCTGCAGTGCACATGGTTTTGTCCATCTAAGAAGGAATTTGTCAGAAAGAATGAACGGGAATAACCCCCACAGTGTGTGGGAGCCTATCACCCTACTTAATACTTACTATAATTAACTGTAATGGGACCTCTCATCCCCAATGGCATAGCCTCCACTGTTGGTATTTGGAAGTGATAGCAATTACCCGGGTGCCTTCTGGAGGATCATGTAGTCACTGGCGCATACACAGGCAGCGGCACTACATGGGATTTTTCGAAGTGCTTTTAATATCCCGACGTTTCGGGGTGTGAAAACCCAGTTTTCAAGGTGTACATAAACCGTTTATGTACAACATGAAAACGGGTTTTCACACCCCGAAACATCGGCATATTAAAAGCACTCTGAAAAATCCCATGGAGTGCCGCTGAGGTCATGGGTTCCATTTCCACCATGGCCCTAACTGTGTGGAGTTTGTATATTCTCCTCGTGCTTGGGTGGGTTTACTCACACACAATATGAAAGTGTGGCGGTGACATCTTAGAAGTTCCACTGCATTAAGTATTACTAGGGTGTTGTACTCATGGATATCCTTCATTTTGTGAATGGCACACTCTGTGACACCCTCCCCTTCACTGTGAACAAGCCCTCAAGCGAAACACGTGTCAAAGGAGACGCCCCTGACACGCGCCCCCCCCCCCCCCCCCCCTTCTACTGACTGCAGGACGAGACAGCCAGCTAACGGGAGCAAACTTCGGTTCTTCTGTCTCCCCCACGGGAAATCAGGTATCGGCGGCACAAGCATAGGGTTGAGATTGTCTCACCCCGGTTCTCTCGCCATCTAAGTGAGAGTGTACAGCTGCCGTGACTCACGTGTCACGGTCAGCTCAGACACCTCACCGAGCGGAGACCGGCCAGAGTGACACTCTCCCCAGTTGCCACCAGCTGCTGTCTGCTATTTACAGTCCTACCTGCATCTTTAACAAAATCTGACTTGACAATCAATGTGCAAACAGCCTGACCCGCATACTAAAAGACGGGTTTCTGCTGTTTTTGACTACACTGTATGATTTTTTTTCTGAGACAGAGTTACTCTGCCCCTATTTTGCTTTAAGACCAGACCTACCCAGCAGATTTGACTTAAAGGGAAACAGTCTGTTCATACTCTGCTAATTACCACTGTCAAACAGCTTGACCGTTATTGGAACCACCTGACTGACTCTGCAAACATTATAATACCCCCAGTATCTGAGGATTAGCAGAGGCCAGCTAACACACCTGCATAACCAATGTTTTTTGTGTGTAGACAAACCGTGTCAACATTGATCCGGTACCAGTAAAACACCTAGGGTCTGCCATACCCCACATGTTTTTTGTCTTATTAACCGTGTGATCATACAGACACTGCAATCCAATCCATCGGACAGGTGACAACACTCATTTACATCCTGGTTGTTTAATTTGATAACGTGCATGTTCCCTGAGTGTCGACAACCGTGTCAACACTAATACATTGGCAGCTCAAAACTCAGGTCTTGTTATATCAACTGAGGTCAGCTAATATACCTGTACAATCAATGTTTCTTGGGTGTCGACAACTGTGTCAACACTGATCCGGTACTATTACAGTATCCAGGGTTGCTATATCCCGCATGTATTTTGCTTCAATAACCTTGTGAACATTTAGACACTAATTTCATCATTTGTATAGGTAACTACACCCACTCATATTTTGAGTGTTGAAGTTGAGAAGTCTGAGCTAAGTGTCAACAATCGTGTCAACACTGATAGTGTCAGTATTAACGCAGATGGTATTATACCGCACATATATTGTCTTCGGATTAATCTTGTGACTATTTATATACTGTACCAATAAATATTCTTTTTTCATATTGGTGACAGTATATCCATCTGCATGTGTATTCAAAGATTCATGCGTTGTCACCCATTGAATATCTTCCCTGGGGTGTAATTTGGTCTTTAGTGACTACAATACGAAGACCAATTTCACTACTCCTACTTGGAGACTTGGGTACATTCCTTCACCATCTTCTTTTCACTCCGCTGGGTTTCCCGTGACACCACTATCACTCTCAATCACCATTCAATGTCTAAATGATAGATGGTGAGTAGCAGAAGAGGGGTTTCACGGTACCCACACTTTACCCTATACCTTCTACGCTGCCCTCTCATTTGCTGGGGTACACCTAGTCTCTTTGCAAGGCCATCGGCAACAAAGGACATGGTGTTACTTTTCAGCAAAAAGCAGAAGCACATATAAGCCTCCTGACAACCAGGTTATACTCTCATCCTATGGTGTGGTTACGGTCATACTTCACTGGCACGCCTGATTCTTATACCGAACTCAGAAGCTAAGCAGTGTTTGGCCGGGCCAGTACCCGTAGGGGTGACCGACGGGGGAATACCCGGAACTGTAATACACCGGATTGCAGAAAAACACTTGGCCAAGGGAGCTATCTACCCTTTAACACTCTGTTCTCTCTCCTTCTATTAAGAACCCAGTCAAGTCAGTCCGCCTTATTTATCCACATTGATCCTTCCGAACGGGGATAGTGTTATGCATCAAGTACACCCCAATGCAACATATTGTTTGTGAGCGGCCATTTTGCCTGGTACATAGAATCCATTACAGGATTCCCCAGTATTTTCTCACGCCAGTGTACTTAAACATTATTCGCCACCAAATGTTCAAATTGTGATCTTTATTCTTGTTATGCATCATGTTTAGAGTTCATATTTGAAATGTTATTTCATACGTACTGATATTTTAGTAGTAGTTTTTCATTAAAAGTTAAATTTTAAATACTTTCCATTCATTATCATTTTAAAAAGTGTGCCCCAAAAACCCTTTTTGTTCTGCCTATGTCACCCTTGTGACAAACCATATTTTTTCACCCTCTCCCCTTCCCCAGGTCTGTGCAGACTAGGCTAGAGCCGGCTCTGATTTAAAATCCACACCTCGCTTTTAAATTTTCATTAAAATGTAAGCTATGAGCGTAAATGCAGACTCTGGACCTGTAACGGTGAAACAGTCCGGTGACACAGCTCACGATGGGAGGATGTAGGAGGGTCTGCCAGGAGCCAGGCACCTATGCTTCTGATTCTTTGGGAGCAGGCTCCTCCCTACTGCATCCCATAATGCCCCAGTAAGTTTTAGGTGCCCACAGGAGTGGGTGCTATGCTTTGCAGCTGCGCTTTTTTCTTTGGATTTTTTTCAGAATAGTTAGGTTTTTTGTTATTTTATTAATGCACTAGCTGGAGCAGGTTTGCCAGTGTGTCGCTTCTCACAGAAGTGCATACACACTGAGGCGCAGCAGAGGCTGACAGAAGCGCGTCCTGTCAGCTCTCTGTGTGCAGAGGGACACCTTTTTATTCCCTCTGCACAGTGCTTAGTCTCTCTAGGATAGAGACTTTCCTGCGCCCCGGGGGTGTCCTAACCGGCTCCTTGCAGAAGGGGATCTTGGGGGACGGACCCCCCGCGATGGCGCCCACCATCTTGAAGGGTTTAGGGACAGAAATCCCGCCAGGGAAGTGAAGTCCCTTACAGGAGTCCGGCGCTGCTGGACAACTCCATTGTGGTCCCATGGAGGGAGGTACAAGGAGGTGAGAGAGACATCTGCGGGAGCGGCTGAAGGGGGAGAAAGCACCATATGGTTTGGTCTCCCCGCTGATGCAGAGATTTGGTCTCTTCCTGCCCTGTGTTTGGCGCCTTTTTCACCGTGCTACGGAGCTGACAGGGTGATTTTTACACAGTCTGCAGTCTCTTCACAGAAGCGTTTCCCTCGCTGATCGTTGACAGGATTACAGCTCAGATAAGTACACTGATACATTGCTCTGTGCGGTGCCTGTTCATTTGCATTGTGCTGTGGAGGAGGGAGCGTTGGACATGTTTATTTACTGTAAAAAGTGTGATGCTAAATTTACATGTGAACATGAGGATCAGGGGGATTTATGCCCGTCCTGTGAGGCTGTTCCCTGTGGGTCACGCACTCCCAGAGCGGAGTGTTTAAAAAGAGTCGCAGGGACCCTGTGTGTTTTCCCTCTGATGAGGGAATGTCATCTCTTTTAAATGAGGCAGGAAAGACTCCTGATAAGAGATTGTTGATGGCAAAAAGGTATGCTAATATGTACCCTTTTTTTTAAATTGGGTAATTTTTATTAAATTTTTGAAGAGAAAAGAAAAATACAAACATTGATATTAATATTACAGACGGCTAAGTAGGATACGGTGCGTACAGGAGATATGCAGTAATCAGGATATTATATGTACATTGGTAGAGATAAGCAACCATATATAGTTATGCAAAGTATACTTTTGACATATATGTAAGTGCCAACCCTTCCAGTACCCGGAGGCGCCATCCAGGTCCATGGAAACAGTGAAGTAGGAGGAGGCACATTTACATGGATATATCACATATCACAACATGAAGCACCATGTGTTATGCTTGCCGCTAGGCACAGTGTGTTGGTAACCTGGAACAGGGAACGGGAGATCAGGCGTGAGCCCGCAGCCGGGACCGCCGGTTAGGACGGCCACAGCGAACCCTATACTAACTCTGTTGAGTACCCCGGGCAGATGATCAATCCCTGCGGGAACTAGGCTTCACCTGTGGCCACCGCGTTCGAAGGAGCGAGTTAAGCCCGCTCCAACCCCGATGCAGCTAGGTCTATGAATGGACAAAGGAGAAGTGATCGTCAGGGGTAACTCAAAAGGAAATACTAACTACCGGGCCTAACTGAAAGACAACCCCTGTCTGCCGGCACCAGGCCAATAACGGGAATATGACCCAGTCGCAGACACAAGGAGAACTTGACGGGGAATCTCCAAAAGAATACAATACAATGCTAGATAGCGAATCCCCAAAACCCCAAACAGGAGTGGATAGGTAGAGAAGGCCCTGCCTAGGACAGATAGGAAAAGGAAAGTGATGGCCAGAGCAAGGGTAAAAGACAGAAAGAATAATGTTCTGAATTAGGCCCACGGCGGAGCAGGTCCAATGCCCCAGCAAGGGAGCGGAACCAATATGGGCACAGCCTGATAAGAGAAAAGGAGCTCGGCGGCTCCACAGAAATAAACCAGGCTCCAAAGGAGCACTTACTTGACCCCGGGTGACCTACAGCGGAGCTGAACAGGTCACTGGAGAAAACGCTGAGAAGCTGACATCCAGCTGAGACAGGCAGGGAGACAGGAGATCTCTTGGAAGGGATCCAGGAAATAGGGGAGCGCTGGGATGAGCCAGGGACCGGGCAGGCGTATGGAGACGCTATAACCGGCGTCTGTGCCCAGCAGACGTCGGCTTCTTATTCAAAATTGGCGCCGCCTGCATGACGTCAGGCGCGCCGTGCGAGTGCTGCTGCTGGGCGGAAGTTCGGGGACGTTGCCTAGCAACGCCCGGACTGAGAGGGAGGCTTGGAACGCTGCCGAGCAGCATCACCAGCCTCACAGCCCCGCTCTCCATCCGCCGACCGTCCGGGTACTGGAGATACCGGACGGCGGCGTGTGACACCATGAATGTATATCATATAATAAACATCCGACAAAAACATCACCGACAATGTAGATAAAGACCCATAATCCTAATAAAAAAAAAATAAGATAACAAAAGAAAACCTCGCAAGGACCCAAAACAAACCTCCCACATAACCCCCCACCCTGTACTACCCACCCCCAACTTAGGTGTACCTGGAGCCCTATAAACGCGTAACACTATTACCTCTATACCCATTCTAACCCCCCCCCCTAGCCTACTAACTATACTACTAAACCTAAGTCTAATCTATACCCACCCACATATAAACTAAACCCCCCCCCCCCCCCAGATTGTAAATTAAGAGCAGGATATATATCGAGGGCTATAAGGATATGACCCTAAGGAAGGGCAGGATATATATTTCCTTCCCCATCACAAAAATTACTAAACAGAGAATACCAAAAGAAGGATATAGTGAGGGCCATAGACGCATGGACCTAAAAACAGCTATATTGAATCCAACAATCTCCTGAAGCAAAGTAAGGTATCTCGCTCAGCAATAAAGATGCATGTAAACTCACAGAATATAACTTATACAAGCAGGGTTAAGATGACAGTTACAGGATATTTCCACAAACATTAATCTGACCAGCTCTTAGTGTCCTTAGAAAACATGGCGAGCCTAAGAAGTACACCAGCAGGTATATGGAAAAAATAACAGATAAACAAAGGACAGTGTACAGTTATATGTGGATACAGTCCAGGCTTTCATCACAGTCACCAGCGACAAATAAGGAGGATGTAGGGAAGTAGCAGCACAATCAGTGTGCATGAGAGTATCACAGCTAATGTCCTTGATTTCGGGCACAACGACAGGTGTAGATATAGCCAGGATAGAATCTGAAATAGGTGCAGGCAGAGCCTTCATAGCATACATCACATAAATATCTCCATTATCAATAACATCGCAGTGTCCAGGATGAATAGGAGTGGGATGAATAGGAGAGGTTAGAATATCACTCCGAATCCTGTCCAATTGCAGGAGTCGGGCAGATGAGGCATGGAGCGCACGCAGGATAGCATTTGCAGATGGTTCCATAATCATAGACAGGAGGTACAGAAAGACCAGCTATAGGCAGTATATGTAGCAGAGAATAAATTAGGTGCGGCTAGCACGCCACTAAGTACAAATAAAGGACTGCCAGCCGTTGAAGTAGTGGGGAGAATCCAGCTAAAAGCTCCCAGCTCCAGCCACCAAAATGATGGTGAAGAGACCAGTCAGAGAAAATGGCGGATGTAGGTAATGCTCACCGCTTTAGTCACGGCTATGTTGTGGTGAGGAAGGAGCTAAAATGGCGTCCAGAGTGTCTGTAACCTCAGTGTCTGCTAGAAGGGCTCTTTGGCTCAAGGCTTGGGAAGCTGATAGTGAGTCTAAGAAGTCCCTTGAAAACTTGCCTTTTAAGGGGGAGTTATTGTTTGGCTCGGAGCTGGAAGCCATTATCAAGCAGGCTACTGGGGGCAAGAGGGGTTTGCCAGTACGAGTACAATCCGACAATGCCACTATGGTGGCATACTTAACCAGGGCGGTACTCGGAGCAAGATGGCGATGGCAGAGATTGTGAGAATCTTCACCTGGGCGGAGGTTCAGTTTCCAGCACTGTCAGACGTTTTCACTCCGGGGATCCGGATTGTGGAGGCGGACTATCTCAGCAGGGCGGACCTGCTGGAGGGGGTAGACAGATGGGGACTGCCAGACATAGATCTTATGGCGTCCAGGACCAATTGTCAAGTGCCGAGATTTTGTTCCCGGTCAAGGGATCCGTTGGCTTGGGCGGTGGATGCCATGACAATTCCTTGGTCTTTCAATCTGGTCTACATCTTCCCTCTGTTCCCAGTGATCTCAAGGGTGTTGAAGAGGATAAAGAACCAGAGAGTATCGGCCATTCTGGTTGCACCAGATTGGCCCAGGAGGTCATGGTACTCAGACATACTGAGATTATCTACGGAATCGTGGTGACTTGCTAAGCCAAGGACCGTTTCTGCACCAGGACCTAGCTCGTCTAAATTTGACGGCGTGGCGTATGAATCCTCCTTGTTGAGAGAAAAAAGGGGTTTTCAGAAGAGGTCATACAGACCATGCTAAGGGCCAGAAAACCGGTGTCTGCGGCCAATTACCACAGGGTGTGGAGGATCTACATCAGATGGTGTGAAAGGCAGAGAGTTCATACCTCCAGGTTTAAGGTAGCGAGGCTACTGGAGTTCCTACAGGATGGCCTGTCGTCGGGGTTAAGTTTGCAGTCTCTGAAGGTGCAAATTTCGGCACTTTCCATTTTCTTTCAAAAGAGAGTGGCTCTGCTGCCGGAGGTACAAACGTTTTTGCAGGGTGTGGCCAGGATTAAGCCTCCTTACAGGCAGCCGGTTGCACCATGGGACTTGTCTCTTGTTCTGTCCATGCTGCAGAAACCTCCTTTCGAGCCACTGAGATCGGCTGATCTCAAGTACCTTACCTGGAAGCTTACTTTTTTATTGGCCATTGCTTCGGCTAGGCGTGTGTCAGAATTGGGTGCCTTGTCTTGCAAGTCACCATTTTTGATTTTTCACGATGACCGGGCGGTACTCAGGACAGTACCAAAATTTTTACCTAAAGTGGTTTCCTCTTTTCATTTGAATCAGGACATTGTGCTTCCAGTTTTTCCCCCGCCTGAGGGAAAGAGGAATAGGGACAGTTTGAAAAAGTTGGATGTGGTTCGCGCATTGCGAATCTATATCAGTAGAGTAAAGGATGTTCGCAAATCAGATTTGCTGTTGGTTTTGTACGATGTACATAAGATTGGGTGGCCTGCTTCAAATCAGCCCGCTGGTTGAGATCAACTATTGCGTTTGCCTACTGTAAGGCAGGTAGGCCTGTGCCATCTCGCATAAACACCCATACTACAAGGTCAGTTGCTTCTTCATGGGCAGTGAGGCATGGGGCCGCAGCTGTGCAGGGCAGCCACCTGGTCCTCTGTTCACACCTTTTACAAAATTCTACAGGTTTCATGAGTTTGTGTCGGAGGACGCTTCATTTGGACGGGCAGTGATGAGAACTGGCAGTCTGAGTGTACCCTCCCAAAGGACTGCTCGTGAAAGTCCCATTGTGAGCTGTGTCACCGGACTGAACGAAAGAGAAAAGGGGATTTAATAACTTACCGTTCAAACCCCTTTCTCTGAGTCCAGTCCGGTGACACAGCGATCCCTCCCTAACGCTCAGTAAGTTGTACCGTTCATGGTTGCCATGTTATGTGTTATAAGTCGCATATATGATGTTCAGGCATTGTACTGAGTTGTGTATCCTAGTGTGCTGTTGAAGTTTAACTGAGGCATTATGGGATGCAGTAGGGAGGAGCCTGCTCCCAAAGAATTAGAAGCATAGGTGCCTGGCTCCTGGCGGACCCTCCTACATCCCATCGTGAGCTGTGTCACCGGACTGGACTCAGAGAAAGGGGTTTGAATGGTAAGTTCTTACAAAAATCCCCTTATTATAAATACTGTGCATTAACTCTTAATGAATAGTAGTGTAAGATTAAATAGAACTCTTCCTTTTCAATTTACTGGTTAAACACTATTAATGTAGTGTCGCCTCTGGCCTCCAGGTGTCACTATAACCCTGCTACTGTATATACAGCAATGGGGCGATTGTCCTACCATAACCACAAAGTGTGTGAATGCAGTAAAACCTATTCCTGCCAGTCAGTGCTGCTGATGAGTCACCTGCATCAATGTTATTTATATAAGCGCTAACATTATATGCATTGGTACTTATATGTTAGTTGGGCGCCCAATTAGCATACGTAAGGTAACTTAGGAATATCGCATCGCATGGGCCATTTTAAGGGCGATGCAATGCGATTTTCCTATGTAATTTATTCACTGCTCTCTTAGCCCCGGGGGATCGCATCGCATCGCACCTCCCGTAAAATCTCATGCGATTTTATAGGGTGTACGATGCCATTACATTAGCTATACAATAGCATTATATGACATACAATGAGGTTTTAGGCACCCCACCCCCCCACTATCCACACCACCCCGAAGCGTGGCGAGCGCAGCGGTACGTGTCCTCCGACCTTTTCATACCACCACTAGCCACGTCGGCGTTGAGTTGATTTTATATAGTGTGTCGAGCACAGCGAGTCACCGATCCCGAAGCGCGGCGAGCACATGCGGATTACATTACATATATTCCGCGTCCATTCGCCACGATTCGGGCTCGACGTGGATAGTGGGGGTATGAAAAGGTCGGAGTATGCGTTCCGCCGCCGCTCGCCACGCTTCGGGGTGGCGTGGATAGTGGTGGGGTGCCTAAAACATCATTGTATATCATACAATGATATTATTGTGTAGCTCATTTAATGGCATTGCACACCCTATAAAATCGCATGCGATTTTGCGGTAGATGCGATCCCCCGGGGCTAAGAGAGCAGTGAATAAATTACATAGGAGCATTGCACCGCACGGCCCTTAAAATGGCCCATGCGATGCGATTTTCCTACGCAGAATAGCCCACTAAGCAAATAGCTTAGTGGGTGCCCAACTAACATATAAGTACCTATGCATTATATACATTTGCATTAGTCCCCCCTGGAGTCACTTACAGTATAAATTAGTGTAGTATTCACTGATTTGAATTCTCCTATCCTGGTAACAATGAAGTGAGTTATGTTAGGAATTTATGTTTTTAGTTTGAGTTAGACCCCAGGGACCCTGGTGGTTGAATAGATTTATCCAGCGTGCTGTATATTAATCGCCGGGGTGATAGCGATGAGCTATCGCTATGGCGGATCAATCTGGTAAGATCGCTTAGAAAATGCCCAGGGATTGCAACGTGTGTAGGCACCATTAGGGTACATTATGCTTTCTATAGATTTTATGATCAATTGATGCTGTTTTGCGGTGTTATTTTTAAATTATTTTAATCTTTGTAACGCAGATCAGACCGTTCTTCACATTATAGCAATCCTTCCAGAAAGAAATACCAATCAGTGACGCAGAAGCATTCTACCCTGAAAACGTGAGCTTGCATTCCAATGTACGTCCGCTACTTGTGAGTTGTGTCATTGCTGGTATGTAGCAGCAGTACTGCGAGTGAGGGAGCGACGTGCTTTGGGGAAAGGTTCATACATGTGTTAGGCACACGTTCTCTTCTGGAACCAAAATATGACAAACTTATTAAACTCCTGATTGATTGTGCTCTTGTTGTTCCAAATCCATTCCAATCTGTTCTGTTACCATTGTCGGATGCTGCTGAGGGACGTCTGTTTCCCCATTGGCTGCGTTCTCGTTTTGTTTATTTAATTCGCACCCGTTGCGTTTTATTAATAGGGCGTTTGCAGATTTTCTACATTTCTTTTGTGAGTTGTAATTGCACTGAATGTTTTAATTGAGCTCGCAGATCAGATTGTAGATCTTTTCCCATACACTGCAGATCATTTCTCCATCGTTATTATGATGAAAATCTGCCGCAAGCTAACTCCCTTCCGCAGTCTAAGGTTCCAGACCATCGAATTCCAGATAATCGGTGGTGTGCTACGTGAAAGTCTTCCAAAATAGAATCTGCACTTTGGGAAAAAAATAAAAAATTATAATTTTAATTTTTTTTAAATAATTTTTATATTGACTGCATTAGATGCTGCCCCATTTCCACAGGGCATATGCAACTGCCCCCCCCCCCCCCCAATCAGCTCTGCTTTTTAGAAGATAAGCTTTAAATGTTCAATCAAGCTATCCCATAAATTGTTTGTTTCTGCAGAGTGGTGCGCTATAGTCCTAAAAATGGAAAAGAAAGTGTCTGAAGCCAGTGTTAACCGCAGGAAGTCCAACAATCCTCAACGGGTGTCTGCAGCCTCGGCTGGTACATCTCAGAGTAAGAGGAAGCGTCTTTTTAATATATTTTTTTTGTAAGGAATAAATAACGAAAGCTAAAGGAGATGCGTGGGACTGAGCTTGCTGTGGTGACCAGTAATGTGTCCAACGCTTGTCCACAGAATGTTCGCTGCATTTATTGTATTGGATAACGGGTTACAGAAGTCCAAAAAGGGGAGACTGTTAAACTCTGTTCTTTGTCTTCTATCTAATTTAAACCAGACACGAGCCAGAGAGTGCCATTGCCCATACGGAGGTTTTACCGCCCAGGTACTCGGGCACTGATGGAAATACGCAAGTACCAGAAATCAACGAAGCTGCTGATCAGGAAGGCCCCGTTCTACCGCCTGGTGAGATGGTGTTGCCTGTTCTGCATCTAACAGTTTCCCCTACTCTGTGCTCTGCTAGTAATGTCTGCTTTTTCTGTTTTAGGTGAGAGAGGTCTGCCTGGAGTATTCCCACGGAGTGCCGTTCAGCTGGCAAAGCCAAGCGCTGATGGCATTGCAGGAGGTAAGGCTTCTTAGCGGCGTAAACGCTCGCTGTATTCTGTTTGGGGTACTCTTAGAATTATGTATTGTACTAAGATCTGATGCGGCCATGTATACCTCACCCATATCCTGGCCGTGTTCTGCTCTGTATATCCCATCACGTGTCACTAGAATCAGCGCTAATGCTCGATCTCCATTATAGCCATCGGTTGGGATTCAGAATGGTTTAAAGCACCAGCCAACAAGCTGAAACTTAAGCAGGCTGGCCGTCTGCTTCAAACACCTGAGTACAACAGGGATCTGCAATGCCTTCAAGCGGCGTGCCCATGTTTTGCAGAACGGTGTCGAGTTTCACCCTCTAAACATTGCAGCATGTCGGCAATCCTGCAGCCAATGGGGGGGCTCTGAGCGACATCCCAGGATTGGGTCTGTGTGCAAATAGGCACATAGTATATCCCGTACAGGCCACTTACTGATGACTTCAGTGGGCATGATGCCCGTGTTCAGCCCCAGTGCAGTCTCACTGTACCAGACAACTCCTATTACGCAGTCCCAGCTCTCTGATCTTTATCACATCATACACCACTATAATTAGAATTCCCAGCTCAGCTCCGAGCTCATTAGACAGACACGCATTACACAGCGACCTTTCTCAAGGCATAAAGGAATGTTCAAAACCAATACTCCTGATAACACTGGAAAAAGGTTGGTTTCCTACCAGAAGGTAGGAGGTGGACGACAGAGAAGGAGTGCCTTGTGATCCAAGCAGCTCACACCAAGGAAGGTCAGTTCCTTGAAAACAAACGTGAGGAAAAAGAAAAGGGTAGTGGAGCGCTAGGTTGGTATTAGAAAAAAATTCGGTACTTATGTAATATCTGGGCTCCCGTTTTTCTTATGAGACCGCATCCCCTTGCGGGGCTCGCTGCGCTCGCCACGCTTCGGGCACGGTGGCTCGCTGCGCTCGCCACACTATATAAAATCAACTCCATTCGTAATTGGATAGTAGGGGTATGAAAAAATGGGGTGCATTTAACATGGGAGCCCAGATAATACATAAGTACCAAAAATTCTTAGTTTGAGTATGGTCAATTGGGTATCACAATTAGTAAAATTTATTCAACACTGATAAACATAGTAAAAATGGTTGATACATTTAGACACATGAAGAGGTTATAAATGAATACATAAAATCAGCACATATAAAAAAGAATTTAAGAATAGTTGGCCTGAGCACTATACTTATGCGTTCTCCCGCTTGCCAAATGTCCTGAGCCAGTCCGTCCTGTAGTTTAACTGGAGATTGTGGAGGCTGGGTGTCCATATACCATGCTGGGAATTCGATGCCGCTGTGTAGGATGTCGCTGTCTGGATGTTGTATAGACAGATGCACAGGCTGAAGGTAGGCTTCCCAATGAGTATGCTGGTGGTGGTATCCCAAGGCTCTCTTCCAGTGGGTGAAGAACGGATGGAAAATTAATCCGAATATAAAGGCTGGGCAAGATATGGTTTTGGGAGTGTCCCGCAATAGAGCTCAGAGTCCAAACTGACAGTATCCTGACGCGTTTCGTTACCTAGGCTGGTAACTTTATCAAAGGAGAGTCTCCTTTGATAAAGTTACCAGCCTAGGTAACGAAACGTCCCTCTATTGTGAGATTTCTCGCAGTTCCCTGCTGCAAACTGGAAGCGGCATAAGGGGGGCAGGATAGGCAGGTTCCGGAAACGGGGGCGTTTTCTGAGAGCTCCCAGATCTGGATCTTCCAGCACAGATTTCCTGGCCTCTGCTACAGAACAGCTTGGGCCAATATGACCAGCCTCGGGCTCCCTCAGATTGACCATGTTTTTGTGCAGTGATCCGTTGCAGCAGTGGATCACAGAAGTCGGCAGGAGGTGTTTATTGACACAAGGGGTGAGATTTAATAGGATGAGAGATTCAGAAAGTGATAGATTTGGTAAGAAATCTCCAGCTTTTTTTAAAGCGCCAATCATTTACACTGCAGAACCAGTTTCATTTTGCCGTGTAAATGATTGCCGCTTTTAAAAAAAATGGAGATTTCTTACCAAATCTCTCACCCTTTTAAATTTCACCCAAGATACCTCCTACAGCAATACAATTAGGGGGGTATGCAATGTCATTCGAGCTCCCGCAGCCATCTCCCGACAGGAGAGATGGCTGCGGGGCCCTATTCAATGCTGTCTTCCCCGACAGCATTGAACAGGGGTTTTGCGCAGAACGAGCCCGACATCACAAGCTGTCGGGCTCGTTCTGCCGAGAAAAGCCGGAAATAGGCGAGCTCCCGGCCGGAGCTCGTCTATTTCCGTCATCAACTCGCGGCCACGCCCCCTTCTCGCCGCTCGGCGGCCGGGACATTGAATCCCGACTGCCGAGCTCCAGGCGAGCTGACCGAGAACGGGACAGGGGCACGGCTGTCGCGCTAGCTCGACAGCCGTGCCCCTGACATTGAATACCCCCCTTAGTATTCTCTAAAACGCACAATCGAGGAAATTACACAATGAAGATAAAGGCGCAAAGCTGAGGTAAAAAAGTAGAAACACAAAGTGCAAGTACGCACCACTGGGATTGGGCTGTACGTATTAGGGCATATCTGTGTGAATGAATGATTAATAGTGGCCTACAGAATTTATGGGGAAGAAAGATCTGTTTGCTCTGTTTGACCATGTATTGCCTCTCAAATTCTCTGTCTGTAACTATTTTTTCCTATCTATGAATCGTATTAGTGATAAGGGCCTAATTCATCATGAATCGCTAATCTGAGAAGTAGGTATCCGCCACCCATGAAGAGGAAACATCCGGTTACTGCTTCCCCCCCCCAAATCTATATGCCAGGACAGGGCCAACCTGTGGCTCTCCAGATGTTGTGAAACTACAAATCCCAGCATGCCTTGCCACAGTTTTAATACTCCCTTATAGCAAAACTGTGGCAAGGCATGATGGGATTTGTAGTTTGACAACATCTGGAGAGCCACAGGTTGGCCAGGACTGTACGCAAATTCTGGAACATGGAAGAGACTAATCTGTGACTGACACAGGCTGAACAAGGCCAGTGCTGTTGTCACAGACCTGCATTTTTTTTCGGACCCATCCAGAAATAGTCTGGTTTCCCCCCAAAACAGCAGCTTCCCGACGGTCAATATCCAGCTGCATTGTGTTTACGATCTATACGTGTTTTCTGACGCTATTTTTCCTTGCGCATTGTGTGCGGTCTAAATGCGCAGTCCGATAATCACTCTGCTTTGTGAATAAATAGCGATTCATACTGACTTAAGCCCAAAGTTCCTTTTCCTGTGTAAACCTCCGGTTTGAGTGTAACATCTCTTTCTTAGGCAGCTGAGGCCTACCTGGTGTGGCTTTTCGAAGACGCTTACCTGTTCAGTGTCCATGCACACAGGGTCACGCTGCACGTGAAGGACATTAAGCTCGCACGGCGAATTAGAGGGGGCCAGCTCGGACTCGGATGTTGAAGTTTTCCGTTTCACGTTTGTTTTCGTTGGTATTTTATTCCCCGTTTTATACACCGTTGGAGGAGGTAATTTATGACCTCAGATAATCAATCCTGTTGCAGAGCACGGACATTAAAGCTCTGGGTTTTTGTCACATTGACATGGAAGTTGACTGTTATTCTGCAAATTTATATGGTTATTACTTGTTTTATTTAACCTGTCAATAAAAATGTTTAAAAAAAAATAAAAGTATATAGAAAGAAGCAATGAAGCATAATCTTATGAAGCATCTCCCTTGTGTATCAACATTTTAAATGCTTATGTCTGAACATAATCGTCCATCAGCCCCCCTACATAGAAACGATATCCGAATGATAGGTTGACATTTGAAAATGTCAAGATAAGTTTTTCACAATTTTTTTAATTTTTTTTTCCTTTTGATGGGACTTTCGGTCAAGTGGCCAAGTCACGTGTGTTTGACATTGGATTCGAACCGAAGCCACGTGCACCTCGAATCTGGAGATTGAACCTTCTGCTCCCATAAGATAAATTGGAATTGCTGCCTTCAGTGCACGTCGCGGCTTCATCTGATTTATTGCATCAAATGTCCCTTGAATTCCACCCAACAGCTCACCGCGAGTCCTTCAGTGCTATAGATTGTAAGCGTACGAGCAGGGCCCTCCTACCTTTATGTCGGTTTGTTTCTACCCAGTTTCTATAAGCACTGTTGTTTCCTATTGTGAAGCGCAACGGAATCTGCTGCTCTATATAAGAAACTGTAAATAAAATATATACGTGAGATAAATCGCCAAATCGGATGAAGGGATGCTGGGGAGGTTAAGGGAAAATCAGGTCCGACTTGTGCCTCAGACAAGTCAGGCTGGTGTATGAGGGACTAATGTACTTTATTTTGGGCTTCCAAGACTAGAGTGCACATTTCCTAACATTTAAAAATGACTATACAGGTTCATCTGTCAGTAAATGTGTGCTTTTAACCCGGATGACCAACTGGATACGGTCAGTAGGTCGACACGGCTTAGGTTGACACATGAAATACTGTAGGTCAACATGGCTAAGGCCAGCAGGTCCACACAAGCATTGGGTAAGGAAGGTCAACAGTCAAAACATGAGTTTATCAAGTTTTTTTTATTTTTAACCGACATGTGCCGACAGGCTGTATATTATACCCTACCATCCACTAGGGCGGGGCGGGAGAATATAATAGTGTGCTGGGTGCAGCGGTACACTGATACCATGTCAATGTCCTCTTATGTAGAAATTCTGGTTAAAAAAAGTCTTTCTCATGCTTTAACAGTCTCTCCAGGATCCTGATGACTCACCAGCCCATCATTTCCTGACCAGCTCCAGCTCATTTGTGTCTACCCAGCCACCTTCAGTCTCTCCAGCTGCCTGGTGATTCACCAGCTCCCTTGTGTCTCTCCAGCCCCCTTCTGTATCTTTAGCCCTCCATTGACTCACCAGCTCCAGCTACCTTGTGTCTCTCCAGTCTACTTCTGTAAATTCAGTGCCCAATAACCTGTGTAGTTCATTGGTGACCCCGTGTAATGGGGCAGTGTGGTAAGCCTAGCTAAGGATGGCATTGCCCACAATGTGCAAGTTCCATAATGTATCGCATTCAACAGATCTGTGTATAAGCAGTTTGGCCAAACCTCCATTAGCTGTGTTCTTGGAGGTTTGAACGCAAAACCGGCCTCGATGCTTCCAGCCCCCTATGCCATTATAATTAGCTTGATAAATCTTGCCCTAAGGGGTAAATTTACTAAAATTCGAAGAATTAAAAGAGGTGATGTTGCCAATCGTAACCCATCAGAGTATGTCTATCATTTTGTAGGATGCAATACAGAAATGATAGACAGATACTGTAGGTTGCTAGGGACAACATCACTTTTTTTTAATATTTGGAAGATTTACTAAACTTACCACGCAAACTAAATGCATGCTGCAATACTACAACCATCACATGCAGCGAGGGTGTCGTCTCTCACAACCCCCAAATTCCAACGAGGCTGAAGTTGGCTTCTTAATCACTTCTTATTGGAGCTCCAGCTTCTTATTCAGAACAATCACTTTTACAAGGGTTAATGAGTCTTGGACCACAAATTTTACACCAGAAATCCACACAGGGGGGTCACTTACAAATGACCCACTTGCAATTTATTTTGACCAACAAGGATTTGGGCAGTAATAGGGCACTAAATTGGGCATGGGTCCCAGATTTCATCATTTTGAATAAGTAGCTGGTGTCCTGCAAGGGTTAAACAGCGTTGGTCAACAAATATTACACTGAAAACCCACACAGAGGGTCACTTACATATGACCCACTTGCCATTTCTTTTGACCAACAAGGATTTGGGCAGTAATAGGGCAGTAAAGTGGGCATGGGTCCCAGATTTCATCATTTTGAATAAGTAGCTGGTGTCCTGCAAGGGTTAAACAGCGTTGGTCAAAAAATTTTACACTTGGAATACACACAGGGGGGTCACTTACATATGACCCACTTGCCATTTCTTTTGACCAACAAGGATTTGGGCAGTAATAGGGCAGTAAAGTGGGCATGGGTCCCAGATTTCATCATTTTGAATAAGTAGCTGGTGTCCTGCAAGGGTTAAACAGTGTTGGTCAAACAGTATGACACTTGAAACCTGCACAGGGGGGTCAGGTACATATGACCCACTTGCAATTTCTTTTGACCAACAAGGATTTGGGTAGAAATTGGGCACGAAACTGGGCATAGGTCCCAGATATCATTTTGAATAAGTATCTGGTGTCCAGCAAGGTTGAAACAGCGTTGGTCAAAAATTTTTACACTTGGAATCCACATAGGGGGGGTCACTTACATATGATCCACTTGCCATTTCTTTTGACCAACAAGGATTTGGGCAGTAATAGGGCAGTAAAGTGGGCATGGGTCCCAGATTTCATCATTTTTAATAAGTAGCTGGTGTTCTGCAAGGGTTAAACAGCGTTGGTCAAACAGTATGACACGTGAAACCTGCACAGGGGGGTCAGGTACATATGACCCACTTGCAATTTCTTTTGACCAACAAGGATTTGGGTAGAAATTGGGCACGAAACTGGGCATAGGTCCCAGATATCATTTTGAATAAGTATCTGGTGTCCAGCAAGGTTGAAACAGTGTTGGTCAAAAATTTTTACACTTGGAATCCACATAGGGGGGGGTCACTTACATATGATCCACTTGCCATTTCTTTTGACCAACAAGGATTTGGGCAGTAATAGGGCAGTAAAGTGGGCATGGGTCCCAGATTTCATCATTTTTAATAAGTAGCTGGTGTTCTGCAAGGGTTAAACAGCGTTGGTCAAACAGTATGACACTTGAAACCTGCACAGGGGGGTCAGGTACATATGACTCACTTGCAATTTCTTTTGACCAACAAGGATTTGGGTAGAAATTGGGCACGAAACTGGGCATAGGTCCCAGATGTCATTATTAGTGGGATCTTCCTTTTTTTAATAATTGTACGTGTAGTTTATTTCTGAGGTACTAGAGATGTATTATTTCCCATTTTAGTGATCTCCTTAAATTGGAATCTTCCTTGTAATATACTCCATTAGCGGATGTATAGATACATGAGGAGAAAAGAGACATACAGTATACAATAAGGCAATACTGTATAACACTTCAATCTTTCAAAAACGATGACACATTTTGCCCATACTGTGTTAAAAATAAAATTGAGCTTATCTGATGTGTGCTACAGGTACTTGTTTGGATCCCACCAATGCCTTATGGCAAATGGGTAAAAAGCAGCATTTGTGACTAGGAAGAGGGTTTACCCTTGATACCTTATATCCATACCTTTTCTGGGCTCTCTCATTGGAGCTAAAGTGTGTGTAGCTTTTCTGAAAGGACCTAGTGTTAATCAGGTGGTTTTGCACACTGAGCCTCAACAGCAGAAGCCCTCTGACTCCTTTAGTAGGCATAATAAAATCTGCATGCACTCGCTCACTTGCTATATTGGCACAGGTGTACCCTCCTGCAAGCAGCAGCAGTAGCAGCAGCTTTAAAGGAGATTTCTTCTTCTCCCTTTCCTATATGATTTTTCTTACGCAAATGTGTTGCGCTAAACTAACCAACTAATTACACATATGTACGCTGTAGCACAACAAGGCACTTTTGATCTACCAAAGTCTTCAGGAGTTATGTTATTATATCCTTAACAAGAATAGTGGTTTAATGATTTACAGCCATTTACTGCACTGATGTTTATTATATCTCCTATATTCATTGCATAACATGTTTTTCTGAACTATACTGGTAACGGTATTGCAACATTATTTCAAATTTTTGATCTCTATGTTGCCATTTGCAGTATTTCAGTGTATTCTGATTGAAATATAACAAGTGAGGTAATATCACACTACAAGCAGATTAGATATTCCCTCACAAGGTGATATTCTCGCTAGTTTGCTATCAATAGTATGTAGCTCATCTACACTAAATTATACAGTAATATAGATGCCATACTACAGATATTAACAGTAACTTTGACTGTGATATAGATTTTTTTTTTTTTTTTATATTTTATTATTACTTTCACAAATACAAACATTAAAACATTTCACATACAATACATATAACATACAATACATTCAGTATTCACAGTATCATTTGTTCCTATACCGTTATTCTAGTTATTCGCACCTATCTCCTCTCCAGTTAAAATCTCTTATTTATCTATTTCTTTGACACTTCCTTTTAACCCTTTTAGAATTCTCTCTTTTCTATCTCGTTTTGCCCATGCTACTTGTTTAAGTATTTATTTATCTATTTATACTTCTACCCTTTCTCAAAATGGGTCTACTCCTTTCGAGGTTATCTCTTCATTATACCATTTTGTTAGTGCAATTGACTTCTTCAGCAGACTTTTTGTATGTGGGGATAGCGTTTTGACATATGGAAGCCATATATCAAAAAAATTGTTTATCTTTTTCTCTTTGTTATTATTCATTTCTATCCAGTCCATTTTGAAAAAGTATTCAATTCTAGGGATTAGTAGTGTTATTGTTAATGTGTCTCTTATACCATGTTCTCATTGCCGCCCCTGCAAAATCCCGGGTTTTTCTTGCCGGGTTTTTGGCGGGGCACAGAGAATGGATACTTTTCTACCCCGTTCATACAGCACCTTAAACCCGGGAAATTCCCGTGTATGACGCGTTCACACTGCTTCCCCTGGTCTGCCCTGCCAACAAGTGTGTGAATATAAAAGCAGCTTTGATTGGCTGTTGAAAAAGTAGCTGTGATTGGCTGTTTTAGAAAGCAGCTGTTATTGGCTGGCTGAGGATGATGTCATATAAAGTGGCCTGTTTTTTCCAAGCACACTGCATTGCTGGAATCATGGCTGATGAGATGCTTTTGTTTTGCACCATTTTGCTGTTTCATGCAGCAAATGAGAGCTTGCTGCAGCTGCTTACATTGTGCTACCTTGCACAATGCACTTTGAAGAGGAGGAGAGCGCAATTTCTTGCTGAGAGAGACAGTGCTCGCCTTCATTATGTGCGAAGGAGAAGAGCTTTCATCACCTCCAGCGTTACCTCCATATTGAGGTTCAGCACATCCAGTACCCGGCGAATGTGGACCAGAGACTGCTCTCATGGCGAGGTATTTTGGTCTACAGTGGAGGGTTATGAGGATGACCAGTGGATGGAGCATTTTCGCAGGGCTTTGAGTTTATTCACTACCTGTTGCTGCGTTTTGACGATGCCACGGGCAGACAGGATTTTGGCGATGTTGTAGTAAACAACGGAGTCCTTCACTGTGCCGGTCACTTGCTTTTTTATCTCCTCCTCTCCTCTCACTGCTAGCAGCTCGAGCACTTCCTCATCCCTCCAGTGCGACATGTCTGCTCTCCTCGACGCAGCATATGGACGTCAGACGCAGCATGAAATGGACGTCACGTCACATGATCACATCCGCCAATGAGCTTCTTTTTTTCCATCATGTTTGAAAAACCCGTGTCTGCGCTGTTCAGACTGAAGTACACCCGTGTTTTACCCAGGAAAAACCCTGCAAAAAACCCGTGTGTAATTCCCGGGGCATAACACCCGGGAATTTCAAAAGGACGCGTTCACACTGAGACACGACACGGGAAATTACCGCTCGCCCTGCCAAATACCCGGGTTTTTTAGGCAATGAGAACGGGGTATTAGTATCCACTGGGAGAGGATCGTTTTCCTTGTTGCTGCAGCAATTTTGGCTAAAAATAGCCGCTGTCCCAGGGATAGTTTTGTTTGTCTATGATCTGGATCTATATCCCATATTGCCCATTCCGGCCCAAGGGGTATTTTAATATCATATGTATTTTGCACATATTGGGCTACTGTATCCCAGAAATTCTTTACTTCCCCGCAACCCCACATACAATGTAGCAAGTTTGCATCTGGAGCCAAGCACTTAAAACAATTGGCATCTGTAGTTATGCCCATTTGATATCTCCTTTTAGGAGTATAGTACACTCTGTGCAACAATTTATATTGCATTTCTATGTAAGATGACTCCACCAAATTTTTATTTATACGCATAAATGCTGTAAGCACTGACCGGTTGGTCAACCCAGGCAGATCTTCTTCCCATCTTGCCAGCCCCGATGTTATGTTGTCTGCCTGGATTTGCCTTTCAATCTGTGCGTACAGCATTGATGTGGTACATTTTTTTCCCTTTGCTTCTCGTACCATTACTTCCAAACTTTCTGTTATATCTTTCTTTAATGGTTTTACCCCTTCATCATTCAGATAGCTTCTCATCTGCTGATATTGGAAGATATTGATATCTAAATCCTTATACCTCTCTTTTAGCCCTTCCATTGATAGCATTGAAGCATCTTTTAATTCTACCACGTCTATTATTGATCGAATACCTGCGTTTCTCCATTTCTGTACTGATTTTTTATTCTGAATCAGCGGTTCTTGAGATATTGTATTATAATAAGGCGAAGAGAATATTGATTTGTATGGGGACATTCCTTGTCTGGACCGGGTCATTTTCCATGCTTTACAAGTAGTTACTATTAAAGGATTATTTATTAGATTCGGGGGAAATTTTGCAGGCTTTATATGCAAGAGACTGTTTAATGGAATGTTTGGACAGAACGCTTGTTCTATCGGAACATTGGCGTAGTTATCTGTGTTGTTAATCCAGTCAATAGCATATCTATAATTTGCTGCAAGGGTATAACTATGTATGCATGGTAAATTTATCCCTCCTAAGCTTGCTTTTTGACTTAGCTTGGTCATTGATATACGAGGTTTTTTTCCTGCCCACACAAAACTTCTAATCGCCTTATTCAATGTTTTTAAATCTTCTTTCTTAAGAAGAAACGGCAAAGTTTGGATGTAGTACAATAGACGTGGGAATGCTACCATTTTAATAAGGTTACATCTTCCAATAAACGATATTGGGAGACATCTCCATGACTTGAGGTCTCTTAGGATTCGTTCTATAACAGGTTGAAAATTATTATGATAAATATCTTGTGTTTTTCTAGATAAACTAATTCCCAAATAATTAAGTGACAATGGTTCCCATGAAAAAGGAAAGTCCTCTCCCCACCCCTTTTTTGCTTTATTATGGAGTGCTAGGGCCTTGGTCTTTATTTTATTTATTTTAAAGCCGGACACTTGTTCAAATTCTCGGAAGGTTTGCATAATGCCTGGAATTTCCCTATGTGGATTTGAACAATATAATAATAAATCGTCAGCGTAAGCTGATACCTTTAATGTTGTTTGGCCAATCTGAATACCTTTCCATATATTATCCAAGTAAAAGCATCTTATCAAGGAGTCTATCCCCAGATCGAACAGCAAGGGGGATAATGGGCATCCTTGCCTAGTCCCCCGGGAGAGGGTAAATTCTGGAGTATTTACTCCATTCACCGTTATTACTGCAGTAGGAGATGCATACATTTTTCGAAAGAAGGTGGTAAAACCAACCCCTAGATTTTGGGAGTGAAATACTCTAAGAAGATGAGCCCAGGACACCCGGTCAAATGCTTTGTCCGCATCGCAGCTTATTATTAAGGATTGCCCCTCTAAATTGGATTCCGCTTGGATTATCGCTGCAATTGCTTGGCGGACATTATGGACTGACGACTTGCCCCGGATAAACCCGAGTTGAGCTGGGTGCAGCAACTTAGGGAGTACCCTTTGCAGTCGCTCTGCCATAATGGCCGTCAATATTTTGAAGTCCTGATTGAGTAAAGATATCGGTCGATAGGAAGATAACTGGGTAGGATCTTTCCCAGTTTTAAGAATTACTATAATTCTTGCTTTATTAAACTCTCTATTTGGGGCCTTGCCCTCCAATATAGAATTAAACAAAGTCTGCAAATTCGGGGTCAAATGTGGTGTTAACATTTTATAATACTCCGCGCTCAGTCCGTCTGGGCCGGGGGCTTTGCCTCTAGGTAATTTTCTAATACATTCCTTAATTTCTATTTCTGATATAGTTCTTGAGAGTTCCAGATTTTCAGCGTCTGACAACTTGGGCGCATTGGCTTTTTTTATGAATCTCATCCCTAGGGCCGGATTGTCATCTGGCGCTTCGTATAACTGTGAATAATATTTTAGAAAGGCGTTAGCGATTTCATTTGTTGAGTTCATTTGTTGTACTCCAACTTTTAGCTTGGGAATGTGTGTTATTGGTTGTTTGCTCCTTATCAAGGAGGCTAACAACCTTCCTGCTTTATTCCCTCCTCTAAAATATCGATTTTTTTGACAATCTATACTAAATTGCGCCTTCTCTGTACATACTGCGTCGTATAGTGCTTTTGTATCTAAGTATTGTTTACGGGATTCAGCTGTATTTGAAATCAACATAGAGGAATAGGTTTTTGACACCTCTCTACTTAGATCTTCCACCCTTCTACCTATCTGTTTGCGTTTAGATGCTACGTATGCAATAATATGCCCTCTTATCACCGGCTTTGATGTAGCCCAAAATAGATTTATATCCTCTATATGTACCTTATTATCCTCTATATAATTTAGTAACTGACGTTCTAGATATTCCTTAAAATCCAATGATTCCATCAAATATGTGGGGAATCTCCAATTTCTTGCATAAGATCTAGGAGTTGATAGCGCAAGAGTAAACCATATCGGGGCATGATCCGTAACCACAATATTTTCAATTTTAGATTGTTTCACTCTACTCAGGAGGGTATTTGAAATTAGCCAAAAATCAATCCTAGATGAGGATCCATGTGGGTGGGAATAGAATGTAAATTCCCTATCAGCAGGGTGCTGAAATCTCCATGGGTCCGTTAAATGTAGGGAGTCCATTATTAAAGATAATGCCGGTGGGGGAGTTTTACTTTTAACATTGCCAGATTTATCTAAACTTTGGTTAATGGTGGTATTAAAGTCTCCTCCCATTATTATGGATCCTTCCGCCCATTCCTGTAGTTGTGTATATATGTTGGTAAAGAAGACCGTATTGGGGCCATACTGTGGCTATTGTGTATAATTCTCCTTCAAGTTCTATTTTTACAAATAGAAATCTCCCTTCTGGGTCTCTTAAATTATCTTTTATTTTATAGTGTAATGACTTATTAACCATGATTAAAACCCCTCTCCGCTTCGCGGTATACGATGCTGGTATTATATCTACAAACCAAGTGTCTTTAAAGGCATTCAAATCTCCCTCCCTCCAGTGAGTCTCTTGTAATATTACTATATCAGGTTTGTATCTTCTCAACTGGTGAAGTATTTTCTTCTTTTTTAGGGGGGTGTTAAGGCCCTCTACATTCCAGGACAGGAACTTAATACTTTCTCGTATCCCTACTGTATTATCTCCCGTTATCATCCTTTTCTATATATATCGGGGGGTTCACGAACTCTAGCACCATAAAAACCTTTAAGCCATCTCCAATTTTTGACCTCCCAGCTAACTTCTCCCCATCTTCCATCCTTGCCCTATGATACCTCAGATGTTTTCTCTTTAATAAGTACCTGCTATGATAGCATTGCCCAGTGCTCCTAACTTTCCCTAATTCCCAACAAATCAATTCCCTTCCCCAAAAAAAACTTTGAAATAACAGAGTTTTATTAACATTTATCCTACTATTTAACCTTATATATGTGTTAGGGATCCTTTCCCTCTCCCGAACCATCCTCATAGTATCTTCCGTGTCTCCACATTCAAACCTTAACATCTTACCAACTCTTGTGTCTACATATCCCCATTGCATATTCTTTATTATTCTATATATATTAATAATTAACTTCCTGAAATTTAAATCTAAAGGCCTCAAAGCTCTCTCATACTTTCCTATTAAATCCTTATAGAGTGAATTATGTGTTAATTTAGATAAACTTATATCCCCCCCTATTATGGCATAGTGCATTATTCTAAGATCCAAACCTTGAGGATTACCTCTTTTTATAAAGTACAATGTTTGGAATAAGTGCAGAAAAAAAGATAACCTATTATCTCTATCCATCATTAAATCATAAAAATACATTTTATATACAAAAATAAAATGAATAAATATATATATATTTTTTGGGGCAGTGCTATACTTGCATGTCCATTAGATCATTTCCCTTATTTCTCATTTTGTCCCTTCGTGATTGTTGCCACAAAGGTGTTGGCCAGGGATGGGGTATCAAAGACATAATGTTTTCCTTCATGGAAGATCTTCAGCTTTGCTGGGTACATCAGTGCAAAACGGATCCCGGCATTGTATAGTATGCTACAAATCGGTGTAAATTCCTTCCTCCTCATTGCCACTTGATGCGAGAAGTCTTGAAAGAGTAGGAGTTTTTCCCCTTTAAACTCTAAAGTTCGGTTCTTTCTGAATGCGTCCAGAAGTTTAACTTTGTCCGTATAATTTAACAATTTAAAGATCACCGGTCGCGGTCTACGTCGGTCTGTTTGTTGTTCTGGTCCGATACGATGTGCTCTTTCCACTTGCATGGGGCCCTCTATTGGTGCACATTGTAGTTCTTTGGGCAGCCATTCTGAAACAATCTCCATCAAATCTTTATTTTTCACAGTTTCTGGCAGACCGATTAGACGGATATTGTTTCTACGGCTTCTATTTTCTATTTCTTCCAGTTTTTCTTGTACTGCTGTTAACGATAATGCTTGAGCTGCTATAGTTGTCATTGCTTTATCCAGTTCTTCTTCCACGGCAACTATTCTTCTTTCAGCCTCCTCAAACCGCGAATTATATTCTCTCAATTGAATTGACACAGTGATATAGATTTTAAAAATTTCTTTATTGTCCTGCCTAGGAGATTTTTTTCTTGACAGGTGAGATTTGTTTTCTATGTATGTATGTAAAATGGTCTTGTCTTTATAGTTGGCTCCCAATATTTTAAATTAAAACCTAATAAAAGTTAATTTTTAAATATACAATAATACTTAACAAACTAAAGTTGTGCCCCTAAAAAAGAGAGAGTTCTTTTCTTTCCTTCCTTCGTACTTGTTTGGATTCTATATGGAGAAGAGGATAGGCCTTCGGGATCCATAGGTAATGTATGTGTGAATAAATATAGTATGTAATAAAGTTATACTGTTCGTGTGTGTGATTTATTTCACTATTGGTCATGTTGTGGAACAAGAGTCAGCGGGTCCTTCAATGCCCCGTATACTAGGACTTGTGGTTCTCTAAATCCCTGTATGTGGTGCAGGCTTGCTGGGACTTGTAGTTCCACAACATTACACAATAGTTTAATCTAATATTAACCATTTATCAGCCCGATGCCCACTGCCCCAGGGGCACCGGGGACAGCCCCGGCTTCAGCGGTAACTCTGGAGGGCAGGATTCCCCTATATTGGGGGGGGGGTCCCCACTCTTCCAGGATCCCAGCCCGGGCTGACCAGCTACGGGGATGAATGCTTTGGCCGGAAAAGTTGCATATAAAGTTTCCCCTGGCTGTGGCTGCTTGGGCTTGTTGCTGGTTGCCAAATTATGGGGGACCCCTACTCATTTTGTCCCCCATACTTTTGGAACCAGGATTGGCCCTTGAGCCTGGTGCTGGTTTTAGAAATCCTGGGGATCCCCTATGTTTTTTGTCCCCTGGATTTCTAAAACCAGGACCGGTTCTTTGAGTCTGGGTCTGGTTGCGTTCGGGAGGGGGGCCCACGCCATTTTCTTTTAACACAAGTCACACATGTGCATTATTCGCACATTTTCATGACTAAAATTCATCACATCGCTTTTTTCTTGCCTCAATTTGCATTCCAATAAATAGCCGATTTCTTAAAAAAATTGAAAACTTGCGATAAGGTGCGATTACAGAACCTTACTAAACATAGCATCCTATTAAATGTCACCCTAGGTCGGATGCATGATGGATTCCTCCAGATCAGCGCAAAGAGCGGTTATCCAATTTCTTCGCACACAAGAGGCGAGCATGCTTCGGAAATTTAACACATGATGAAGGTGGTGTAGCGTGTAGGGAGAGCAGTGTCTCACATGGTGCACCATATACCAGTGTGTCAGCGCTATGAGGCGGGATGAGAAAACATCAGGGACTTACCATGGCCCAGGCAGGGCCACGTTCTCACCAAACCTGCCACGATTTCGTCAGTGGAGGATCTCATTCATCAGAATAGTCGAATCACCACATGTGAAATTGCTGCTGTACTGTTGATAAGCAAGGAAACTGTGCATAATGCACAACAAGCTTGTTTATGGCAAAGTTTGTGCACAGTGGCTGCCCCAGCATCTGCCAGAAAATCAGAAGTGGGTGAGAATGGGTGTTTACTTGATCCATCTGTTCCGCTATGCGTAGCAAGGAACATATGTTATTGCCATGGTTGTCGCCTGTGATGAGACTTGGAGGCGACCCTGCCTCCAAACGGATGAGCATGGAGTGGCGGTGTTCCAGCTCCTCTCGTCCAATAACAGCAAACTCTAGCTGGAAAAGTGATGCTCAGTTTTTTTTTTGACGAAGAAGCACCTCTCCTCATTGGCTGGCTGGAACAGGGTGGAACAGTTAACGCTGAGTGATACTGCAAGACGTTGCTGATGCTGAAACAGGCCATCAGAAACAAGTGCAGAGGCAAGCTCTCGAAAGTGATAGTGCTGCTCCAGGACAACGCTAGGCAACATGTGACCTGCTGTCAAAATTTCGATGGAAGGTCCTGAAACATCCTTCATAAAGCCTTGATGTATCCGCATGTGACTCGCATATCTTCGGACCCTTAAATAAATCAGTGAAAGGTCAATGGTTCACCTGTGACAAGGAGTTGCAGGACACCGTGAAAAACTGGATCCATCAGCAAACCAGGAGTTTCTACACTGAAGCTATGCACCCCATTCCTAAATGCTGGGATCAGTGAATCAATGTCAATTATGTATAGTTGTAATGTTAAAAATGAATTGTAATTAAATATTCTTTAACCCCTTCCCGACATATGACGTACATTTACGTCATATGTCGGTTGCGGGGGAATCAAGCCAGCTCACGGAGTGAGCTGGCTTGAAAGAGAGCAGGTAATGGCTGTATATTACAGCCAGGCACCTGCTCTCACGGTCACGAGCGGCGAGTTCGCCGATCGTGGCCGTTTAACCCTTTAAGCACCGCGGGCAAAGCGCCGGCAGTGCTTAAATAGCTGATCGGAGGGGGGGCGCCCCCCTCCGGCGCCGATCGCGGCCCCCCGCGGCGAGATCGGAGGGTGCCGATCGGTTGCCATGGTAGCCAGGGGTCTAATGTAGACCCCTGTGCTGGCCGTGTCAGCATTCCTATTACATCCTGCCTGAGGCAGGATGTAATAGAAAGTGCTGAAAATCACTATGTTCAGCCATAGAGCTCTATGGCTGAACCTAGTACAGGCGATCGCGCCCCCTAGTGGTCAAGTACACTAGGGGGCCTTGTAGTAAAAGTAAAAAAAAAAAAAAAAAAAGTTTAAAAATAAAAAATAAATAAAAAAATATTAAAAGTTCAAATCACCCCCCTTTCCCCATTTCACAAATAAAAATAAATAAAAAATAAAAAAAATAAACATATTTGGTATCGCCGCGTTCCTAAAAGTCAGATCTATTAAAATAAAACATTAGTTATCCCGCACGGTTAAAGGCGTAAACGGAAAATAATTCCCAACGCCAAAACTACGTTTTTTGGTCGCATCGCCTACCCAAAAAAAAATAACTAAAAGAGATCAGAAAGTCGCCCATATCCCATAATGGTATTAATTAAAAAGTACACTTCAGCCCGCAAAAAATGAGCCCTCACCCAGGTCCGTAGGTGGAAAAATAAAAAAGTTATAAGCCGCAGAACATGGCGACGCGACGCAAATTAGAAAAACCGTAAAAGTTGCTATTTTTTTTTTTAGTGGTAAAACATAACGAAAACTATATAAGTTTGGTATCACCAGAATCGTAACAACCCATAGAATAAAGATAACCCATCATTTTAAACGAACTATGAACTCCAAAAAAAGCGTAACCAGCGCAAAATTGTGGAATGGCGTTTTTTTTTTTTTTTACCCCACATTGAATTATTTCCTGATTCCCCAGAATATTATACGGTATAGTAAATGGTACCATTACAAAGTATAACTTGTCCCGCAAAAAAAAAGCCCTCATGTGTCTATATAGCTGGAAAATTAAAAAAGTTACGCTTATTTGAACGCAAGGAGGAAAAAAAAAAATTAACAAAAAAGGCAATGTCGGGAAGGGGTTAATTAAAATTTTCTTTACATACAACCATATGGGCACACCTTATACATCAAATGGTCTGTGAGAGCATGGGCATGTCCATATAATTATTATTATTATTAACGGTACTCTTTACCTAGAATGGCGTCCATCGCGGGCATCGCATGTACATCGCATGCCATTATAATGGCATGCGATGCGACCGATGCCCGCGATTTCACATAGAAATACATGTTAAAATGTAAATCGTGTCGGTCGCATCGCATGCGACCAAAAATCGCATGCGATGTGACCGACGCGATTACCGCGATTTCACATAGGGAACAATGTTAAATGGCCCAATTGACCCAATTTTACATAGGGAACAATGTTAAATGGCCCACAGAGGCCAAATAGCCACCCTCAAGTGTGAAATGGCCCCCCCAATTGTTAACGCCACCCCACGATCAACGTCAACCTGAAGCGTGGCGAGCGCAGCGAGCCCGCGAGGGGAGGCGGTACGCGTCCTCCGACCTTTTCATACCCCCACTATCCACGTTGGCGTGGAGTTGAGAATAGAAAGTGTGGCGAGCGGACGTGGATACCTGTGGAGCCCGCGAGGGGACACGGATACCTGTGAAGGTATACGCGTCCGCTCGCCACACTTTCTATTCTCAACTCCACGCCGAAGTGGATAGTGGGGGTATGAAAAGGTCGGAGGACGCGTACCACTGCGCTCGCCACGCTTCGGGTTCACGTTGATCGTGGGGTGGCTTTAACAATTGGGGGGGCCATTTCACACTTGAGGGTGCCTATTTGGGCTCTGTGGACCATTTAACATTGTTCCCTATGTAAAATTGGGTCTATTGGGCCATTTAACATTGTTCCCTATGTGAAATCGCGGTAATCGCGTCGGTCGCATCGCATGCGATTTTTCGACACGATTTTTTACCTTGCGATGCCCAAGATCAAAATCTTGGGCGCCGTTCTAGGTAAAGAGTACCTTATTAACAGTTTCTTATATAGCATACACATATTCCGCAGCGTTTTACAGAGAATATTTTGAACATTCACAATAGTCCCTGCCCCAGTGGAGCTCACTATCATGACATCACATGGAAGTCACACAGTGCTCCTCTGCAAACCTTGTGAATGGCCAGGATATCTTTATGGGGCCCCATAGGACCTGATGGGCCCTAGGCAGGTGCCTAGTTTGACTTGTGGAAAATCTGCATCTGATAAGAGTTTGGATGAGCAGTGTCTTATTAATTGGATATGCACTCATTAGGTCTACAGTCAAAAGGTCAACACATGAAAGAGGTCAGCAAGCATTTGGTCAACATGGTCAAACTACACAAGAAAAAGTTTGATATAAAAAATAGTCAACATGAGTTTTTTGGGTACCTATGTAATATGTGGGCTTCCGTTTTTCTTATGAGACCGCGTCCGCTCGCCACGCTTCGTGCACGGTGGCTCGCCACACTATATAAAATCAACTCCATGCGTAGTTGGATATTAGGGGTAAGAAAAAATGGGGTGCATTTAACATGGGAGCCCAGATAATACATAAGTACCGTTTTTTTTTAAACTAACTTGTTCTTACAGTACTTTACCATCACAGTGGGCTTAAAGGGAGAACATAATAGTGTGCTGAGCATAGCGAGGCACCACGTCTGAAGCATGGTGACCATTGCCTGCCATGCAAACGGATGCGGTACACTTATACAGTGTCCATGTTGACCTAGACATCAAAAAAAGTTGAAAAACTCATGTCTACTTTTTCACATGTTTACCTTATGCATCTAAATCTTTTGACTGTCGACTGAGACACTGTCTACCTAACTACCCATACCTGATTATATGCATGTCTTACCTGTTCTGATACTGAGATAAACTTTCCAGATGTCATTTCAGTGAACTTCATACTGAATACCTGGTAATGCAACAGCAGTCGGTTGTAAAAGTAATAGCTTTTGTGGAATTATCGCTTACATTGGGGTCTACAGCCTGCAGGGGACTGTGCATTATTGGTCACTGACCATTGAATAATTTTCTCTTAAGCAGGATGGGGGACAATGGACCATGTGATTGGTAGCTTTAAATCTGAGCTCTTCCTCCTCCTGCAACCCCACAATTCCAGAAGGTCCCACTTTCAAAATAACTGTTGCTTGGAGTGACCACTGCTGTGGGAGAAATCGGATGATGAGGAAATCTATCATATAATATTCATATGCCCAGTATATCCATCGCAGAATGTCAGAGCAAAGGTCTGTCCACAGGGGGTTGATTCAGTTATCGCACTGCATTTACTGTACATATGCCACCCCCCTGATATTGTCCAACTGAATGTGAACTGCCCGGTTAGCAAGGACGGTCTGGGCTTTAAAGAGAGCACATAAGATGGCTTGGAGCTCAAACACATTGATTAGCAGAGTTCGTCTGTGACATTGACCAAAGGCCCCAAAAATCTATTGTTAAGGTACCCCATCCTAAAAGACAGTGGACAGACAATAAAGTTAATTTTAGTGACCAAGGAGAAACACTGGAGATTATAGGAAACTGGTCACTCAATGAAGAGACTGGCAGGTGCTGTCAAAAAGAACAAGAAACAGAGACCAGAGCGTGGCTGACTATCCCATTCAATTCTGGAGAATTTCCTAATGGAATATCTACTAGCGCAATTTAAAATATCTGCAATATCTGCTAGCACAATTGTCTAAAAGGTGGAGACCATTGTGCTCCAAAACGCATGCACAGCCAGACCAAGGGATGAGGGACTGACAAGGGGATTATTCTGGTTGAATTGCAGCGCTGAGTAATTTTTCACCCGCTCACAGATCACAAAAGTCGCCGCCCCCCCCCCCCCCCCCCCCCCGTCCCCTTCACAGGCCAAATTTGGCCGCAAATGGATGTTTTACATAAACAGATCCCCTTTTCACCATAGGTCACGGCCGTGACTTATGTCTCCCCCTGTGTGCAGATGGGTCAGTAGGTAAGTCCACTGATGAGGCAATGTCCCGGTAGGGTGCCACGAACACCCGAACACAGCACTCTTAGACCACACAGGGTCAGGACCCCGCTGTCACAGCCCATCCCCCAGTGAGACGCAGAGGTATCCTGCCTGTCAATTGAACTGCATCACTCCCACCCATTCTCATTTGAGTAATTCTTGCATTCCCTATATATGCATTCCCTATATATCTTTCAATAAACATTTTAACCAACACCACAGTACTGTTTTGTTCAGCCATACCTACATTAACAACTTCACCTTCTTTTTGAGTGCGCAGTCCACAACTCCCAAACAGTCAATTAAAGGGGCACCATCTTACAATTGTTTTCTCCATCCCCCAACAGGGGATCTTGTAAATAAGGCAGCCCCCCCCACAGCAAATATTCATACAACTGGGAGCGCGAAACAAGGGTCTGTTCTACATACATATATATTTCATTATTTGTATATTAAGTTAGTTTATTATGCTGAGCCCCCTGTATTTGTATTTACTAGAGTGTGTGGTCACAGGCCACTGCACTCCAACCTGGGAAGTGTGGGTGCTGTTTGCACCTCATTCGTAGGAATGGCGAGTGTGTTGGTACTTCTGTATCTGGGTTAATGCATGGGTTCATTTTTAATGAACCTCTTTTACTGTGATCATAGCTTTGTCATGCACCCTAGATAAGCTTATTTATCTGAAACCTGTGACAGCTGCCCCTTTAATACTAATTCAGGTGTTGTGTTGGGGATTGTCTCACCTTTAAAAGCCATAAGGTAGTTGGCAGGTGAGCTCTAAACCAGAAAAAAAAACACATGTTCATTTTAGCTATAATGTGTAAGCAGTTGCCAGGCTCTTAAGAGACTAATTGTTAGTGTAGGACTTGTAGTGAAATGGGGTCCCTTGGCGATGGGCTGCAAGCTTAAAAATGCATTTATCAATTCATGAACTAAAACTCTATTATTTATTTGATTATTTGTATATTAAGGTGAGTGCTGAGACCCCTGTATTTGTATTTACTAGAGTGTGTGGTCACAGGTCGCTGCACCCCAACCTGGGAAGTGTGGGTGCTGTTTGCACCCCATTTGTAGGAATGGCGAGTGTAGTGGTGCATCTGCATTCTTCAGCTTCCAGTCGGCCTGTTCCATCACCTGTGCTTATTTGTCAGAAGTAAAATAGAATTCTTCTAATGCTCTATTTTGTGATTGTTAAAGGAAATTTCCACCATACCTCAATATGATAACTTAGTGTAAGTAGGCAGCACTATGGAATCCCGTATAAAGGGTTACATATGATAATATATACAGGGCCTGATTCAGCATTTATTTCATATAATAAGCTGTTCACAGAAGCTTATTATATGCGATCCATAAAAGAGCAAATACAAAAGAAGGTGCATACCACCTCCTGCCTGCATTTGCGATCGCTTAAAACTACGATCTGCCCCCCAACCAAGAATGGAGTATATTGCTGGGCTTCTCAGCAATACTATAAAACAGGTTCCATGCAGTGTTAGGGACACGGGAGATCTCGCCAACCCTAACTCCGTTGTCACCTAATGGAGTTGGCGGATGCGTGCTAAGCTAACCTTCACCAATAATAGCCGCGTTCGTGGGAGCCCGTTAGTCAGGCTCCCACCCCGATGCCACCTGGTCTTACTAGTGACAACGCAGCCGCCAAGGCCAGAGGTAAACAAGGGGAAAGCTAACTAACAAACAAGAGGCGAGAACTACCCTGCCCTACGGAGGAGGGTGCCAGTGGATAGCACTCTAAGGTGGAACCCCTAGGCAAATGCTGTTGCCAACGGGTGTAACAATACACAATAGCTGATCCAACAACCAAAACTGACAGGTGTAACAATACACAAGATGGACCCAATAAGAAATGCTGACAGGTGTAACAATACACAGTATGCTGACACAATACTGAAAATGCTGACGGGTGTAACAATACACAAGATGGACCCAATAAGTAATGCTGACAGGTGTAACAATACACAGTATGCTGACACAATAATGAAATAATAAGTAAGGAGACAGAGAGTGGGAATCTCCCAACTTATCTGAAAACGGAGGGGTCTGCAACCAGGAGAAGACAAGGATCCTGGAGGCAGCTAGGACAAGGCCACTGGGGACAGGAACAAACGCTGTGCAGGAGCCTGGAACCGGGAACACTCGAGACACCAAATCAAGAACTATAGCCGGCGTCTGAGTGCACCGGTCATGCAGTTTAAATAGCGCGCCAGAGCACTACCCTGACGCTGCGTGCGGCGTCATGCACACCCCTTCCTCCCTGCGGCCGCCAGGCGTCCCCGTCGCCTTGGCAACCGCTGCAGCAGGGGAGGAAGGGGTTGTCTCCAAGTTGCCGGGCGCTAGTCTCCGTCCGCCGGGAGTATCCGGCTGATGACGCGACGGCGTCCCGGTAACCTGGCAACCGCCGGGACCTCAGTGGAGACTGCCGGGCGAGCGCAGGCGCTGCCCGTGCAGCTCCTAACAGTACCCCCCCCTTGAGGAGGGGTCACCGAACCCTTAGACCCGGGTTTGAACGGGAAAGTTTTAAAAAACTCTGCTTTGAGTCTGGGTGCATGTAAAAATCGCTCAGGTACCCAAGACCTCTCCTCCTCTCCGAACCCCTTCCAATGGACCAAAAATTTGAGTTGACCCCTGTTAATGGTGATTAAAATATAACCAGAGTGACAATAAGTGAAAAGCGTTGATTACGTAATAAGTCCGCAACCAACGTACCCTTTATACCTAGCTACGTGTGAACAAAGCGTAGCGTACCTTTTATTGTGTTATGTATACCAAGAACCAATACCTTAATCAGAGATTCCTTCGCAGTACTTTGTCTCTAATCTGCGAATATACCTTATCGGACTGTGTCCGCAATATACCTTATCGCTATTATGCGAATAAACAGACAACGACCACTGTATAGAAATATGGAGATAAGAGCTCCGTAAAAAGGTTGTATTTGAGTCCCTAATGGACAAAAGGGGGTTACAGAAATAAGAATAAACAGGTATAACAAGTAATACAATATACTAACAATGAACGCTAAACAGACTCTGCTAAGGGGAAAGAATACAGATACAAGACACAACCAGCCAACTATACAATAAGTATAAATACCGTTAATGCAACCGTTACCGTTCTCATCAAATATGCGAAGTGTAGTCCGGTCAGAGCTCACTATCGTTCAGGGATGAACTATAGTCCGGTGGTCAGGTCAGGGAAAGGTAGATGTGCCGAAGAGACTTTGGCTGCTCTGGGTCGCCTATCTTATAGGGTCAGAAAGGGGAGGTCAAAGGCCATTCTCATTGGTCAGAGATCATATGTCCGGTCCACTGTGATTGGAGGTTAGACGCTGTACCTGGTCTGACCAGGTGCAGGGGAGTGAACTTTAAGAGTCCTTTGTTTGGTGGTTTCGGCGTCAGCAGGGATAAGAACTGGTTTCATCTAGTTTCCTTTGTTAACTACTTTCAACAGAAACTGTCTCTGAGTTATGGATTATGTCCATAACTATCGGGCAGTGTACATTGTGAAATATTCGCAATGACCGGAATACTTCGCATAATGAGCTGAACGGAACGGTACTAAACATGATACAGACAGATGTATGCGGGGCTAACTAAGCTATGTGTGGCGTTCTAAACCTTTAACTACATTTTATAGTGTCAGTATGTATTTATGAATTTATGTGTGATAGTATGGCTACTCTTCTGGTCCACTTTGTCACGCATACTCGGGTATGGAAACTTTATTTGCGCAACTCTGCGAACCAAAATGGCGGCCATACTATCCTAAAATGGCGTGTGTGTAACTCGACTTCCATACCCCGAACGATCTTCGAATCCAATATCTGCTCCACTATGAATTCTTTGTGCCCCCGAACGAGGACCGGTTTACGCTTCTGAGCAGGCCCTGATTGAGAAGCCATCGAGACTGGTTTGAGAAGAGAACAGTGGAAGACATTATTGATTCGCAGCGCTCTGGGAAGCTGCAACCTAAATGCCACAGGGTTGATCTGAGCAGTGATCAGAAATGGACCGATGAACCTGGGTCCCAGTTTTGGGCATCTCTGGCGAAGCTTGATGTGGCGGGTTGACAACCACACCTTTTGCCCCACTCGGAATACACATGGTCTCCTATGTTTGTCAAAAAAATTTTTAGAACGTGCCGAAGATTGTCTCAGCGCTAAATGCACTTTTTGCCATGATCTCCTAAGGAGGGATACCGTGGAGAAGGGCGACCGAGAAGAATCCCTAGGAACAAGAAAGGAGTTGCACTTGGGATGGAACCCGAAATTGCACAGAAAGGGCGAACTCTTGGAAGCCACGTGGTAGGAGTTATTATAAGCAAACTCGGCCAAGGGTACCAGCTCAGCCCAATTGCTCTGACATTTGGAGACAAAACAGCGTAAATATTGTTCCAAGGCCTGATTGACCCTTTCGGTCTGTCCGTTGGACTGTGGGTGATATCCAGAAGAAAGACTGACCTGTATTCCTAACCCAGAACAAAAACTTCTCCAGAACCTAGCCACAAACTGAGACCCCCTGTCCGAAACTATATCCAAGGGAAGGCCGTGGAGTCTGAACACATGAGTGATAAAGAGCTGTGCCAATTCTTTGGCTGTGGGAAGTTTGCGCAAGGGTATAAAATGTGCCATCTTGCTAAAGCGGTCAACCGTGACCCAAATGGTGGTGAAGTGAGAAGATGGAGGAAGGTCGACAATAAAATCCATAGAAATATGGGACCACAGCCTTTCTGGAATGGACAATGGCAGGAGTGTACCCACTGGTGATAATCTGGAAGACTTATGTCGAGCACAAACAGGACAAGAAGAGACAAAAAGAGTAACATCTTGTTTAATGGTGGGCCACCAAACTGCTCTGGACAAATGCTCAAGAGTCTTAGTGACGCCAGGATGTCCCGTGACCCTACTGGAATGAAAGTCCTTGAGGACCAATTCCCTCAGATGTTTAGGGACAAACCGGCGATTATGTGGAGTCCCTTGAGGGGCTGACGGCTGAGAAGCCAGAACACGGGAGGCCAAATCCTGAGTCAGACCCGCAAAAATGACAGAAGATGGGACAATGGGTGAATCTTCCAGTTCAGCACTCTGACAAGTCTGGAAACTACGAGATAAAGCATCAGCTTTGACATTTTTGGGACCAGGTCTGAATGTAATGATAAACTGAAACCTGGTAAAGAACAATGCCCACCGAGCTTGTCGTGGGTTTAGCCGTTTGGCCGACTCAATGTAGGCTAAGTTTTTGTGGTCGGTGATCACGGTGATGACGTGTTTGGCCCCTTCAAGCCAATGACGCCACTCCTCGAAAGCCCCTTTAATGGCCAACAATTCCCAATTCCCGACATCATAGTTCTTTTCGGCTGTGGAGAACTTGCGGGAGAAGAAGGCGCAAGGATGAATCTTCTGATCATGAATGTCCTTCTGGGAAAGGACAGCTCCAGCCCCTACATCCGAGGCGCCAACCTCCACAAGAAAAGGAATTCTGGGGTCCGGGTGATGTAAGACGGGAGCCGAACAAAAGGCTTTCTTTAACTTATGAAAGGATTCGATGGCCTGTGGGGACCAAACTTCCGGATCGGCTCCTTTGCGAGTCAACTCAACAATGGGGGCGATAATGTCAGAAAAAGAACGGATGAATCTCTGATAATAATTAGAGAATCCTAAAAATCTTTGGATCGCCTTGAGGTTGGTGGGACGAGCCTAGGACATGATGGCCTGAACCTTACTGGGGTCCATGGAAAAGCCCTTGGGAGAGAAGACATAACCCAGAAATGAGACTTGAGAAATTTCGAATTCGCACTTTTCGAGTTTGGCGTATAGTTGATTCTCACGCAACTTCTGAAGGATCAGGCGGACATGTTGCCGATGTTCAGGAAGTGACTTGGAAAAAATCAAAATGTCGTCTAGGTAAACAACAGCAAATAACCCCAGGTAAGGCCGGAGAACCTCATTGATAAAATCCTGAAAGACTGCAGGAGCGTTGGCCAAGCCAAACGGCATTACAAGATACTCGTAGTGGCCTGAGTGCGTATTAAAAGCAGTCTTCCACTCATCTCCTTTCCTAATCCTAATGAGGTTATATGCTCCTCTAAATTCGATTTTGGAAAAGACTCTCGCCTCCCGGATCTCGCCGACCCAGCTGATGAAGCCGCTGACCGAGCAGACAGGCGGAGAAACGCGTACTTGGGAGCCTCGCATATAGCAGCCCGGAAGCAATCCAGCCCAGCGCCGCAGTGAGTGTACACACGGTACTGACTGTGTAAACAGCTATAAAGTTCCATTGGACGGACACCACCTGGAGCCGGTCCCTTTATCATTAAAGGTTGACCATCCAAAGGATTACAATATAACATCTGGCTCAGATAAAGGGAGGAAGTCCAATAGGACATTGCAGTATAAAACCTGTGAAAAATCTGATCACCACCAACGGCCCTTGGGACTGGTAACTATATGAGCCTCAACATTCGAAATTGCCTCTATGTTATGACTCAATCTGAAAAATAAGCCTCAGAAAGTTAATTATCAGCTTTGCCTAATTACCTGATATTGTATGTTATGTGTAGTATGTCATGTGTGTTTAGGTAAATGTTGTTTTTTATGATGAATTGTATTTTTTAAATAAATTTATGCTTATTCCAATGGATTTGAATGAATAAATTGTGTCCTTTGACTAAGCAGCGCCACCTAGGGATACCAGTTCACTGGTTGCCCAACATTTATATATCTTGCTCTTTGAGAGGTACACAATTCCTCTGAATAGGAGGCTGCAGCTTGGTTAAAGTACCAAAAAATATTATATTTTCATTTATCTACTGTAGGAACCAGCGCTTTTGAGTGTCCCCAGTGGCCACACCTATATTGCCTCCCGGATTTGGTCGAATAAAACAGAGATGAGTGGTAACGGGTAGGAATTTTTTATGGTAATTTTGTTCAAGGCCCGATAATCTATACAGGGACGTAAAGATCCATCTTTTTTTTCTACAAAAAAACCCCCTGCGCCTACGGGAGACTTAGAAGGACGAATGAATCCTTTTTCAAGACTTTCACTTATGTATGAATCCATGGTGTTAGGATCCGCCTCCAGCGGATCTGTGTTATGCGCAGATTCACATATTCTGTGTGTAGTTTCATGTTCTCCCTGGATTCTGCTCCCTGTGTTTATCCCAGCCTGTGTGTGTGTGTTTACTCGCTGGTGGCATCCAGTGGTCAGCCTGGGCCATTGCAGCTCACTTTCAGTGCTGTGTGTTCTGGACTCAGGTGTCTTGATTAGGCTCCTAGCCTGCAGTGCACACCTTTAGGCAATGTGTAATCAGCACCACATTGTGCTCACTATAAAGACTCTCTGCTCACACACTCCGGTGCCAGTTATAGTATTCAGTTGCATTGTTCAGTTTGTTGTAGTCCACTCTGTCCTGCTTCAGTCAGCATTCTGTCAGCCTATGTCAGAGTGTGTTCTTGGTCCTGGTTCCTGTTGGGAGCCTTCCTATTGCTCCACGCCTGTCCTGCCCTGTCTGGTTTGGTCCTGCTGTGTCTGGGATTCAGCTTGTCTGCCTGGCTGTACACTCATCTGCCCAAGAGATTTGCAAGTGGTGGTCTGGGACTCCGTCATCTTCTCAGATAAGTCAGGGGTTACCCTGTCTTTCTCCTTACGCAGTTTTGACACACGGTGTCACTGGGCATGATAGTCATTTCTTTATATAACATCTCATTAGCATTGTTGCCATTTCATTATATAACATCTCATTAGCATTGTTGCCATTTCATTGTATATCATCCCACTTGCATTGTTACCAGTCAGTGTCACCTGCTCAGCCCGTATTTCTTTTGGGTTTCTGGGAGTTCCCCGACATAGGGTATTAGTTAGCTTGTCCCCTTGCTCTCTCCTAGTCTTGGTGGGCGCGTTGTCACTCTTAAGACCAGGTGGCATCGGGGTTGGAGACAGACTAACTGTCTCCTTCGAACACGGCTATTATTGGCGAAGCCTAGTTCTGAACGCGTCCGCCAACTCCAGTCTGAGGCAACGGAGTAAGAACCCTTACACATGGCCTGGGATTCAGGTGCTGAGAGGGCATATAGGCGTCCCTTGGGCAATCTGGCATTGGGGGCTAGGTCTATGGCACAATCAAAGGGACGGTGAGGGGGCAACGTATCAGCTTCCTTCTTGGAAAACACATCGGCAAAGTCTCTGTAGGGTAAAGGTAGGGAAGAAAAAACGGGAAGAACAAGACAAAGAGGAAGAGAGAGACAATGGTCAGAACAGGAGGAGCCTCAACGTGTGATTTCTCCCGTGGTCCAATCAATACTGGGATTGTGCTTCCTAAGCTATGGTAACCCCAGGACGAGTGGCGTGAGAGGACAGTGAAACAAAAAGAAGGAAATCTTTTCTGAATGGAGGGCCCCCACCGAAAGCTGAAGAGAAGGAGTGCATGCGGTAACACTGCCGTTGGAGAGTGACTGGCCATCAAGGCCACAGACCGACAAGGAATTAACCAAGGGAATGGGCTCGAGCCCCAACGAATGAACCAGACCTTCATCAATAAAATTGCCGGCTGCGCCGCAATCAACAAAGGCAGTGGTATCGACAGTGCGGTTTTTACAAGAGACAGAAACCTGAATAATTATCGAGTCAAGGGGAGAAAAACAAGATAGGCCCAAGTGAGTTTCCCCAAAAACACTTAGGCCCTGTCTTTTCCCGCCTTCAACGGGCAGACAACCGCACGGTGACCCTGACCTCCACAATACAGACAGAGACCCTTCAGCCTCCTGCGATTTTTTTTCTGAGGCTGACAAACGTGTAGCCCCAATCTGCATGGGTTCGTCACAAGCAACCTCCGAGGTTTCCCCCAGTGAAGATGAGGGAAATATCCCGGACTCCCTCTCTCTCTGGCGTTCCCGGAACCTCCGATCTACCTTGATGGCTAACTCCATAATTTCATCAAGTCGGGGTAGGGTAGTGAACCAAAGCATCTTTTAAAGTTTCAGATAGACCAATTCTAAACTGGCTGCGGAGGGCTGGGTCATTCCAACCTGAATCAATGGCCCACCTCCTAAACTGGGTACACTAAGCCTCTGCATTACCCTGACCCTGCCGTAGTGCCCTCAGGTTGGCTTCGGCTGAGGCAGCACGGTCCGGGTTGTCATACAGCAACCCCATGGCAGAAAAGAAAGCATTCACAGAGGTAAGGGCCTCAGACCCTGCGGGAAGGCCAAAAGCCCAGGTCTGTGGGTCCCCCTGTAAAAGGGAGATAACCATTCCCACCCACTGGGATTCCAAGCCGGAGGAGGCCGGGCGGAGTTTGAAGTAAAGTTTACATGACTCCCTAAAGTTAAAAAACTGGGAACGCTACCCGGAAAACCGGTCCGGGAGACTCAACTTGGGTTCAGGGTTTCTGGATGAGGATAATACCCCTTGTACCCGTTCCTCTTGTGAGTTAACCTGGAGGGTCAATTTCTGGAGCTCTTGTGTCAGGGTATGCATCTGTCCCGCCAAAGCGTGACTAGCAGCCTGCTGGGCCGGATCCATGATAGCTGAACTAAAGCCAGGGAAGTGGTAGTGAAGTATTGGCCGGCTATAATGTTAGGGACACGGGAGATCTCGCCAACCCTAACTCCGTTGTCACCTATTGGAGTTGGCGGATGCGTGCTAAGCTAACCTTCACCAATAATAGCCGCGTTCGTGGGAGCCCGTTAGTCAGGCTCCCACCCCGATGCCACCTGGTCTTACTAGTGACAACGCAGCCGCCAAGGCCAGAGGTAAACAAGGGGAAAGCTAACTAACAAACAAGAGGCGAGAACTACCCTGCCCTACGGAGGGGATAGCACTCTAAGGTGGAACCCCCTAGGCAAATGCTGTTGCCAACGGGTGTAACAATACACAATAGCTGATCCAACAACCAAAACTGACAGGTGTAACAATACACAAGATGGACCCAATAAGAAAAGCTGACAGGTGTAACAATACACAGTATGCTGACGGGTGTAACAATACACAAGATGGACCCAATAAGTAATGCTGACAGGTGTAACAATACACAGTATGCTGACACAATAATGAAATAATAAGTAAGGAGACAGAGAGTGGGAATCTCCCAACTTATCTGAAAACGGAGGGGTCTGCAACCAGGAGAAGACAAGGATCCTGGAGGCAGCTAGGACAAGGCCACTGGGGACAGGAACAAACGCTGTGCAGGAGCCTGGAACCGGGAACACTCGAGACACCAAATCAAGAACTATAGCCGGCGTCTGAGTGCACCGGTCATGCAGTTTAAATAGCGCGCCAGAGCGCTACCCTGACGCTGCGTGCGGCGTCATGCACACCCCTTCCTCCCTGCGGCCGCCAGGCGTCCCCCGTTGCCTTGGCAACCGCTGCGGCAGGGGAGGAAGGGGTTGTCTCCAAGTTGCCGGGCGCTCGTCTCCGTCCGCCGGAAGTATCCGGCTGATGACGCGACGGCGTCCCGGTAACCTGGCAACCGCCGGGACCTCAGTGGAGACTGCCGGGCGAGCGCAGGCGCTGCCCGTGCAGCTCCTAACATGCAGTCTGGACCCCATGGTTTGCACATCACAGGGTACGTTTGCCTAGCATCTGCCGTTTAATGCAGTTCTTCTTTCTCACCTAGCTCTTGCTCACTCTTTCCTATTTCCTCCCATTCCATTCTTCCTACCATCCCTCCCAACTCTTCCATTAATAAACCCCCCCCCCCTGTTCCCCTTCTTCTCCTTTATCTTAACCATTCACTCCCTATGCCTCATTCTTTGCAGTACTAAATATTGGGCATGTCAGACCGGATTGCGTGACAAATTTGTTCTCAAAATGGATAAAACCATGCTGCACTGCAGGTGGGGCAGAGGTAGCATATGCAGCGAGAGTTAGATTTGGGTGGGGTGTGTTGAACTGAAATCTAATTTGCGGTGTAAAAATAAAGCAGCCAGTATTTACTCTGCACAGAAACAAAATAACACCCTTAAAGCTAACTCTGCACATGTTACATTTGCCTCACCTGGAGTGCACATGGCTTTGCCCATTTTGAGAACAAACTTTCCCTGCAATCGGGTCTGAATTAGGCCCAATATTCTTTGGAAGAGTGGTTATTAGGCTTTGTTACTGCTGACTATTTTACTTTGAAATAAATTGATTTAAAATGTGTGGGAGCTGCTCTGTTAAGTTCTGACTGACAGGGTTTCAAACTTTTTGCATATTTATTATTTCATCACATTATTAAATAAGTAGTTATTGTGCTTCAAAATGTGTGTGTGTGTGTGTGTGTGTGTGTGTGTATATATATATATATATATATATATATATATATATATATATATATATATATATATATATATAATCATGTTTTAGGGGGCCATTTATAAATAATTGCATTTGCAATGTGATCCATGTACGGAAATAGCGCTCAAGATCGCATTGCAGAATGTGACCATATCGGGTGATTGTCTCAACAGGTACTGTATGTGCAAGGACTCCTGAAAGATGCCCAACCATGCAATGTTATAATTGCACATCCAGGGCTTCTGCACATGCTCGGAGGTTTGACCCCAATGCTCAGGGGCCATTTCTAGGGAAGTGTTCCTAGGGAATTACTTCATGTGAAGTATAACCCATAGGCTACAACAAGCTTCCATAATGTGCAGATTGTGGTATCTGCTGGTGGGGGGCAATATCGGAAATGCTTTGCAACCTATGCAGGGGATGCAGTACAGGCAGCAATGGAGAGATCGCAGCTGATATTGGAGAGATCTGTTGTGGTCCCTCTTTCCTAAATTGCAGGGTGTTATTGTTTGATGAATGAGTCCCGAATACTGCTTTCACATTGCAAAAACCTGCTTTCAGCACGATTTTCTAAACGTGTCTTAAAACTGGTCAAAAGCCAGTTAAACCCCTTTCATATTGCATGATGTAAGGTATATTGCAGTTTAAATACCGTTTTGTACCTTTCAGATTCAACCCGTTTCACCCATAGAAAGCCATACAATGTCATTTTAAATGTTTTTTTCCCTGCTTGTGGGCGGGGATCAAGTGTGGTTATCATTTATAGCAAATACCGTTTCTGAGCTGTTCAGACTGCAGGGAAATCGGCTCAGAAACGTGTAGGATCCTGCTTTTAACACGTGTCAAAATACCGGTTTTCTGTAACCGGTAAATTGACAATGTAGCTTTCACATTGCAGCTGGAACCGTTTTAAAGCACTAAAAAAACGGCAATATACCGTGTTACAGCTGCAATGTGAAAGGGGTATAAGTTCATATTCTTTGAGTTTGTAATAAGTAGTTTTCACCTAAAATTCAGCGAAACGTGATTGCACAAAGTGTGCTCACACTTTTACTTACAACTTTACAGTATGTAAAAATGGTTTACGCAGCCATACTAAGCTCTGAGTGGCAGGGAAACGTAATTGTTTTGAATTTAGTTTTTGAACCTTTTTTATTTTAGCATGCATTACATAACCATTTAATTACTATTGTGGGGTGTATTCAATGCGGCCGGCGAGGGAGTTAATTGGTGGGGATTGCTAAAAACAAGCGATTCTCACCATTTAACCCCCACGCTGGCCGCTCACCCTAGTCAAAGTTTCGGGGCTGACACAGGACGTATTCCCCCAAACAGCGAGGCTCGCGGCTAATGCAGGGAGCAAGTTAATTTTTTATACAAAAAGAAATCACTAGCCAACAGTGAAAATGCTTCTGAAACAAAAATAGTAATTTCTAGTTTATTCGAGCATGGGAAAGACGAATATGGCATTTAAAATGCTGAGTTAGCTCTATGTTCTGCGATATAACCATATTTCATTAAATGCTAGAGAATTTGAGGGATTTTCAAAAAAATACTAGGGATTGTTTTTATTTAAATAAATTGTAGGTTGCCAATGCTTAGTACAGGTATCCTGAGTTATTGTCAGCCATATTTTGTTACTCAATATATATGTTACTCAAAATTCATTTTCTCAATTCTCATCTGGACTTCTTTGCTATGAATTGTGGTGCAGTAAGTGATGAGTATGGTGAGAGATTCCACCAAGATATTTCAACTATGGAACAAAAATATCAGGGTAAATGGGACGTTTCCATGCTTGCAGACTACTGTTGGACGGTGACAAGAGACGCTCCAGGACAAACGATAAGCAAAACGAAGTCGCACTCATAAATAGGTAGTCATACGAAATAGCAAGGAATGTTATCTTATGCCCCTTTCCCACTGCAGCCTTAAAACGGTATATTGCCGATTTTTGAGGGCAAAATACCGTTTAAGGCTGCAGTGGGAAAGCGCCAGAGTTGAAATACCGTTTAAAGTTAAACGGTATTTCAACCCGTTTTCCAAGCAGGGTTTTAGCCGGTAATCTACCGTTTAAGGTGCAATGGGAATGCATCTTAAACGGTATTCTTACGTCTGGCGATGAAGGCTCATATTTGAGCCATCATCGCCAGGTGTGTATGGCAGCCGGGCTGAAAGATCAGAGACTTTCAGCCCAGCTGACCGGCTGCTCCCTCCCCGGCTGACACCCGCCCCCCCGCCGTCCACTCCACTACCCCCGTCGCCCCGCCGTCCACAGCGCCTGTCGCCCCCACTTGTGCATATACTCACCCCGCCGCCGTGCCCACGCTGCCGCTCATCGCATCTGCTGCGTCTCTCCGGCCAGGCCACACAGCCCGGCGGAGCGCCCCGACCCCGGCAGAACGCCCCGCCCCCGGCTGGCTGCTCTGCTAGTGACACTGGAGTGTCACTGAGCATGTAAACTCCACTGGCCACCAATGCGTTTATTAAGCAAGTAATATATAGATTGCTGGCATATGCCAGCAATCTGTATATTACTGATACCACTGGGCACCAATGTGTATATATATATAAGCCATTAATATATACATTGCTGGCACATGCCAGCAATGTATATAATCACTGGCACCACTGGGCACCAATGTGTTTTTTTAAGCCAGTTATATATAGATTGCTGGCACATGCCAGCAATCTATATATTACTGATACCACTGGGCACCAATGTAATATATTTAAGCCTGTACATATATACATTGCTGGCACAGACCAGCAATGTATATATTATTGGCACCACTGCCCACCAATGTTTATATTTTGATATGCCCACTGCCACCAATGTAGTGAATATATACTGTATATACTGGCTAGCACCAACTATATAAATATATATATATATATATATATATATATGTATGTATGTATAGGCAGTTTGCATTTAAATGTACATTGGTGGCAGTGGGCATATAAATATAATAAGCAATCAGGGCCGGCACTTGGGAGCAGGTCAGTGGCGTGGAGCAAGGTGACTGGCACCCGCACCCCGTCCCCCCTAAAGCCAGTTGAGCCACACTGCACCACAGCTGACTTGCTCCGGCGCCCGCACCCCCCACCCGTGGACCGTTCACCGCGCCACGCTGTCGGAGCGACGTGGCTGCACACACATCACCCCGTTCCCCCCCCCCCCCCCCTCTGTGGAACTACTCGCTGGCGGCCGCATACTCCCCACCCCCGTGTCGCTGCCAGTAACGTAAATATGGAACCAATGGAATTCAAACCCAGCCCATTATGTAAATAGCCGTTTATAATGAAAGATTTTCAGCAAAGTCTTTCACCTCCTGAAAATCTCTTGCTCTTTGGGGAAAATAGCTCAGTGTGTACGCACTACTTTGGTGAAAGATATATGTAACAGAGATTTTGGCCCATTAAAGCCAATTAAAGCCCATTAAAGTCACAGGCACTCATTTGTGCTGTAAAAACGTTTTGAAGAGCTAAAACGTTTTACCTGCAATGGGAATGGTACTTAAATGGCATTTAAAACTGTAATCTGCTGCAGTGGGAATGCTAAATACCATTTAAGATTACCTGTAACTTAAAACGGGTCTGCAATGGGAAAGCAGCATCATTTACTGCTAATTTACCTGTACATAGATTGAATTAAAACAATTGCTACTTCTGTTGTGTACAGATATCATATTAATATAATGTTGGTTTTTACTACAGAAGTACATGTATCGCAAGTAGTGTATCTAAAAAACTAGAGCTAATAAACAAATTCTAAGGTCATATTCGGTTTTCCTGACCCAAATTTAGTAAAAAAAAAATGACTATTTTTGTAAAAGAAGCAAATAAAAAGTTGTTTTTTGTTGTCTAGTGTAATCAGTCCCAAGCCTTAACAAAGATATGGTGTCCTATCAAAATGCCTTGGCAGAAGAGGAGAGATCTAACCTGCAGTGACCATCTAGCATTACCGGTTCTGCAGCATATGGCCACTCACCGCACCTCCAGTTACGGTGTTTTACCACTTCCATCCCAGTTGGTTTTGACTTGCTCCTATAATTTTGTGAATAAAACTGAAAGAGATTCTCTCTTCCTTTCGCATACCAGATGCCTGGAGCATCATATTATGAAGATTTTTTTATGTCAAGCAAAAGATTCCATTATGCACAGTACAGTATATTCACTAGTGAGTGTGGTATGCATTTATCTTTGAGGGATCTGTGTGGGGGATCATACCATTTTGATCAATACAAGGTGTGACCTGGATGCATGTAAAGATACCTTTACGCACCTATCTTTTCGCCTATCAGTGGGAGTTTGTCTGCTGATTCTGTTATCAGACCGTCTAGATATTGTTGCTTTTATTTATTTTATATCCCCCCCCCAAAATTAAAAAAAACACTTGTATGTGGTGGACCTTAATTGGACCAAGAAACATTGGTGTATCCAGTTCTCCATAGTCATTTGCCCATTTCACTTGGTAAGTTACTTATTTAAACTGAGGGCCAGGAGACAATACAGTACAATTCACCATTAGTTAATGTGATAAGGTAAATAATACAAACTCAGAGTTATTTGTCAGATCTTACATATAGACGCAGCAACTCTTTTCCAAACATTTACCTGCCATTTGATCAGGACACTAGGTTACTAATGTATTTTTTAGTGAAATGTGTCCTAAAGTTTTTTTACAATAGATTGCTAATTTATTTTGATTGGGATTAAAATGTTTTTCAGCATTTTAAATGATGGATGCAGAGCATACATACTTGTAGTGCAGTAGCCACGTTATAAAACACGTGGCTTTGGTAGTGAGTGTTTATGTATGGTATATCAGCATATACACTATGGAGAAGGGCCAAATTACAGCAGAAACAACTGAGGGGAACGGACAGTAAATAGTTATGGTCGATGGAGCATCATGTTTAAATGAATGTATTCATTGTTAGGGCATGGCAACATCTACAATAAAAGCATTATCACATACTTTATATGAGTGTGGCAAGTAGGAAAGCCAAACCACAGCATATATACCAATTAAACATATTATTGAACTTTTTCTTCATTATGTGTCTTCTTGTGCATTAAAAGGCTCCAGCCATCATTTAATATTTTTGGGCAGTCTGTGCAGACAATAGACATATCCTCCATGTGAACCTTACTGTGCCTTTCAACAGTAGATTTGTGTTTAAATGTTTTCCCGCACTCAGCACAGGTATAAGGCCTCTCCCCCGAATGAACACGTTGATGTCTAAAGGCCCCCATACATTAGGCCGACTTGTCCTTAGGACAAGTCGGACCCACTTCTCCTGTGAGTCACCCGGCAGCTCCCCGGGAGGCTCACATACAATTTGGCACTTGATGAGCCAGTTTTTACTTGTGATAAATCGCTTGGCAGTAGTTGGGGCGGGCAGCGGCAGTAGTGGGGGCGGGCGGCGGCAGTAGTGGGGGCGGGCGGCGGCAGTAGTGGGGGCGGGCGGCGGCTCACAAATGAGTTCCCGGCGGGTGCCGGGTGCGGCGAGTGATGCTGACCCGGCCGGCATGCTGTGATCACAAATAGCAGCGCTGCCGCTGCGGGATGCACAGTGGCGGCTATTAGATTTTCAAAATACCTGTCAAATGACCGGCCGTTCTGTGATTGGCTGAGAGAGCTCTCATCCAATCACAGAACGGCCGGTCATTTGACAGGTATTTTAAAAATCTAATAGCCGCCACTGTGCATCCCGTCCCGCAGCGGCAGCGCTGCTATTTGTTATCACAGCATGCCGGCCAGGTCAGTGTGTCTGCCCGCCGTGCTCCCCCGCCCCTCGGTGTCTGCATGCATATGCCTGACAGGTGGGCAGGCATATGCATAGCATACAGGGAGGTCGGATGATCTTATGTGCTGACCGTCCGACCTCCCTGATCCGGTCCGATGCGCACGGGACCGCGCATCGGATCATATATCACACACCTGCGATTTTGTGGCGATTTCATCCGGTTATTGGCCCAAAGTGCCGAAATCGGATGAAATCGTCCCAAAATTGTATAGTGTATGGGGGCCTTAACCAATGCGGAGTTGCCACTGAAACTTTTTCCGCACTCCGAACATGTAAATAATTTCTCATCTGTGTGGATTTTCTGGTGTCTCCCGAGGCTGGTTTCATCTGTGTAACATTTTCCACACTCGGGGCACACACAGGGTCTTTCTTTGACATGAGTTTTATGATGCTGTAAAAGTGCGGAGCTTTGGGTAAAGCGTTTGCCGCACTCTGTACAAACATATGGCCTTTCTCCTGTATGAACCCTCTGATGAGTAACCAGGTTGGAGCTGCTGCTAAAGCTTTTTCCACACATACTGCACATATATGGCTTCTCTTTTGTATGGACTCTAAAATGCGCTCGAAGCTGTGTGCTGCAGGAAAAACTCTTCCAGCACACAGTGCAATGCCACGATTTTTCTCCTGTGTGAACTTTCCTGTGCTTTACCAGGTTTGAACTGCTGCCAAAATGTTTGCCACATTCTCTGCAGCAGTAGGGCCTTTCACTTGTGTGGATCCTCGTGTGAGTAATAAGATGTGCGTTCTGTGTAAAGGTTTTCCCACATTCTGAGCAAGTGTAGGGTTTAACTTCTGCGTGAACTCTCAGGTGCCTAAAAAGACTGAAGCTTTGTGTAAAGCATTTTCCGCATTCACTACATATGTAAGACCTTTCTCCAGTGTGAGTTCTCAGATGCACAATGTAGTTTGGCTTTCTGTTAAATTGTTTTGCACAATGCTCACAAGAAAACTTAGCCTGATCCTTAGTGCATGTATTTGTTGTATCAGAGTTTTCATTCACAGCCTTTCCTATGCGAGAGAGCTTCCTGTGCGGTAACTCCTTTGGAGAATCATTTTCTGTCTTTCTGCAGTGTCTCTTTGGCTTGGAATTTACTGTATTGCCTTCTTTGTCATTCTTAGTTTTACTACTTGAATTTTTCATGGTTAAATTGGGAAGCTGGATGTTTACGTACCGATCACTGGGTCATCTGTTAAAAAGTTAATGACACATTAGCTTAGGAGAAACTGTACACATTATTTCTATCTTGTTTGATATCCAAATTGTCTTACTAGTTTTATATTCTATGAAAGCTCACTGAAGAAAGAACACTTGCAATGCAGTAGTTGTAAACATTAAATATACCAAAAATCTGAAAAAACAGTACAGTAACTGTGAGTAATGTGGAAGAATAACCAACACATGTGCATCAGTGCCCCTCAGTAGAAATCTACCATCCCCATAGCATACCTCCCAACACTCACGATTTCAGCGGGACAGTCCCGATTACCGGGTCCTGTCCCGCTGTCCCACCCGCGGCCGGAGGTGTCCCGCTGCGGGGGGGGGGTGCCAGTTGGGAGCCCCCCCAATTTGACAGAATTGCACAGTGTCTATTCCCGGCCGAAAATGGGGACACGGCTCATTTGCATAAGCCGCGCCCCTCATTTACACAAGCCGCGCCCCTCATTTACACAAGCCGTGCCCCCTTTTTGGACGCTCGTGCAGCCTATTTCTGCAGCTACAAAGTTGGGAGGTATGCCATAGGGGTATGGGTTGTTAGGTTGACAATCAAAAGGTCGACCACTATTAGTAGACAATCAACAGGTCGACACATCAAAAAGGTTGACACCATTAAGTTGACATGACCAAGAGGTCGACAAGCAAATTGTCAACATGAAGGTTAACACAAGCTTTTTTGGTGTCTATGTCGACATGGACACTGTTGTAGTGTACGCCATCCCATCGTATGGCTCGTATTCTCCCTCCATGCCCACTGGGATGGTCAAGTATGACTGGGATGGTCAAGTAAGTCTGTTTAAAAAAAAAAAAAAACATGATAAACTCATGAATCACACGGGACAGACTCAGGGGTAGGTGCTTTCTCCCCCCTGGGCAACCAGTTATGTAGGGTACACACCAGGGCGACCCGCTCACGATGCACATCGTGAGCGGGTCGTCAGTGTCTCGTCCGACCCGCTCACGGTGACGCGGGGGGGCACGACCCGCTCACGATGTGCACCGTGAGCGGGTCCGATCCGATGGCGACCCGCACACGGCTGTATGGTCGTCATTGAGATCCTACCTGCAGCAGGTAGGATCTCAATAACGACCGACCGACCCGCGGGACCGCGCATCGGATCGGTATCGGTCCACACCAGGTCAGAAAAGGGCCCAATCAGCACACAATCTACATCCAATTGATCGGAATTGGATCTAGATTGTGGGGATCGGGCCCTAGTCGTCCTGGTGTGTACCCAGCATAAGAGCACTTCCAATTCCACTCTTCTGCCTTTATGCCAGCCTTAATATGCTAGTAGCAGTCCCCAAAACCCATGCAAGTACCAATGTTTTTTTAATTCTGCATGTCACACTCACAGTGCTACTTAGCCAGTAGGCAGACCCAGTCAAGTCCACTGCCCCATACATTCTGTGATACCCCTTTCACACCAGAAAATGCAGGGACCCACCCGAGAATATGGCCCAGGGATCATGCCTGGCCATTCCTGGGTTGGCCCCTTTCACACCAGAAAAGTCCCTGCATTTTCTGGTGTGTGAAGGGAAAAGGAATGAGGCAGGGAGGAGGCGTGCTCGTGGCAGGGAGTACTCACCCCTGTCGCTGGACCTCGGTACAGGCCGGGGATCCACACAGACGGCAGGCGCAGATGACAGGTCAGACGGTGGGTGCAGATGATGCAGCTCTCCGGGGGCAGTGAGAGCACAGGAGAGCTGCGTCATCTTCATCCACCTCCTTTCCTGTCATTTGCGCCCGCCGCCTGTGTGGATCCCCGACCTGACAGCACACCGAGGACCGGCAACTCGGGTAAGTACCCCCTATCCCTTTCACACTGGCCAGGACCCCGGGTTGAACCCAGGAACAACCCTGCTCCGTAGCAGGGTTGGAATCCCTGCAATTTTTGCAAGGATTTTGGCCCGTGAACCTTACACACCAGCGCTAGTTGCTGTCCCAACCCGGGAAATTAGGTTGTGTGAAAGGGGTAGGAGAGTAAAGCTGGTTACACTCCTTAAGATTGGGTGATTGTCATTTGCTCCCATACATTACCAAATAGTTTTTCCCACCAGATTGGGCAGATAAGGGTGGAGTGATATAAATAGCTGTGGCAGGGATTGCATTATTGGCGGGGATTGCATTAACTATCAATCGTCAAAATTGTTGGTGACATTGGTGCTTAACACTGACACGCTGGCAGCTGTTACTGACAATGAGACAGTATCAGGAGTCTAAGCTGGTCCTGTCTCCTCTCAGGCTTGGCTCACTGGTACCACTGCTGCTGACACCAGGTAGCAGTGGCTGACAAAGTGACAGACACTTTGGTCAGGTCATACTAGTTGGCATCTCAAGGCTCTCTATTAGTGAATAAGCAGTAAGTGACAGTGTCAATCACTCATTGCTTGTTTGGCACAACGGGGCAGATGTATTAAGCCTTAACAAGAGATAAATGCAAGGGTGATAAGGAGAGATAAACGTCCAGCCAATCAGCTCCTTACTGACTTTTTTCAAACACAGGCTGTAACATGGCAGTTAGCAGGTGATTGGCTGGGGGTTTATCTCTTGTTAAATCTTAATACATCTGTCCCAATGTACCTCTGAATCTGACCCAATGTTTTGTAATGTAATACGCCAGAGGGATAAACACTAACCTGGCAAGACTGCTCTATTGCACATGTACACACAAAGAACACTGATGGTTCACAAGCTATGGTCACATACAATCAAACGTCATTGTCGATGGCAGAAACACTTCCAACTATTCACTCGCCCTATAACTGGATATCATTACTGTAGGTATTCCAAGTCGGTATATGGTCACTAGGTCGACAAGGGGAAGGTCGACATGGGGTTCATCAACAGCATCATTAGGTTGACAAACACAAGGTCAACAGTCAAAAGGTCAATATGCTGTTTTCAATTTTTTTGAGCCAACATGTGCCGACAGGCGGTATTTCATGCCCTACCATCCACTAGGGTGTGGCGGGAGAATAGAATAGTGTGCCGAGCACAGCGAGGCACCATGCCCGAATGCGATTTAGCACCCTCCCACTAACCACATCACCCCAAAGCATGGCGAGCGCAGCGTGCCCCACGAGGGGATGCAGAACGCCTCCTCCCGACCTTTTCATACCTCCACTATCCACGTCGGTGTGAAGTTGATCTTATAAAGTGTGGTGAGTGCACGCAGATTGCTTTACATGTATTCCGCGTGCGCTCACCACACTTTATAAAATCAACTCCGCGCTGACATGGATAGTGGGGGTATGAAAAGTCAGGAGGACACGTTCCGCGTGCGCTCGCCTCGCTTCGGGGTGACGTGCATAGTGGAGGTGTGCTAAATCGCATTGCATGTGATCACACGCGATGCGATCTCTACGCCGGCGTATGTAGGCAAATTGGGCATCCTGATAATACACAAGTACCCTCCTTTCAGTAGATTGTTTCAGCAAATGCAGATTGGAGATCTACAAAAAAAGTGTGTATGCACAGACTGGATGTAGAATCAGTGACTCGTTCTCCAATAGTATTATATGGGGAAAGCAGCTCATAGGCTAGCAATAACTTTCGAATTGGAGCCACTTTGCCTGGGCTTTAGTACATTTGAAAATGCGGTAAAATCCCTGAAAGCATTTCTGGTTTAATACATCCCGCCCACAATCTGTTGCAGCAACAGCAAGCATTGTTACATTTTCTGTGGCCATGACACATGCAAAGCTGGTGTCAGCCAAATGCATTCAGACATACAGTACAGCAGAGCATTCCAAAATAACACAGCTGAGATACACGTTCTGAACCTGGGGCCCACTACCATCGGTGCCATCTCTGCAGAATTTTAGCAATATCATGGAGACATGTTTGTGTTGCAGATGTTCTGCCCCTACCACACCATTCCCACATGCAAAAGGCAGGCAAAGAGCCCATACCTTAGACTTGACTCCTAGTAATAATAAAAACACTATTATTTAATTTCTTATATAGCACAGCATATTATGCTGCACTTTACAATAGGAGACAGTGATAAAACAAACTGGGTAGTAACAAACCAACATAGAGGTAGGAGGGCCCTGCTCGCAAGCTAACTATCTATAGAATGCAGATGCAATACACAATGCACTGATGGTAGTGGTCCCCACCCTTATGCTGAACCAGCATCAGCTAAACTGCTATACTGTGCCAAGAGCGATAACTTCCATAATGAAACCTATTTTTATGATATAGGCCGGGGAGATATACTTCTGATAGTTTTACATTGACCACTATTAGTTCTATATCGAGTCAAACAAGGGTTCAACAATGTGTCACATTACATTTACGGCAATGTGGTATCTATGAATTACAGCAGGGGATAACATACCACGGTGGAGGCTGCCGACAGAGGTTTTACTACAAGTCCCAGCAATCCCTGCGACCAAAAGACGTGCAGAGGATGCTGTGACCATTTTCATGACAGCGGCTCCGCTATTTCTCCGAGCACAGCACCCGGCGGCGCACTCTAATATTAACACAGTCGCTAACCACACCTGACCGCAGCTGCGGCAGGCAGCACAGACAGTCCCCGACTCCCCGACCCTGGTCCCTACCTGTCTGGGCGGAAATCCGTCTGGTGAGCACCTGTGATTTGGGAATTCATCAGCCAACAGGAATTATAGGAGCACAGCATTGTGGCCTTTGTAGTGATTCTCTTCCAATGCTTACCCATTTGAGGAACAGAATGACTACAGCCCCCATAATACCGAGGGGCTAGAAAATAAAACTGATGCTGTGTACACACGGGTACAATCTCTTTACGATTCTGACTATATAGTCAGAATCTTATCTGGATCGCATGCAGATCGCAAGGGTTTTTAACCCTTGCGATCCAGATCCTATCCCGATGCGCGCCCCCGTGTCAGCAGAAATCGAAATTCAGATAGACAGGGCAGCCCAGTCTATATAGTGCAGATTGTTCAGATATAGTGTAGATTGGATGCCTGTATTGAGGTTTCCTATCTGTTTGCAATGTGATGCAGATGAGATCTCCCGGGCCAGCCACTCCCCTAGGGATGGACATCGGAAGCCAACCATCAAATGATGGCAGTGCTTCCACCATTGAAACTTTCGATGCAATGGTAACTAACCATCGCATCAAAAGTATTCGATGGTGAAAACTAGTTATATGACTAGTGTTGGGAAATCGATCATGCGCCGATGTATCGATTTCCTCATATATTAATTACCTTATTTGACCTCAGTGTGAAGACCCCTTAGAGCTCCGTGAGAGTGTAACCTCATATGATATGACCAGTAACGATGACCACAGATACAAGGTTGAACTCTGATTTAATGATGACGAAAACAACATATTTATACACAACAAACGACGTTGGTTCAATTACATGATTGGTTAATATTTGGTGCAGAGGTAGGGAAAATAGCAGTGTCTTTGTGGGGTGGCTTATACATCGCCTTTGTGTAGTATTCATTAGTTATGAGAAAGCACAGAATGTACAGTGTCTAAGGAAAGTAACAAAGTTTATGATAGCAGCGAGTACTGGAAAAGAGCCAGGATATAACCACCTTGAAATCAGCAGGGACAGACACAGAGAAACAAGATGGCTGATTAACCCCTCAATAGAAACAAGATGGCTGATTAACCCTTCAATCCCCTCTTAGAATCAATGTCCTTTTTAGACAATTTGATTCTTGTAGATGGCATCTTGTTTGGTACGATGGATTTTAACATATTCACTATAATCTTCTGGTGAGGGAAGGCTTTTGGCGAGATCAGTGTACATAGCAGGTGTTACATTATCCAGGTACTTGGAACCAATCTTCTTACATATGGGAAAGACACAATATCCTACTATCATAAGTACAATAATTATAATGAGAATAAACATGCCTATTTGTGTTAGTGCGTGTTTCCAATCATTTAACCATCCAAACCAGCTACTCCAGGGGTCCGTGACACCTGAGTTCTTCTTGAGTTCGATGGATAAATCTTCTAGATGTTTAATAGCTAGGGTAGTTTTCCCATTAGGACCTGTGTTGTCTGGGATATAAGTACAGCATCCATCAACCTTACCTATGTACACGCAGGTTCCTCCTTTCTCGGCAAGCATCATATCTAAAGCCATACGATTCTGAAATGTCATTTGTGATGTAGCTTCCAACTGTTCAGCAATACCTTTTAAAGCATCTCTAGTATCATTAACAAAACGCTGCTGATTATAATATATATAATTTATCCAGTCCACGTTCTTATTGATTGTCACTTGGGGAATTAGAGACTCAAAGCCAGCAGCGACTTCATCTCGAGCCTTAAATTCATCTGGAACTCCCCGAGGGACACCAATAGTATCGATATATATATATGTGGATCGAAACTTTCCTTGGGGGCATCTCTCCTAGCTCTAGAGTGTGTGTTTGTGTTACCTGTGGGAGGAGGTTGAGGAAGGTTGGCTGGGAGGATGTGAATGGGCATAATAATCTTTGCCAGGGCACATTCTCCTTTCCAAGGGCTATTTAGTTTTGTCCTCAATTTCATATCTCCACAGATAAAATAGATATCTCCCAAAGATTTCTTCATGGTGGGTATGGTGATATGTCTTCTTTCAGCACAATACCCATCAGGAAATAATTTCAATTGTACAACATTTTGATCAGTACTATTAGAGAAATAACAAGTGTAATTACCGGGGTAAATAGTTATAGTACTACCAGGGTTGGTATTCTTTGTCATAATGGGGTATTCCTTTTTCCATTGTTCACATTTGGCTTCTTCTATTACAGTGTCAGTGTATAAACTAAAAAAGCATTTATCCTGTTCAGGTGGTATGTGTATGGGTACAGTACCTAAATGGGGTCTGGACTTTCCACACACATAGCAATCAGTTTGATTAACCTTGCGGGCATTATACTTCATCCATTCTAACCAATAGTTTACATCAGAGAAACCTGTTTCCATAGACATGGTATCTTCATACGTGGGATTATCAATGGCTAACATATCATTAAAAGTAGTGACATGTGGTTTAAGGAATGATGGTGGTGTTTTAGGTTTTACAGTGGCTTTGAGGGCGGTGTATTCTGGGTTATCGTACATGTCCTTTAAATGGAATTTTCCTCTTGGGCCCCCGTTTTCCCCTGATTGATATTTACCCAAGACATATAGTCCGGCATCACCGGGGGCCGGGTTTTCTAAGTTAATGATAAATTGGCCATTGCAGGTGCCCTTTTTTCGTAGGGACATACGGGCTAGTAAGGATCGACCATTGGACCATTTATGGATGCCAACATCGGGGTAATATCCCCAGTCTTGGCTGATATCAAAGGCAGTGGTATCTGCTCTAGTGTTCCACCCAACAGCCCCCCATGAGTTGCAAGAATCTCCCCAGTAAGTACTAGTGATACAGATATATACGTGACTTACAGCGTGTGGTGTGTGGTGGATGTTACACAGCCATGGTAGCGGTGGTTCTCCTCGATTCCCGCCTTGATTGTTTGAACAAGATACAATATCACAATAAGAAAATATAAAAGTAGCGACAGTCGTGCTAGAAGAATTATACCAGAAGGTAAAGCGTCCATCATTTTGAGTAATATCAACTTCAGCAAAACAGTTATAAAGAACAAGCCCGAATAAAATCACTAGGGCTAAGGTGGGGGGAGTCATATCCTGTAGCGTCGTCCTTGGCTTCAGAATGTTGTACCCCTGATTCCTCGTCACCTCCAGCCGGCAGGTCTTCTCCAGGTTGGAGGTCAGAGCCACTGGCCCCCGTTATTACCTCTCTCGTCCCGTCTGTGTCAGTCTCGGGATCGGTGTCGACCTCTGTGTTGACGTGTGGTGGAGGTGGAATTTTCTTCACTCTGGATGCAATGGATCCACGTTGGTCCTTCGTCGGTGAGGACAGCCGTCCTGGTAACCGCGACCACTTCTGTCTCTGGTCCGTAGGTGAAGTCTCCGGGGTGCTTGTTTCTCGGCAACACTTTCACTACGACCTTGTCTCCAACCCTGAATGGGTGAGTGGGTATCTGTGGATGAGAAGGATTCTTAAAGATAACATTTTGTTCAACTTCATTAAGTTTCTGTATTAGGGATCTGACATACTCTTCTCTTATTATTTCTAAGTCTCCTTCTGTGGTAACTAAAGGGTTCTTTGCCCAGGGAGTGGGGAAAGGTCTGCCCATCGGTACTTCAAAGGGGGAGTAACCTAGAGTCTTTTGTGGAGTCATTCTCTGTGGGTGATATGGAATGTGAAACTTCCATTCTATTTGCAGTGCTTTGACTAGTTCTGCTGTGACTTTGGCTGTGAAGGCTGAACCTTTATCGCTATTGATTCGGAGCGGGCATCCTCAGCGCGGAATGATCTCTCGCGTGAGTATGCGGGCTACTGTTTTTGCATCTTCTGATTTAGTGGGATAAGCTTCCTGCATTATTGATATGTGTAAAATCTATTTGAAGATGTGTGAATGGTGTGGTTGGGTATTCTAGATGTTGGTGTCTTGCTTTATTTGGGTTGTTTGGGTTGTTTCTAAGACACACTATACATCTACTGATGTACTGTTTTACAAGTTCTTTGGCATTAGTAATGTAGAAATCATTGGAGAGGAGTAAAGTAGTTGTTACTATACTATGGTGTCCTACTCCGTGGTAATGTACTATGAACAATGATGCACTGGTTTGGGGTATACATGGTTTCCCCTCTTTGCAGATTAATCCAGTCCGTGGATTCTTCTGCAATATTGGATATGTCCAATCTGATAGATCTGAATTAGAGGCAGCAGCCTGTAATTCTGTCAGTAGGTATGTATCATCTAGCGAAGGAGGCGAGATGACAGCAAGAGTGAGGTTATATGTTGCTGTAGTGGCAGCACGTTTAGCAGCGGTATCAGCGAGAGCGTTGCCTTTGCTGATGTCATCCTTTCCTCCAGTGTGTGCTTTACAATGAAGGATGGCAATTTGAGATGGTAATGTAATTGCGTGTAAGAGATCTGTGATGAGTTGCGCATGTGATATGCCTTTCCCATCAGCGCCAGTGAAGCCTCGGCGTTGCCTGAACAACTCCGTAAGCGTATTTGGAGTCTGTGTAAATTGTGACAGGTTTGTTTTTTGTAAGTGTGACAAGCTCGAGTGAGTGCAATGAGTTCTGCAGCTTGTGCTGACTGTAAGGGGACTGTCTTTGCTTCAAGGGTGGTGTTTGGAAGTTTAACCACTGCATATCCTGCCTGGTACGTGTTGTCATTGGGACGGCTGCAGGAGCCGTCAACAAATATTATGTCGGCATCGGGGATAGGCACAGTCGACATGTCTTGTCTGGGTGAAGTTTCTGAGTCAATTGTCAGAGTACAGTCATGTTGAGGCGGCGCCTCGTCGTCAGGTCCTTTAAGACCTAAAAGTGCGTTTAGTACAGGGACAGGTCCTTCTGAGTTTGTTGCGTATTTTACAGTGAGAGAAGGATTCCCTAGTAGGAGTACTTCATAGCCGCTGAGTCTTTGGGCAGACATGTGTTGTGTGTGTAGACCTTTGAGGATGGAGAGGACATTATGTGTGGTATGTAACACAGTAGGATGTCCTAATGTAAGTGATGTGGACATCTCAACAACCATTGCACAGGCAGCCAGTGCTCGAAGACAAGCTGGCATTCCTTGCACAGTGACAGGCATTACTTTTGAAAAAAAATGCGACAGGGCGCATTTTGCCTCCGTGAAGTTGGGTCAGTACACCCGCCATAGTTGTACATGTGTCCCTTGCAAACAAGTGAAATGATAACATATAGTCCGGGAGACCAAGCGCGGGACTCTGTACTAACATTTCTTTCAACTTTGCAAATGCAGAAAACATTACATTAGACCATTCTATAACCTTGGGTTTGTCTTTGAGTGTGCATTGTCTCAAGATATTATCATAATAGGAACAATCAGAAATCCACTGTCTGCAGTAATTTACCATACCCAAGAAAGACAGCATATCCTTCTGGGTAGTTGGGGTGACCAGGCCCAATACAGACTGTATGCGTTGTGGACTGATTTTCCTTTCTCCCTCAGAGAGTACAAAACCCAGGTAATTGACATTTGTTTTACACCATTGCAGTTTAGCTTTTGACACCTTGTGTCCACATTCTGATAACATCTAACCGGCTGGCCTCCTCGGTGGTACTACAGAGAAGCAGATCATCTGCATACTGTAGCAGGACAGAACCATGGGGGGGGTGCCAGGGAGCCAATGTGGCTTGGAGGACTATGCTATAGACCACTGGAGAGTCAATATAGCCTTGGGGTAAACGACACCAGGTTAATTGTTTACCTTCAAATGAAAAAACAAAGAGTAATTGGGTCTCTGTGTCTATAGGAATGCTAAAAATGCGTTTTTCAAATCTATGACATTAAAGTGGGTTGCGTTTGCAGGGATTGCTGAGATGAGTGAATTGATGTCTGGTACTATCTACAGAACAATTAATTAGTTTATTATCTGAGGTCCTGTTGACCATATCTGAGGATTTACAGTGTCTAATTCTGTGTTTGGGTCAGAACTGTCAGTCATGAGCAAGTGTGGTGATGAAACATCAATTCCCTTTCCTGCTTCTGATGGACTAATTATGATTTCTAGCACAGAGAGAAGATCTCTGCCTAACAAATTGATTGGGCAGTCAGGTATTACAGTAAATTCATGTTTTCCTATGTCATGGCCCTTTAAGGTCAGTCCCTGCCAGTCAATCTGAAATCTGGGGTTGTCTCTTGGTCTGGGTTGACTGGGCTGCATGGGGTTACTGACCTGTCGGGGTTTGTTTGAAGGGAACGTACAGTCTCTAGCCTAATGGCTATCCGTTTCATAATTATAGCAGCTTGTCTGTCTGTTGGGTGGGGGTCCCGCAGGAGCCCTCTGAGGTAGTCTGTCTCTAGGAGGACGGAATGGTTTATTCTGTCTCCTAGGATTGTTTTGATTTTGGAAGCGTGTGAACGGGGTATGTGATGGTGTGACAGTGTTTCTTTTAACTTCAAAACAATCTGCTGCTTCCTTTTCATACAAATGTTTTTCAAAATCCTTTACTGTATCAGAGGTCCGGCAGCAGATTATTAATGAAAGTAGAAACAAGTAAATTATCATTATGCAGAAGCGGCAGACCTGCTTCCTTGGTTCAACACTTCTTGAATCTTTTCCAGAAATTTGTCACTGTTTCTGTTTACATGAAACTGCAATAGGCAGCGATGTTCAGTGTTAGGGAGAGAGAGACCAATACTGCAGCTTCCCCCTCAAACCCCCCTCTTCCAGCAAAGACACAGAAGCCTAGCAGGAATCCGCCGTACACCCTGAGAGCTCAACAGAAAATAGATCTTTCAAAGCTGAACTGGTGTACGGTGATTTCATTCCACATGTCAGTTATCTCCTGTGCTTTGTTAAGGGGATAGTCTGCAGCTGTTTACTATATTGCAGGGATCGGGGTATTAATACTGGGGACTTGATTCCAGTCCCATCTATTATATTGTCCACCTCATGGATTAACAAGGTAATAATTTGTGGGCAACATATTCCTTACATATTTCACTAGGTAATGGGGGTGGATAGACTGTTTTATTCTTACTATTATTTCCACCCATGTCGGGGTATGATTGTGTATCAATGTATTTTTGAATAACGTCTGTGCGCAGATGGCAGCCTAATACAAGGACCGCCTCTACAACAGTACCGTTAGACAGGGACGTGAGTGTAGATTTGAACCTTATAAGTTCACTATTGGCAGATACTATCGTCTCTTTCAGGGTTATGGTACCAGAGTACTATACTACACTGGCAATCTAAACAAGTTCCTATTTGTGGTGTTCTAGGATGTGACATATATGACTATAATATGAGAGCGTGAAAAATTCAAAGTTTACAGACTAGGGGCGCTGTCACAGAAAGGCAGGTACACCTATAGCGGCAATCTGCGAGAGTTAGTCTTTGTCTGTTCACTTTTAGAATTATGTATTCACTTTAGACATCTCATAAAATTTTTAAATGTATAATGATTTTGTTAGTGGAAACCACAGACTGTCTACGTGACAGTGGATAGAGTCCAGTGGTTTTGTTGCTGAGAACTGTATGTGAAGCCTCACATTGCGTTACTCCGAGAAGGAGAGCATAAAGTCCGCAAGTCTATTGGCATACAGTAGTCAGATTAGACAAATGGTGAAGTTATTGTGCGTGAACTTACCAGCCGCACGGTTTACAAGGAAATACAGATATCACGAGTGTGTATACTCACCAATCACACAGGGATATTGAATGAAAGAAAAACTTATACTTTAAGACAATACAATAAAGACAATTGGCCAATAAAGAATGGGCGTTCAAAGTGAGGTACTATTTAGACTAAAGACCCCAGGTCTCCTTCGTACTCCAAGTACGGCATCTGATCCCAGATCAGGTTATGTGCACAAAAATAGACTAAAGACCCCAGGTCTCCTTCGTACTCCAAGTACGGCATCTGATCCCAGATCAGGTTATGTGCACAAAAATAGAAGACTTTAACTTCTATGATAGAAGACTCTAACTTCTATATAAGACATTCAACATACCCCAGGCATGGTGTCACAGGTTCAGGATCGAGTATGTCCGTAACCTCACAACAGATTCAGGCAGACTGTAAAATCTTTATGACATCTGTGTAGGAATGAACCTCGCATCCCGGTGGCCGAGCCCCCAGCTCTGTTGGGAAATCGATCATGCGCCGATGTATCGATTTCCTCATATATTAATTACCTTATTTGACCTCAGTGTGAAGACCCCTTAGAGCTCCGTGAGAGTGTAACCTCATATGATATGACCAGTAACGATGACCACAGATACAAGGTTGAACTCTGATTTAATGATGACGAAAACAACATATTTATACACAACAAACGACGTTGGTTCAATTACATGATTGGTTAATATTTGGTGCAGAGGTAGGGAAAATAGCAGTGTCTTTGTGGGGTGGCTTATACATCGCCTTTGTGTAGTATTCATTAGTTATGAGAAAGCACAGAATGTACAGTGTCTAAGGAAAGTAACAAAGTTTATGATAGCAGCGAGTACTGGAAAAGAGCCAGGATATAACCACCTTGAAATCAGCAGGGACAGACACAGAGAAACAAGATGGCTGATTAACCCTTCAATAGAAACAAGATGGCTGATTAACCCTTCAACTAGCGCATGCGCAAAAGCCTGTATCGCCATTTGTATGGTGGTAATTGGCTTTGGTGGCAGGGCCCAGGATCTGAGCAACATATTACTTTATCACTGGACATTGTGTGTATAATATACATATATAATATTCACACAATGCCCAATGATGATATATATTAATTTTGTACACATTATTAACACTTTAACAGCAAGTAATCGTCACAGCAGTGTATGGGCACCTTTAGCTTGGCTCATTCCACTGGTACCCCAGGACTGTGTATATTGTTCCTCACTATTTGACAGAAACAGACAATCTCTGACCAACACTTCACTAATGATCATATTGTAGGAGCTGGACTGGAGGCAAAGCCTGGGGGTAGGCTCCCCTGACAGGGTTTGTAGGGAGCTGACTAGCTGGACAGTCATAGAAGGGGTGTCTAAGGAGAGGGTCATAAGGGGGAGGGGCTTAACGGGGTGTTGTAAGGGTATATAAGCAGGGTGCAGACAGGAAATAGGGGTCACTGGGAGATTTTTCTTAACAGCTAAGCAGCACTGCATCTCCCATGGCTTCCCCAAACGCTGATGCTGAGGTATCTGCGGCGCTGGCTGCCCTCAGGGAGGCAGCAGGCACCAGAGGGGCTGAGTGGCTGCAGCAGCAGATGTCAGGTCTGCTGGGGGGACTGGGAGCAGCAACGCAGGAGGCTGCTCCAGCGGGCGCACGGCCTCGGAGGTCCAGGCCTCCGGAGCGCTTCAGCCCATCTGTGTCCCCCAGGGTTCAGCGCCGTTCAAGGAGCCCCGTCAGGGACCCTCCAGGCCAGGCTGCGGGCCGGGCACCTTCCGCCCGCAGGACCAGGTCTGGGAGGAATCCAACCAGCAGGCGGAACCCTCCGCGCGGGGGGGGACCCCCCCCACGTGCAAGAAGATCCGGCGGTGCGTGGTACTGGACCTGGAGCGGCGGGGCATGCGGGGCATGCTGCTGCCCAGCGCGGGGTGAGTCGTGCCAGGGGGGCAGAGGTACAGGCTGAGGACCGCAGGCCTGGTACACGGAGCGAGAGACGCACAGCTGGCTCCGCCTCCAACGAGGTCACGCCGGCTGGTGCTATACCTGAGGGTCGGGATGACAGGAGAAGAGAGATGGCAGCGTCTGCAGATGATGGAGAAATACCTGGTCCCTCTTCATTGGCTGGGTCTCGTCAGGACACTGGACCTGCGGCTGCTGGGTTCACAGCCCCCAGGCAGCCTGGTGAGTCTGTCTCTATGTCTGTTAATGCTTTAGCACAGAGTCAGGGGGGGGGAGGGTTAGCCCTCCAAGGGGAAATGAGTAGGGGCTTTACTGAATTATTGAGTGGTTTTGCAGATTGGTTGGTGGGTTTGCGGCAGGGGGCGGGGCCGTCCCCGGCGGCAGCATGGGCGCCGCAGAATTCGGGCACACCAGCTACCATTAGTGTGCCAGTCAGTAATAGTGTGCCGGTTAGCAGTGGGGTGCCGGTTAGCAGTGGGGTGCCGGTTAGCAGTGGGGTGCCGGTTAGCATTGGGGTGCCGGGGAGCAGCGGGGTGCCGGTATCCGGCGGTGAGCAAAGTAACGGTAGTGCGGGGGCTGATGGGGGCAGTGTGGGGACGCAGGAGGAGAGTGGGAGGCTTAGTGACACCGCAAAAGGGGAGGTGTACGTATGTTTTGAGGGGCCATTGGGGGCCCACCTGAAGCAGGAGGTGAGGGAGAAGATTTGGAAAGGGGAATACGTGGATATATTTTCATTGCTCCCTTTAGAGCGTTTTAATCTGGATAGGCCCCGTAAGGAAGAGAAGAAGGAGGAACGGCGGCGGTATCGGCTGATACCGCGGTCATTCACGAACTGGTTGCAAGCATTTGCTATTTTAGCTAGTGTGATTGGGGAGAAGGCACCTGACAATTGTTCAGGCTTTATTTTGTTACATGGATGCGATAGGAGAGGCGTACCGGGTGTATGGGGGTTTGGCTTGGCTCCGGTACGACGAGCAATTTAGACAGAGGAAGGCGGTGCGCCCCAACATTCGTTGGGACCATAAAGATATTGCTTTATGGTTAAAGGTGACGGCCCCCATAAAAAGTGGGCAGCCCTTTCGTGGGGACGGGGGGGGGGGGGGGGCCGAGGGAGGCCACAAGCGGGACGGCCATGCAGAAGGGACTCTGCTTTGCCTTTAATGACGGGTCATGCCGGTTTGGGGCAAAATGCAAATTCAAGCATGAATGTTCCTCATGTGGAGGGAACCACGGTGCAAATAAATGCTTCAGAGGGAAGTCACGAGACGGTAGTTCAAAAGGGGGTGACACCAGTTCGGCTGGAAAGGATGCTGGGCTATCTGCGTAGGTATCCTGATCAGCAGACAGCCGCCTTGTTAGAGGAGGGGTTTAAGGAAGGTTTTAAGATACCTTCTGACGTGCAGGTGTCAGGGAGTTTTAGGAGGAATTTGAAGTCTGCTAGAGAGCATCCAGAAGTGGTGCAGGAAAAACTGGTTAAGGAGGTGCAACTGGGTCGTATGGCTGGACCTTTTAGGGTGGCACCATGGCCAGATTTGATAGTCTCTCCTTTGGGGGTGGTGCCAAAAAAGGAGGCGAACAAGTTTCGGCTTATACACCATTTGTCCTTTCCAAAAGGGGCGTCGGTCAATGATGGCATTGACCCTGACATCTGCTCGGTGGTTTATACATCGTTCGACGCGGCTGTTCAGTGGGTAAAGCGGTTTGGGAATGGGGCCATGTTGGCAAAGACTGATATTGAATCGGCATTTCGATTGCTGCCAGTTCACCCAACCAGTTTGCGTTTGTTGGGTTGTTGTTGGGATGGGGAGTTTTTTGTTGATCGATGTTTACCGATGGGTTGCTCCTTGTCGTGTGCTTATTTTGAGGCCTTTAGTTCTTTTTTGGAGTGGGTGGTTAAGGATGTCTCTGGGTGCAATTCAGTTATTCATTACCTAGATGACTTCTTATGTATTGGTCCTGGGGGGACCGGTGTATGTGACTTATTGTTGAGGACTGTTGAAAGGGTGTCGGCAGATTTTGGAGTCCCGCTTGCTCCAGGTAAGACGGAGGGCCCTGCGACTGTGATCAGTTTTTTGGGTATTGTCATCGATACTGTGAATATGGAGTGCCGTTTGCCCGAGGAAAATTTGCTGGGTTTGAAGGCCGAGGTGGGGAGGGCGTTGCAGTTGAAAAAAATTAGATTGCGGGAATTACAGTCTTTGCTGGGTAAGTTGAATTTTGCGTGTCGCATTATGCCAATGGGCCGCATTTTCAGCAGGAGACTGGCAGCAGTGACAGCAGAGGTGGTTCTTCCTCATCATTTTGTCAGATTAGGTAGTGAGTTGAAAGGGGACTTGCGGGTGTGGGCAACTTTTTTGGAAACTTTCAACGGCAGGGCGTTGTGGATGTCAGACACGTGCGTGGCTACAGAGCTAGACCTTTTCACAGACGCGGCTGGGAGTGGCGGTTTTGGGGCTTATTGCCAGGGACATTGGTGTGTGGGCAGGTGGCCGGAGTCTTGGGTGCAGAGAGGCTTGGTAAAAAACTTAGCATTGTTGGAATTATTTCCTATTTTGGTTGCAGTGGTTGTTTGGGGTGAGCTATTCCGCGACAGGAAGATTTGTTTTCACTGCGATAATCTGGGGGTTGTCATGGCTATTAACCAATTGTCGGCATCTTCACCGCCAGTGGTCATCATTTTGCAGCAGTTGGTATTGGAATGTCTGGCTTTGAATTTGTGGGTTGTGGCTAGGCACGTCCCCGGTGTCTCTAACGGCATTGCGGATTCTTTATCTCGTTCACAGTGGGAACGTTTCCGGGAGTTGGCACCAGAGGCGGACAGGGAGGGGACCGGGTTCCCGAGTCGGCTCTGGGCACTGCTGGACGGGTAGTCGATCAGCTCATCAGGGAATCCTTGGCCCCGAATACATGGTCGGCATACAATCAGGAATGGCGGAGCTGGCTAGAATGGCGTGAGGTAGTAGGTTTGAAGGAGGATGATGACGAGTTGGCTGTCTTGCTTTATATAGGTCATTGTAAGGAGATTGGTTGGTCAGTGGCAAAAATCACGCGCTGCATGGCGGGCTTGGCTTTTGGGTTTCGTGCAGGTGGGAGGCCTGACGTCACCAAGAATTTCCTGATTGCGCAAGCTTTGAAAGGTTGGAAGAGAGGACATGTAGTACAGGATCAGAGAAGGCCAGTGTCCTTCCAGCTGTTGCAGAATATGGGTAGAAAGTTAGGGGAGGTCTGTAGTTCCAATTTCGAGGAGAAGTTGTTCGGGGTAGCTTTTTCGCTTGCCTTCTTCGGGGCACTGCGGATTGGCGAGCTTGTAAGTCCAAGCGTCTCCAGGCCGGGAGGTTTGTTAGGAGAGGATGTGGATTTATACTCAGATAGGGTGGAGCTAGTGGTGAGGAGGTCGAAGACAGATCAATTAGGGAGGGGGAAGAAGGTAGTTCTCTTCTCCGTACCAGGCTCGGATATGTGCCCGGTAGCACGGCTAAGGATATTTAAGGAGGTCAGAGTGGGCAGGGAAAGGGATCCGTTGCTGATGCATGCGAATGGATCCTTTTTATCACGGTTCCAGTTCACAAGTGTGTTTAGAGCAGTCCTGCGGACGTTGGGCCTCAAGGGGGAGGAATACGCGGGTCACTCTTTCCGCATTGGGGCCGCAACTGAGGCTGCTAGGATGGGATTTGGAGATGAGTTAATTAAGCGTATTGGGCGGTGGGAATCGTCTCGTTTTCGCTCATATGTTCGTTTAGGGGAGTTTTGAGGCTGACTGTGTTCTTTCTATTTTAGGGCAGTCCCCGTGCCTGATTTGGATTTTAGGACATTCATATGTCTTTTGGGGAGCTTTGCGGGCTGATGTCAGACCGAACGGCCGCCAGCTAGGTTTGGATAGAGAAGAGGCATTGGTTCGCTGGCTGGGGAAGCGCGGTATGGTATGGAGTGGAGTGTTACAGGAATTTCACCGTTTTGTTCGGCTCGATAGAGCTCCCGACATATTAGTGTTGCATGTGGGATGGAATGACCTCGGGAGCAGACCATTTAGGGAGTTGATACGGGATATCAAGTTTGATCTCCTACGTTTATGGGCAATGTTTCCGGAGGTAATCACGGTTTGGTCGGATATTGTGCCGCGCCGTTATTGGAGGGATGCAAGGTCGGCTGACAAGATCAATAAGGCAAGGATAAAAGTTAACAGGGCAATTGGGCGTTTTATGGCTAGAAACGGCGCGGTAGTGGTGAGGCACAGGGAACTCGAGTCTGGTGCCGGTGCTTTTTGGAGAGGTGACGGTGTGCACTTGAACGCTGTAGGGATAGATGTGTGGTCTTTGGGACTACAAGAGGGGATAGAAACAGCGTTCCGGATGTGGGGGGGTCGCTCGGGGTCAAGGATTTAACCCCGTGCTTGGTGGCGGAGGGGGGTCCTCGAGGTTAGTGGCATTGAGGCTTAATTATGCGGCGGGGAGGGCCCCATGAGGGGGCTGGACTCCCCTGGGTGAGGTTTAATTAATGAGCACTGGGTGTTGACAATTGGTGCCCTCGAGCCAATCGCTATCGGCTGGGGGTAACAACTCCTGGAAGTGCTTAGAGGTGTGGATAGATTTATTGAGGGCCTCGGGGACCACCTTCCGTGGGAAATGTTTTTGATTATTGTTAAACTTGTATTGTTTTAATAAAGATGGCTGCTGTGGCCAATTTTATCCAACAAGAGAGTTATGTCATTTTTGGGGGGATTAATTGGGCACAGCGATTAGACAATACCCTGTCATGTAGGAGCTGGACTGGAGGCAAAGCCTGGGGGTAGGCTCCCCTGACAGGGTTTGTAGGGAGCTGACTAGCTGGACAGTCATAGAAGGGGTGTCTAAGGAGAGGGTCATAAGGGGGAGGGGCTTAACGGGGTGTTGTAAGGGTATATAAGCAGGGTGCAGACAGGAAATAGGGGTCACTGGGAGATTTTTCTTAACAGCTCCCACCCACCCTCCCTAATTTTATAGTTTTTAGGTAGACTTATTTGTTAGGTTGTCTTTTGTCACAGTGGCCTGTGCGGAGGGGGGTCCTCGAGGTTAGTGGCATTGAGGCTTAATTATGCGGCGGGGAGGGCCCCATGAGGGGGCTGGACTCCCCTGGGTGAGGTTTAATTAATGAGCACTGGGTGTTGACAATTGGTGCCCTCGAGCCAATCGCTATCGGCTGGGGGTAACAACTCCTGGAAGTGCTTAGAGGTGTGGATAGATTTATTGAGGGCCTCGGGGACCACCTTACGTGGGAAATGTTTTTGATTATTGTTAAACTTGTATTGTTTTAATAAAGATGGCTGCTGTGGCCAATTTTATCCAACAAGAGAGTTATGTCATTTTTGGGGGGATTAATTGGGCACAGCGATTAGACAATACCCTGTCAAGTGGTTGCTGCCTGGTAATACTAATGCAGTTTATTAACGAGTGTTTTATGTGACTGACATTCACAAATATCTGCAGCTAGTTGTATTGTGTTCTTATTATTATTATAGCTTGCCTGAGCTGGTATAACATTCAGTGACGTCACTGTCTCCTACAGAGCTCAGTGTGTCTGTGAAATTTGCTGCTGTTTGAGTGACTGGCGCTGCAGGGTGAGGTTTGTGCTCTGATTGGCTCTCTGAGTCAGTGAGAGCCAATTAGAACTAGCAGTGGGCCCTGTTGCCTAGCAGCTATAGCAACCATAGAGAGGGAGAGGGAGGGAAGCAGAGAGAAAGTCAGACAGCCTCCAACGAACCTAGGAAGTTTCCCTGACACAGACACAGCAGCCAGGGGAGGCATATCTTTTGGGAATTACAAAAAATAAGCCACCATCGAATGATTAGCATTCGATAGTGACAAACATCGGAAGGTCACCATTAAATGGCAAAACCACTAACATCGAAAGAAAAACATCGATGTTTCAGAAACATCGACCATCGATGTCCATCCCCGCCCTTCTTTTCTACAGCCCGGGAAAGAGAAGCAGCCTGCAAGCAGCACAGAGCCTGGGACAGCCTGCGAAGTCTTCTGAGGCTGGTAAGTATATTAAACAAATACCACTGCATCACCAATGATTTGGGAGGGTTTTCTTTATATTTCCACTGCCCCACCAATGATTTGTGTGGCGTTTTTTTTAATAATACCACTGCACCACCAATGATTTAGGAGGCTTTCATTTATATAATCACTGCATCACCAATGATTTGTGGGGCGTTTTTTTTAGAATACCACTGCACTACCACTGTTTTGGGAGGTTTACATTTATATTACCACTGCACCATCAATGATTGTCGCTGGGGCCGGGCTGGCTGACAGTAGGGGGAGATACTGTAGCTGCACATGCAGCGTGTACTTCCTCGAAGGCTGAACTCCACCCACGTGACTGCTGTGTGTGGAGGAGAGCTGACGGGGGAAGAAAAACTGCTATGAGGAGAGCTGCTGGCCGGGGGGAAGCAGAGACTGTGCTCATCAGCTGGGCAAGTACAATGTGCAGATTTTTTTTAGATCTAATAGGGGGACGGGGTGAATGCTGAGTGTGTGTTTGTTTGTACAGTATATGCTGTGTGTGTGTGTTTTTACATGCTTTGTGTCTATGTATACAGTATGATGCATGTACTGTATGTGGGTACATGGTATGTGTCTGTATGTATATGTTGCCTGTATGTGTGCAAATGCTGTGAATATCTATGCTATGTGTGTCTGTGTATCTTTGCTATCTGTGTAAAACTATGTGTACATGCATGCTGTGTGTGTGTGTATAACTATGCTATGTTTTTCTTTGTGTACATGCTGTATGTACCTATGCTATTTGTGTGTATCTGTGCTGTTTCTGTATGTATGTTATATGTGTGCATGCAGTATGTACACATACCCTCCAACATCTGAAGGGTGGAAATCGGTACACACCCAGAAAGGAGGTGTGGCCATGAGTAAAGTGGGTGTGACCATTGGTAAAGGGGGCGTGGCCATCCCTCTGTATGTGTACTGGCTGGCCATTTAAAATAAAATATCCAGGTCCCACCTACCCACTGCCAATACTTTTCCCCAATGAACTCTCACATAGGGCAGCTCCCTACACCCCCACTACAGTGGATACTGCACCAGTGATCCCCAATATTCCCTGCTCTCGCATAGGACACCCACAGCACTGTGCCCCCCGGCCTCCTGCTTTCACACAGGTCACCAACAGCTCTCTGCATTGGGCAGGCATTCACACAAAGGAGCCCGAGGAGCGCCCTCACCTTCCCCATACGCAAACTGCAGGAACCCCGCACGCACTTGCGTGACATTACCGTGCCCCACATAATACTGCCCCGTTCCCTTACCGGCATGTCACGTGTCTGGTGCTCATGGCTCTGGCCGGTCCCCCACGTCACGCGTGTTATTGTTTCCGATACCCAAGGCACAGGTGGGTGTAGTAAGATGGCTGCCGGTACGACTGAACAGCGGCAGCAGCCTGGTTCATTGCTATTTTCAATTCTTCCGCGGCTGGACGGCAGTGAGCCAATAGGAGCTTGCGGTCCGTCAGCCAATCATGAGCGGCTGCCGGACCGCGAGCTCCTATTGGCTCGCGGCCGTCCAGACTAGGCCCTAGGGAGAATTGATAATAACAGCGTCGGACCAGGCTGCTGCCACTTGTTTGATTATATGGCAAAAACTAGATCCAGCCGGGCAGCGCACAGACAGCCCTCTGCCCAGCTGTCAATTCAATAAAATCGGTACATTCGGTACAGGGTTAATTTGCCGGTACACACCGTTAAAAAACGGTACTGTACCGGCAAATTCGGTACAGTTGGAGGGTATGTGTACATGTATGCATACCTCACAAAAACTTGAAAGCACAGCCGTCACCGTGATTTGCCCACTGATTCAGACTCAGTGGATCTTCTCCATGTTCCATGGATCAGCACAGCTGTGTATGTAATGATGACTGGTATTGTTGCTGCAGATATACTAATCGTGTTCACTACAGCTTCCGCTCTCAATTATAATGTTTCAGAAAATTAAGACAGTGTCTATAAATTAACTTCCAACAGTTAATGTTTTGTATGATGTATTGTACTTACCAACATTTAAACGTTATTTTCAGGGAAACTAGCTAGTGTCTGTCATATTTATTTATTTATTTGTATGTTTAGATAATTCTATGTAATAAAAATATATGTAAACGCCAGAGAAGACTAGATGGCCAGGAGTTTGGGTAACAAAAGTGCTAACTAATAGGGCCGTTTTTACAGGGGGACGAGCCGTGCAACTGCCCGGGGCGCTGCACGGCTCGTCCCATTTTTTTCAATGCTGCCGCTGATGAGCCTGGCTGTCAGTGAGTCTCTATGTGCGCCGCTCGGTGCTCACAGTCACAGCCGCTTGACACTAAAGTCTATATTATTGAGTGACAGGCGGCTGTGACTGTGAGTGAGTGCTGATCGGCACACAGGGCGGGGATTGGCTGGCTGATGGGTGGAGGCGGAGCATAGAGGGAGCCTTGGAGACCAGGCGGTGGAGTGCAGCACTGTGTGAGTCTGTGACTGACAGGTAGTTTAGTGCCTCCCCCTCCTGCTATGAGGATTGGTCACCCATGGGATGGAGGAGGGATCCAGGCTTATGCGCAGGCTGTCACTCACTCACTGACCAACCGACCGTCACCCAGCTAGTGCGCACGCTGCGCAGCCTATCATTCATTCACTCACTGCCTCTGGAGGGACAGAGTAGGTTGGAGCAGAAGACAGAGGCTTATTTTAGTAGCCCAGCCAGGACTGTAATGTGAGTGCTGTGTGTGTGTGCTTCAACCGCCTGGGGGGGGTTTTGGCGGGTTTTTTCTCCGGGCTCCGGCGCCATTTTCTTGGTGCCTAGGGGACTAGTTTAAAATGGGTAATTTGTCCAATTGTCCTTGTCATATGTTTGATGCTGGTTGGGTGTGGGATTACATAGATGGGGCGGGGGGGAGCCCAAGTTGGTTATTGACTGTAGGTCGCTGAGGGGGAGTACTCACTGGGGCTGAGGAGTGGGGTGGGTCATGCTGTGTCTCACGGGGGGGGGACACCCCCCCCCCCCCCCCCATGATCATATGTGCAACCCCCCCCCCCAGTGACACGCAGCACCCACCCAACTGCCAGCCCCAGTGACATACAGCACCCACCCGCTACCCCACCCCAGTGACATGCACCAACTCAGGCATGTCCAAACTATGGCCCTCCAGCTGTTGTGAAACTACACATCCCAGCATGCCTTACAATAGTTTTAGCATTCCCTATTGGCAAACTGTGGCATGCCATGATGGTACTTGTAGTTTCACAACAGCTGGAGGGCCATAGTTTGGACATGCCTGCACTACCTCAGGTAAGGGGTTAGTGCAGTGGTTCCCAAACTGTGTGCCGCAGTACCCTGGGGTGCCTCAGAACACTTGCAGGGGTGCCCTGGGATGGTGGTCTAGGTCCAATTCATTTTATTTATGGTCAATGTAATAGGGAAAATCAGTGCTTGTGGCTTCCAATTATAAAATATTTGAACAAACCGGAGTGTATACTGTCCCTCACAACATAACTGGGCTTAAGGATCACATATAAACACAATTTATTTAATTTAATATATATTTTAAGTAATCAATAAGAAACTTTTGGCCTAGGGGTGCCACGGAAAATTTCTAATACTCCCGGGTGCCGTGATTTCAAAAAGTTTGGTAACCCCTGGGTTAGTGTATTTCGCTGCGGAGGGGTTAGGGCTGGTGCTGTATGTTACTTGGGGGAAGGAGCTATCACTGGGTGTAGAGTGGGACAACTTGTCCTTCATTGGATTGCAGTGTTGTCTGCTCCACTCACTGTTTACAATGTCATTGTCACCATTTTAATGAACATTTCCATAATTGTTCTTTTCATGTGTGAAAGTATTTATTTGGTTCTGCTTATCCAAAAAGAACAAAAAATGTGCTTAAATATACATGTGCTGCTTTATTCCCATGTATGCTGTGTTGCCTTAGCACACCAAAATTTAGCATGTGATTGCAGAAAGCAATGAGAGTAAAATATTGGTGGCAGCAGATCATGCTGTTTGGTGCGGCGCTTCGTTCGCACGGGGACCTATGTTAGAGGCTGTGACGCTGGGGTGGGGGCAGCCAGCTGACATCACTGGATGTCAGATACAGAAAGGGGTTTTGGATCCGCACAGACTAAAATACTTTTCAGAACATCTCGCAGAGGAATGTATCTAATTACCAATATTATAGACTACTTTTTACCATTATTGTAGTCATAGATTGGTAGTGCGCCCAACACATTCAGTATTGTGACTGAATAAAAGGGGGTTTTTGTTTGCAGAGAGCAAACAGAAAGACAAATGTGCCTTTTTGGGCGCACTCTTTTGTTTAATCATTGAATGATATGATTGGTTATTTAAAACATCACTTTTATTTAGACTCTACACCTAAAACATAATAAGCAATTGTAGCTCATATATTGTACAGTCAATTAATATTGTGTACTTTTCCTTTTCTTGAATTTATCTACACATGAATAAAAAGTTTTTCAAATAGACTTTGTGTTATTGTATAGACTAAGCACTCATTGTAGCTGTCCACAAATATTCAGCAGACTTAATCATCATATGCCTTTTATGGCTGGCTTCGTCTCTTACAATATTCTGTCTACAAATTGTACATGTTTGTATATGTGCATAACCTGCATTTTTTTAAAACAATTTTTCTTATTATTATCAAATATTCTCGCACATAGTTAGAGAAAGCCCACGTGAAAAATTGCCCCCACAACCGGTGGCTCCTGTACCTCTACTATTGACCTCCTTGCCCGTGTTGCCAACCGACTATTTGCCAGGAGTCTCCTCACTGGTTACTGGGTCGGCCCCTAATTCGCACTGTGGGGCTATGGTTAGGGTTAAGGCATATGGGTGACCATGTGGCATTGGTGTCAATTGAGAGTACCAGGTGGGTTGTATATGGGAGCTAGGGTACAGATCACTTCTGCTTTCCAGTCCAGCCCAAATGATCTCCTGATGCTTTTCAGCATTGCAGGGATAACATTTTGGACTGGGTGGATGAGAGAGTGATTGAAAAGTGATTGCCAGTAGCAGAGTGTCAGATCACTTGTCAACCGGGCTTCTGCTTTCAGAGATCTGTCAAAGACATCGAATCCCTGATGAGAGAGTCCTATGTTGTCAAGTGTATGACTGACGAAAACAGTGTTGACTTTAGTACCGAAGTAGAAAAGCACTGGTCACTTTCTTATAAGAAAAGTGACTTTCGGAAAATGGCTGCCCCCGTACGAAAGACAGTTTTTTTAAATGGGGTTTCCTATGGGGCAGCCATTTTCAGAAAGTTCCTTATTTTTTTCATACGCGAAGCCAGCCGTGGTACAGTACTGCGGCTGCCGATCAACTGCAATGTGAGGAGGTACCGACTTCACGTGGGGGGGGGGGTGGGGTGTTCTTAAACACAATGCGGGGAGGGGTTAACGGGGTTGGGGGTGCGGAGGGGTTAACGGGATTGTATGTGTTAACCCGTGCGGGGGGGGGTCGCTGAAGACTGGCTTTGACCCTGTATTTGGAAGGTTTCCAAAAACGGGTCTGCCAGTGCAAAAAAAACGCACTTAAACGGTAATATACCGTTTAAGAGATGCGGTGTGACAGGGGTTTTACCTGGCAGACCCGTTTTTGGAAACATTTCCAAATACAGGGTCAAAGCCAGTTTTGCGGTCTGAAAGCAGCATTAGTTACCAAATTGATGTCTCTGACCAATATTATAACAGGAGGCAGCGATTTGTGAGTACCATATTCAACTTGTTTATATATAGACTTGAATTGGTGCGGGGGCCTGTGCATCTAATGCTCTCAGTCAGTTACTTTCAGTGTGCTAATTCAGTCATCTGCAATTCTTGAGTCACAGTGTGATAGAGCCACAGTGTGTGCACTATCCAAGATTGGCACCACACAAAATTGGTGCAATTTAGCAATTGAAGCAGCTGTATACACACTGGGCAGTATTCAATGAGAATTTTGACGATGTGCAGCAAATCCTGTTTAGGATTCGCTGCACATTCGCCACTGCCCGCCGCGTTCCGGAGCCTCGCCGGCTCCAGTATTCAACGAGTCAGGGGCTCACTGCCCCTAACCGGCGAATTTTAACTCCTGCGGCGATGCCGCAGGGAGCCTGAGGACGGCGGCAGGCAGGGAGATGGAAGTCTCCCTGCCTGCCCCAGAACGTTTGTGGGGGGGAGGTGGGCTCCCCGGGAGCCAGGCAGCACAGGCTGCCCCCCTGGGATAGCCAGCAGGGGAGCAGGTATTCACTGCACCCGATCGTGCATATGTAATGATCGGGTGCAGTGAATATATGAATATCTAATGAGCGGCTTGGCTCCCAGCTGGCTGCTGTGTAAAAAAATATATATATTTTTTTTTAAATTAAATATATATTCATGTGCTTACTGCACATGAATAAAAATAGCATGCCCCTCCTCAGAATAAAATTCCTGATTTTTTGACACCAAATGTAAAAAACAAAACACTTTATTTTAAAAGTTCACATTCCACTTCACCATAAAAAGATAGCGATTGCTACTCTGTGAATCATGGCGATAAAAACCTTGAAATGTATTCGCCATCTGGTCATTGAATAGGGTGATTCACCGTTTTAGTATAAAAATCGCCGTATAGCACAAAATCGCCATAAAACATGGCGAATCAGCCTCATTGAATACTGCCCACTGTCTTTGCTCCGAGTGGGGGGATCAATATCCCTTCAATATCTCTATGGGTTACCACTTCGGGCTAATGGTGCTTGCAGTGTTGTGTGTTGGTGCAGAACAGTATGGGCTATTTCACACTGTCCGGCTCCTGCCAGACGGCGAAATCCCGCACGGCCAGGAAGCCGTGCCGTGCACAGTAGTTGTGAATGGACACTATTGTGTCCATTCACACAGGACGGCCACGACCCAGCCGTGCGGTTGCAGCCGGATCCCGCCACTGGAAGGGACGGCTGCCGGGCTGTGGCCATCCGCTCCATTCTAAACTGATGTGTGCAGCACGGCTTCCTGGCCGTGCGGGATTTTGCTGTCGGTCAGGAGCCGGAGTGTGTGAAATAGCCCTATAACAACAAATTATTGTTTAGATACGCTGTGAGTGGGTTTTACATTTGAGTCCTAAACGGACTGATATCTCAGCAATATGCCGCAGTCTATATGCCGCTCACAGTGGGTGCTGAATTCTTAAGTAGCATTGTTGCGTGATATCTCATGTGGAAAAGTTGATATACTTGATATAACCATGTGCACTGCAGGTGGGGCAGATGTAACATGTGCAGAGAGAATTAGATTTGGGTGGGGTTTTACTTCAAAGTGAGATCTATATTGCAGTGTAAAAATAAAGCAGTCCGTATTTTCCCTGCACAGAAACAAAATAACTCACCCAAATCTAACTCTCTCTGCACATGTTACATCTGCCCCACCTGCAGTGCACATGGTTTTGTCCATCTAAGAAGGAATTTGTCAGAAAGAATGAACGGGAATAACCCCCACAGTGTGTGGGAGCCTATCACCCTACTTAATACTTACTATAATTAACTGTAATGGGACCTCTCATCCCCAATGGCATAGCCTCCACTGTTGGTATTTGTAACTAACTATATATATATTTTCATCCAGTCAGCCTGGCACTCATTGGAAGTGATAGCAATTACCCGGGTGCCTTCTGGAGGATCATGTAGTCACTGGTGCATACACAGGCAGCGGCACTACATGGGATTTTTCGAAGTGCTTTTAATATCCCGACGTTTCGGGGTGTGAAAACCCAGTTTTCAAGGTGTACATAAACCGTTTATGTACACCATGAAAACGTGTTTTCACACCCCGAAACATCGGGATATTAAAAGCACTCTGAAAAATCCCATGGAGTGCCGCTGAGGTCATGGGTTCCATTTCCACCATGGCCCTAACTGTGTGGAGTTTGCATATTCTTCTCGTGCTTGGGTGGGTTTACTCACACACAATATGAAAGTGTGGCGGTGACATCTTAGAAGTTCCACTGCATTAAGTATTACTAGGGTGTTGTACTCATGGATATCCTTCATTTTGTGAATGGCACACTCTGTGACACCCTTCACTGTGAACAAGCCCTCGAGCGAAACACATGTCAAAGGAGACGCCACTGACACACACCCCCCCCCCTTCTACTGACTGCAGGACGAGACAGCCAGCTAACGGGAGCAAACTTCGGTTCTTCTGTCTCCCCCACGGGAAATCAGGTATCGGCGGCACAAGCATGTCTCACCCCGGTTCTCTCGCCATCCAAGTGAGAGTGTACAGCTGCCGTGACTCACGTGTCACGGTCAGCTCAGACACCTCACCGAGCGGAGACCGGCCAGAGTCCACACTCTCCCCAGTTGCCACCAGCTGCTGTCTGCTATTTACAGTCCTACCTGCATCTTTAACAAAATCTGACTTGACAATCAATGTGCAAACATTGCCCCGCATACTAAAAGACGGGTTTCTGCTGTTTTTGACTACACTGTATGATTTTTTTCTGAGACAGAGTAAGGCCCCATACACACCAGAACGACCAGGATCGTCTAACGATCGGCTACCGATTTGGCGTGCACTTTCCTGGTGCGCTCTCCCGCTGCCGGTAAACGACTAGGGAACGATCATGTTCCCTGGTGCACACGATTAGCTAACGATCCGACATCGGTAACGATGGTCGTACGACCGTCGGATGTGCGGATCGTTAGTAAATCGCGAGTACAGTGGTCTTTATAAACAAGCCGGATTGGAACGACGGTCCGTACGACGGGAGCACACACAATGTGCTTCAGATGTGCATACAATCAGCACCCGACCTGCGGTCGGATTGGAGATTCTGCTGCAGGAGGCAAAATCTCCAATGCGACACACGACGTGACGGGAGCGCGCATCCCGTCGCAAACGATCCTGATTGTGAGTGAAAAACGAACGATTGACCCACAATGCATGCACAACCGTCGTTACAACGGTCGAAATTAGCCCTAATCGTGAGCTAATCTTTCTGGTGTGTATGGGGCCTTACTCTGCCCCTATTTTGCTTTAAGACCAGACCTACCCAGCAGATTTGACTTAAAGGGAAACAGTCTGTTCATACTCTGCTAATTACCACTGTCAAACAGCTTGACCGTTATTGGAACCACCTGACTGACTCTGCAAACATTATAATACCCCCAGTATCTGAGGATTAGCAGAGGCCAGCTAACACACCTGCATAACCAATGTTTTTTGTGTGTAGACAAACCGTGTCAACATTGATCCGGTACCAGTAAAACACCTAGGGTCTGCCATACCCCACATGTTTTTTGTCTTATTAACCGTGTGATCATACAGACACTGCAATCCAATCCATCGGACAGGTGACAACACTCATTTACATCCTGGTTGTTTAATTTGATAACGTGCATGTTCCCTGAGTGTCGACAACCGTGTCAACACTAATACATTGGCAGCTCAAAACTCAGGTCTTGTTATATCAACTGAGGTCAGCTAATATACCTGTACAATCAATGTTTCTTGGGTGTCGACAACTGTGTCAACACTGATCCGGTACTATTACAGTATCCAGGGTTGCTATATCCCGCATGTATTTTGCTTCAATAACCTTGTGAACATTTAGACACTAATTTCATCATTTGTATAGGTAACTACACCCACTCATATTTTGAGTGTTGAAGTTGAGAAGTCTGAGCTAAGTGTCAACAATCGTGTCAACACTGATAGTGTCAGTATTAACGCAGATGGTATTATACCGCACATATATTGTCTTCGGATTAATCTTGTGACTATTTATATACTGTACCAATAAATATTCTTTTTTCATATTGGTGACAGTATATCCATCTGCATGTGTATTCAAAGATTCATGCGTTGTCACCCATTGAATATCTTCCCTGGGGTGTAATTTGGTCTTTAGTGACTACAATACGAAGACCAATTTCACTACTCCTACTTGGAGACTTGGGTACATTCCTTCACCATCTTCTTTTCACTCCGCTGGGTTTCCCATGACACCACTATCACTCTCAATCACCATTCAATGTCTAAATGATAGATGGTGAGTAGCAGAAGAGGGGTTTCACGGTACCCACACTTTACCCTATACCTTCTACGCTGCCCTCTCATTTGCTGGGGTACACCTAGTCTCTTTGCAAGGCCATCGGCAACAAAGGACATGGTGTTACTTTTCAGCAAAAAGCAGAAGCACATATAAGCCTCCTGACAACCAGGTTATACTCTCATCCTATGGTGTGGTTACGGTCATACTTCACTGGCACGCCTGATTCTTATACCGAACTCAGAAGCTAAGCAGTGTTTGGCCGGGCCAGTACCCGTAGGGGTGACCGACGGGGAATACCCGGAACTGTAATACACCGGATTGCAGAAAAACACTTGGCCAAGGGAGCTATCTACCCTTTAACACTCTGTTCTCTCTCCTTCTATTAAGAACCCAGTCAAGTTAGTCCGCCTTATTTATCCACATTGATCCTTCCGAAGGGGGATAGTGTTATGCGTCAAGTACACCCCAATGCAACATATTGTTTGTGAGCGGCCATTTTGCCTGGTACATTGAATCCATTACAGGATTCCCCAGTATTTTCTCACGCCAGTGTACTTAAACATTATTCGCCACCAAATGTTCAAATTGTGATCTTTATTCTTGTTATGCATCATGTTTAGAGTTCATATTTGAAATGTTATTTCATACGTACTGATATTTTAGTAGTAGTTTTTCATTAAAAGTTAAATTTTAAATACTTTCCATTCATTATCATTTTAAAAAGTGTGCCCCAAAAACCCTTTTTTGTTCTGCCTATGTCACCCTCGTGACAAACCATATTTTTTCACCCTCTCCCCTTCCCCAGGTCTGTGCAGACTAGGCTAGAGCCGGCTCTGATTTAAAATCCACACCTCGCTTTTAAATTTTCATTAAAATGTAAGCTATGAGCGTAAATGCAGACTCTGGACCTGTAACGGTGAAACAGTCCGGTGACACAGCTCACGATGGGAGGATATAGGAGGGTCCGCCAGGAGCCAGGCATCTATGCTTCTAATTCTTTGGGAGCAGGCTCCTCCCTACTGCATCCCATAATGCCCCAGTTAGATTTAGGTGCCCACAGGAGTGGGTGCTATGCTTTGCAGCTGCGCTTTTTTCTTTGGATTTTTTTCAGAATAGTTAGGTTTTTTGTTATTTTATTAATGCACTAGCTAGATCAGGTTTGCCAGTGTGTCGCTTCTCACAGAAGTGCATACACACTGAGGCGCAGCAGAGGCTGACAGAAGCGCGTCCTGTCAGCTCTCTGTGTGCAGAGGGACACCTTTTTATTCCCTCTGCACAGTGCTTAGTCTCTCTAGGATAGAGACTTTCCTGCACCCCGGGGGTGTCCTAACCGGCTCCTTGCAGAAGGGGATCTTGGGGGACAGACCCCCCGCGATGGCGCCCACCATCTTGAAGGGTTTAGGCAAGTGAAGTCCCTTACAGGAGTCCGGCGCTGCTGGACAACTCCATTGTGGTCCCATGGAGGGAGGTACAAGGAGGTGAGAGAGACATCTGCGGGAGCGGCTGAAGGGGGAGAAAGCACCATATGGTTTGGTCTCCCCGCTGATGCAGAGACTTGGTCTCTTCCTGCCCTGTGTTTGGGGCCTTTTTCACCGTGCTGCGGAGCTGACAGGGTGATTTTTACACAGTCTGCAGTCTCTTCACAGAAGCGTTTCCCTCGCTGATCGTTGACAGGATTACAGCTCAGATAAGTACACTGATACATTGCTCTGTGCGGTGCCTGTTCATTTGCATTGTGCTGTGGAGGAGGGAGCGCTGGACATGTTTATTTACTGTAAAAAGTGTGATGCTAAATTTACATGTGAACATGAGGATCAGGGGGATTTATGCCCGTCCTGTGAGGCTGTTCCCTGTGGGTCACGCACTCCCAGAGCGGAGATAGCTGAACCTGCTTGGGCTTTGGCGCTGGGCAGGTTTATGAATGCTCTTACTGAGGCTTTGAATAGGCAGAAGAATTCCTTGATAGGGTCTCCTGGCCACTTTACTTCATCTCAGGTGTCTGGGGGGTCACTTACCCCGGCTCAGAGGGACCCCATTTTGCTGCAGGCTATGCAGGATACTGCCCAGGGAGTTCATAAGATGACTGCCCTGATGGAGCAGTTTACAAAATCCTCTGATGAGTGTGCTTAGGCACCCTGTGTCTACACCACCAATTATACAGGATTTGGATGATGATGATGGTGGGTGTGAGGAGAACTGGAGTTGGGACATGAGTGATGAAACTGAGGCTTTAACTTCAGGCATTGAGGATTTGATTGTGGCTGTTAAGCAGACTTTGAATCTTGCAGAGGAGGAAAAGACTCCTGTCTCTTGTGTGTTTAAAAAGAGTCGCAGGGACCCTGTGTGTTTTCCCTCTGATGAGGGAATGTCATCTCTTTTAAATGAGGCACGAAAGACTCCTGATAAGAGATTGTTGATGGCAAAAAGGTATGCTAATATGTACCCTTTTTCTCTACCGTCCAATGGGATACTGGGTTCACTACTATGGGGATTGAGACCTCCGCAGGAGAGACAGGCACATAAAAGAACTTTCAGTGTGGGTGCACTGGCTCCTCCCCTCAATCTCCCTCCACTAGTCAGTTTTGAAAAATGTGCCTCAGGAGAGGCAGTGCTTCTGGATGCTCCAGAGTTTTTCTACATTTATTTTCAAACCCCGCAGCCATTGCTGGTGCGGCAGGATGACAGGCAGTAATGGCGGCCCTCTAGCAGGGACCGCGTGAACCCTGCATCTGGTAACTGGCATAGGGGTGCTGCCGCTGGACCACCAGGGACACCCCTCAGGTTATATATATATATATATTATACCTTTACTACTTATGTCAGTATAAACTTTATTGAAGCGCCAGCTCCGTGTACAAGGGGGTGGGGCTTCACTCAGAGTGGGACCAAGCTCTGCTGGGCGCGCGCTGTCACTTCCTGCTTCTTCACACGCTGCCAGACTCCATTACAGAGGGCTCCTCACTGGCGTGGTGGATCCGGGTCCTTGCAGCACGCCAGAGACAGCAGGTTTTATAGCGATTTAGCGCTGCTGCGCTATCTGGCTTCTTATAGACACTGTGTTGTTTATATCACTGTGTATAGCGTTACCAGCTCACCCAGATCTGTGAGTTCAGGTTAAGGGTGCACTTGGTTCCCCAATTGCTCTGTTTTTCCCCCACTGATTAGTTACAAGACACACATAAAGCAAGCACATAGTCTGTTTTAACATCCAGTGGTGTGGTGTGTGCACGTGTGTGACTGCGTGGGGGTTGAGTTGTACTGCTGTACACAGAGGTACTGTCTCATCATGGTGAAAAAGTTCACTTGTATGGTGTGTAGCACCAAGTTTGTGCCCAAATCACAGTCCCAAGTTACTTGTGAGGCTTGTATGTCACCACAGCCCAGTAGTGCTGACACTCAGATCAGTGGGGTGCCCCCACAGCTTGTGGGGCCATCTCAGGCAGACGAGCAGGAGCCTGTTTGGGCCTCCAACATAAAATCATTGTTGGATTCTGTGGCTTCACAGCTTTCCACTAACACTCAGCAAACGCAGAGGGTTCAGAGGGAATTGTCCATGTTAGCTGCCAGGGTAGATATTCTTCATACCCTTAATGTACCTCCTCCTCCCGCACAGCCCCAAAAGAGGCCGGCTGCTGCGATGGCCCCTGATTCAGATGATGACGATGAGGACATACTGGAGGAAGGAGAGGAGCAGGTTTCTGCAGGAACCAGTCCCTGAGTTAGCAGTGCACGGTCCTGAACCGCTTATCAGGGCCATTAGGGATGTTTTAGATCTCCCGGTGGAGGCATCCGCAGAAGGAGATCCTTTCTTCATGACTCAGAGGAAACAGCCAGTATACTTCCCTGAGCAGGCAGAGTTAGAAACTGTTTTCAGGGCAGCATGGCAAAACCCTGATAAAAGGTTTACTCTTTCAAAGCGGTTCACTAATGCTTATCCTTTTGAACCTTTGGGCAGGAAGAAGTGGGAGGAGCCACTGGTAGTGGACTCATCTGTCTCCCGCCTTTCTAAAAAGGTGTTGCTGCCAGTCCCAGGTGTATCCACCCTTAAGGACGGGGCAGGCAGGAGGCTGGAAGCTACCCTCAAGTCCATATACACGGCTAGTGGGGCCTCTCAGCGCCCAGTTCTAGCCAGCTGCTGGATGGCTAAGGCCATTAATACCTGGTCAACCCAGATTCAGGAAGGGTTGTTGGGTGACATGACTGTGGCCCAGATAGGCGACAGCCTGCGTCACATTCAGGACACCGTTAAGATCCTGTGTGAGGCGCAAAAGGAATTGGGCGCAATAAACGCACGCAATTCAGCCATGGCGGTTTCAGCCAGACGGGCCTTGTGGCTACGTCAGTGGTCTGCGGATGTGGATTCAAAAAAGAGTGTGGAGGGTATTCCCTTTACAGGAGAATGGCTTTTTGGAAGTGAATTAGACGGTTGGATTTCCAAGGCCACGGCGGGAAAATCTACCTTCCTTCCATCAGCTCCCACAGTAGCAAAGCGCACCTTCACAGGTACTTCCCAGCAGTCCTTTCGTGGGAACAGGTTTCGCCCCAAGGCAAGGGGCGCCTCCAATGCCAACAGAGGCACGAGAGGCAAGTTTAGGAAGCCTAACACCTCCAGTACCCAGGACCGTCCCAATGCCGCGGCTTCCTCTAAGCCTGCAGCATGACGGGGTTCGGTGGGAGCGCGATTGTTGCATTTCAGCCATGTGTGGGACGCCTCTGGTCTGGATTCCTGGGCCAGGGGTCTCATTTCTCTAGGCTACAGGCTGGAATTCGACAAACCCCCTCCCAGAAGATACTTCAGGTCGGCCCTTCCAGCATCCCAGGAGGATCAGGTTCTCCTTCAGGGGGCCATTACCAGGCTCCTTCAGTCTCAGGTAATTGTACCGGTGCCAAGCACGGAGCAGGGCCAGGGATATTATTCCAACTTATTCCTGGTACCGAAGCCAGACGGCTCAGTAAGGCCCATCCTGAATCTAAAGTCACTGAACCCCTTCCTGCGTGTGTTCAAGTTCAGGATGGAGTCCTTGCGCTCCGTGATCGCCAGTCTAGAGAGAGGGGAGTTCTTGGCCTCAATAGACGTCAAGGACGCCTATTTACACATCCCAATCTGGCCCCCACACCAAATCTACCTCAGGTTTGCCTTAGGGAACGACCATTACCAATTCCGGGCCTTGCCTTTCGGCCTGTCGACAGCCCCGCGGGTTTTCACAAAAGTAATGGCGGAAATGATGTCACTACTCAGGCTTCAAAGGGTGAATGTCGTGCCCTACCTGGACGACCTGCTAATAAAGGCAGGGTCGGCAGAAGCTTTGAGCAGTGCTCTCAATCTGTCCATACAAGTGCTAAGAGACCACGGGTGGATCCTGAACATGTCCAAATCATCGCTGGTTCCGACCCAGAGGATGGTTTTCTTGGGCATGATCCTGGATACATCGGAACAAAGAGTCTTTCTGCCAATGGAAAGGGTCAGTGCGATACAGCAGCTGGTCAGGGAGGTCCTACAGTCTCCCCTGGTACAGATCCATCTTTACCTCAGGCTTCTAGGCAAGATGGTGGCTTCATTCGAAGCAATACAATTTGGGCGGTTCCATTCCAGGGTCCTTCAATTGGATATTCTGACAAAATGGTCCGGCTCCCCCCTGCAGATGCGCAGAAGGATTGGCCTTGGAACAAGAACCAGGATCTCGCTACAGTGGTGGCTAGATTCATCCAATCTGTTGGCAGGCAGACGTTTCCAGATCCAGGACTGGATTCTGGTGACCACGGACGCCAGCCTGAGGGGCTGGGGGGCTGTGACACAGGGAGTCCGGTGGTCTCCACTGGAGTCGGGCCTTCATATCAACAAGCTGGAGTTGAGGGCGGTCTACTATGCCCTGTTACAGACAGGCAGCTCCATTGTTACAGGGCAAGGCGATCCAGGTCCAGTCGGACAATGCCACCACTGTGGCCTATATAAATCGACAGGGTGGTACCAAGAGCATGCCTTGCATGAAAGAAGCGTCAAAGATTCTGTCTTGGGCGGAACAGAATGTCCAGGCCCTGTCGGCCATTTTTATTCCGGGGGTCGACAACTGGGAGGCGGACTTCCTGATTTGTCACGATCTTCACCTGGGAGAGTGGGGCCTGCACATTCAAGTGTTCAATGCCATAGTGGATCTGTGGGGGCTCCCTGATCGACCTGATCTGACTATGCATCCAGTACCCGGAGGCGCCATCCAGGTCCATGGAAACAGTGAAGTAGGAGGAGGCACAGTTACATGGATATATCACATATCACAATATGAAGCACCATGTGTTATGCTTGCCGCTAGGCACAGTGTGTTGGCAACCTGGAAAAGGGAACGGGAGATCAGGCGTGAGCCCGCAGCCGGGACCGCCGGTTAGGACAGCCACAGTGAACCCTATACTAACTCTGTTGAGTACCCCGGGCAGATGACCAATCCCTGCGCGAACTAGGCTTCACCTGTGGCCGCCGCGTTCGAAGGAGCGAGTTAAGCCCGCTCCAACCCCGATGTAGCTAGGTCTATGAATGGACAAATGAGAAGTGATCGTCAGGGGTAACTCAAAAGGAAATACTAACTACCGGGCCTAACTGAAAGACAACCCGTCTTCCGGCACCAGGCCAATAACGGGAATACGACCCAGTCGCAGACACAAGGAGAACTTGACGGGGAATCTCCAAAAGAATACAATACAATGCTAGATAGCAAATCCCCAAAACCCCAAACAGGAGTGGATAGGTAGGGAAGGCCCTGCCTAGGACAGATAGGAAAAGGAAAGCGATGGCCAGAGCAAGGGTAAAAGACAGAAAGAATAATGTTCTGAATTAGGCCCACGGCGGAGCAGGTCCAATGCACCAGCAAGGGAGCGGAACCAATATGGGCACAGCCTGATAAGATAAAGGAGCTCGGCAGCTCCACAGAAATAAACCAGGCTCCAAAGGAGCACTTACTTGACCCCGGGTGACCTACAGCGGAGCTGAACAGGTCACTGGAGAAAACGCTGAGAAGCTGACATCCAGCTGAGACAGGCAGGGAGACAGGAGATCTCTTGGAAGGGATCCAGGAAATAGGGCAGCGCTGGGATGAGCCAGGGACCAGGCAGGCGTATGGAGACGCTATAACCGGCGTCTGTGCCCAGCAGACATCGGCTTCTTATTCAAAATTGGCGCCGCCTGCATGACGTCAGGCGCGCCGTGCGAGTGCTGCTGCTGGGCGGAAGTTCGGGGACGTTCCCTAGCAACGCCCCAACGCCCGGACTGAGAGGGAGGCTTGGAACGCTGCCGAGCAGCGTCACCAGCCTCACAGCCCCGCTCTCTATCCGCCGACCGTCCGGGTACTGGAGATACCGGACGGCGGCGTGTGACGCCATGAATGTATATCATATAATAAACATCCGACAAAAACATCACCGACAATGTAGATAAAGACCCATAATCCTAATTAAAAAAAAATAAGATAACAAAAGAAAACCTCGCAAGGACCCAAAACAAACCTCCCACATAACCCCCCACCCTGTACTACCCACCCCCAACTTAGGTGTACCTGCAGCCCTATAAACGCGTAACACTATTACCTCTATACCCATTCTAATCCCCCCCCCTAGCCTACTAACTATACTACTAAACCTAAGTCTAATCTATACCCACCCACATATAAACTAACCCCCCCCCAGATTGTAAATTAAGAGCAGGATATATAGAGGGCTATAAGGATATGACCCTAAGGAAGAGCAGGATATATATTTCCTTCCCCATCACAAAAATTACTAAACAGAGATTACCAAAAGAAGGATATAGTGAGGGCCATAGACGCATGGACCTAAGAACAGCTATATTGAATCCAACAATCTCCTGAAGCAAAGTAAGGTATCTCGCTCAGCAATAAAGATGCATGTAAACTCACAGAATATAACTTATACAAGCAGGGTTAAGATGACAGTTACAGGATATTTCCAAAAACATTAATCTGGCCAGCTCTTAGTGTCCTTAGAAAACATGGCGAGCCTAAGAAGTACACCAGCAGGTATATGGAAAACATAACAGATAAACAAAGGACAGTGTACAGTTATATGTGGATACAGTCCAGGCTTTCATCACAGTCACCAGCGACAAATAAGGAGGATGTAGGGAAGTAGCAGCACAATCAGTGTGCATGAGAGTATCACAGCTAATGTCCTTGATTTCGGGCACAACGACAGGTGTAGATATAGCCAGGATAGAATCTGAAATAGGTGCAGGCAGAGCCTTCATAGCATACATCACATAAATATCTCCATTATCAATAACATCGCAGTGTCCAGGATGAATAGGAGTGGGATGAATAGGAGAGGTTAGAATATCACTCCGAATCCTGTCCAGTTGCAGGAGTCGGGCAGATGAGGCATGGAGCGCACGCAGGATAGCATTTGCAGATGGTTCCATAATCATAGACAGGAGGTACAGAAAGACCAGCTATAGGCAGTATATGTAGCAGAGAATAAATTAGGTGCGGCTAGCACGCCACTAAGTACAAATAAAGGACTGCCAGCCGTTGAAGTAGTGGGGAGAATCCAGCTAAAAGCTCCCAGCTCCAGCCACCAAAATGATGGTGAAGAGACCAGTCAGAGAAAATGGCGGATGTAGGTAATGCTCACCGCTTTAGTCACGGCTATGTTGTGGCACAGCAGGAGACCAGCAGAGGATAGAAGACCGTCACTGCAGATCTTAAACACACGATGCAGGGCAAACGTGGAGGCCTCAGCCCCAAGCACAAGATGGCGCGGACCGCGGCATTGCGCCCCAGAGGAGGCAGCTTCCCGCTTCCACCGCTCAAAGGTACGGAGAGCCACCGCCACTTCTCACACCGCCTGACAAAGCACCCAGCGATGAGGCAGCAGGCAGAATACTGTTAGTGTAGTAGGAGACCGACGTCATCCAGATCTTAGCAGAGAAGCAGGCCGCGGCTGTATATAATCCCAAACCAGCAGCCAAATAGTCCCAAAAACAGCTCAGCAGGGTGATAGGATAATGGGAGTGATGTCTCACACCCGTTGCTGAGGCCAAGGACTTCGGTGACAGCAAAACAGGATAAATTTCAGGATGTACGGAGGAGCGAAGAGAAACTGCTGCCTACTCTGTGCTCAGCCAAACCACGCCCCCTCGCTAATATGTACCCTTTGCCAGAGGAACATACCAAATTGTGGGAGAAAGCCCCATTAGTGGATGCATCAGTTGCTAGACTGTCTAAAGCCACTGCCTTGCCGGTCCAGGGGGGTGCTGCCTTTAAGGACCCTGTGGACAAAAAAGTGGAAGGCTGCTTGAAGGCTATTTTTGAAGGCGTGGGTTATACCTTGAGACCCATTATCGCGTCTGCTTGGGTCACAAAAGCCATGATTAAGTGGGCGGAGGAGCTGGCTGGGCTGCTCCACCAAAATTCAGAGGCTTTTATTCTGGCAGAGAAATTGAGATCTGCCACAGAGTATGTTTGTGAGGCTGGTGAGGAAGGAGCTAAAATGGCATCCAGAGTGTCTGTAACCTCAGTGTCTGCTAGAAGGGCTCTTTGGCTCAAGGCTTGGGAAGCTGATAGTGAGTCTAAGAAGTCCCTTGAAAACTTGCCTTTTAAGGGGGAGTTATTGTTTGGCTCGGAGCTGGAAGCCATTATCAAGCAGGCTACTGGGGGCAAGAGGGGTTTGCCAGTACGAGTACAATCTGACAATGCCACTATGGTGGCATACTTAAATCACCAGGGCGGTACTCGGAGCAAGATGGCGATGGCAGAGATTGTGAGAATCTTCACCTGGGCGGAGGTTCAGTTTCCAGCACTGTCAGACGTTTTCACTCCGGGGATCCGGATTGTGGAGGCGGACTATCTCAGCAGGGCGGACCTGCTGGAGGGGGTAGACAGATGGGGACTGCCAGACATAGATCTTATGGCGTCCAGGACCAATTGTCAAGTGCTGAGATTTTGTTCCCGGTCAAGGGATCCGTTGGCTTGGGCGGTGGATGCCATGACAATTCCTTGGTCTTTCAATCTGGTCTACATCTTCCCTCTGTTCCCAGTGATCTTGAGGGTGTTGAAGAGGATAAAGAACCAGAGAGTATCGGCCATTCTGGTTGCACCAGATTGGCCCAGGAGGTCATGGTACTCAGACATACTGAGATTATCTACGGAATCGTGGTGACTTGCTAAGCCAAGGACCGTTTCTGCACCAGGACCTAGCTCGTCTAAATTTTACGGCGTGGCTTATGAATCCTCCTTGTTGAGAGAAAAAAGGGGTTTTCAGAAGAGGTCATACAGACCATGCTAAGGGCCAGAAAACCGGTGTCTGCGGCCAATTACCACAGGGTGTGGAGGATCTACATCAGATGGTGTGAAAGGCAGAGAGTTCATACCTCCAGGTTTAAGGTAGCGAGGCTACTGGAGTTCCTACAGGATGGCCTGTCGTCGGGGTGAAGTTTGCAGTCTCTGAAGGTGCAAATTTCGGCACTTTCCATTTTCTTTCTAAAGAGAGTGGCTCTGCTGCCGGAGGTACAAATGTTTTTGCAGGGTGTGGCCAGGATTAAGCCTCCTTACAGGCAGCCGGTTGCACCATGGGACTTGTTTCTTGTTCTGTCCATGCTGCAGAAACCTCCTTTCGAGCCACTGAGATCGGCTGATCTCAAGTACCTTACCTGGAAGCTTACTTTTTTATTGGCCATTGCTTCGGCTAGGCGTGTGTCAGAATTGGGTGCCTTGTCTTGCAAGTCACCATTTTTGATTTTTCACGATGACAGGGCGGTACTCAGGACAGTACCAAAATTTTTACCTAAAGTGGTTTCCTCTTTTCATTTGAATCAGGACATTGTGCTCCCAGTTTTTCCCCCGCCTGAGGGAACGAGGAATAGGGACAGTTTGAAAAAGTTGGATGTGGTTCGCGCATTGCGAATCTATATCAGTAGAGTAAAGGATGTTCGCAAATCAGATTTGCTGTTGGTTTTGTACGATGTACATAAGATTGGGTGGCCTGCTTCAAATCAAACTATAGCCCGCTGGTTGAGATCAACTATTGCGTTTGCCTACTGTAAGGCAGGTAGGCCTGTGCCATCTCGCATAAACACCCATACTACAAGGTCAGTTGCTTCTTCATGGGCGGTGAGGCATGGGGCCACAGCTGAGCTGCTGTGCAGGGCAGCCACCTGGTCCTCTGTTCACACCTTTTACAAAATTCTACAGGTTTCATGAGTTTGTGTCGGAGGACGCTTCATTTGGACGGGCAGTGATGAGAACTGGCAGTCTGAGTGTACCCTCCCAAAGGACTGCTCGTGAAAGTCCCATTGTGAGCTGTGTCACCGGACTGGACGAAAGAGAAAAGGGGATTTAATAACTTACCGTTCAAACCCATTTCTCTGAGTCCAGTCCGGTGACACAGCGATCCCTCCCTAACGCTCAGTAAGTTGTACCGTTCATGGTTGCCATGTTATGTGTTATAAGTCGCATATATGATGTTCAGGCATTGTACTGAGTTGTGTATCCTAGTGTGCTGTTGAAGTTTAACTGAGGCATTATGGGATGCAGTAGGGAGGAGCCTGCTCCCAAAGAATTAGAAGCATAGGTGCCTGGCTCCTGGCGGACCCTCCTACATCCCATCGTGAGCTGTGTCACCGGACTGGACTCAGAGAAAGGGGTTCGAATGGTAAGTTCTTACAAAAATCCCCTTATTATAAATACTGTGCATTAACTCTTAACGAATAGTAGTGTAAGATTAAATAGAACTCTTCCTTTTCAATTTACTGGTTAAACACTATTAATGTAGTGTCGCCGCTGGACTCCAGGTGTCACTATAACCCTGCTACTGTATATACAGCAATGGGGCGATTGTCCTACCATAACCACAAAGTGTGTGAATGCAGTAAAACCTATTCCTGCCAGTCAGTGCTGCTGATGAGTCACCTGCATTAATGTTATTTATATAAGCGCTAACATTATATGCATTGGTACTTATATGTTAGTTGGGCGCCCAATTAGCATACGTAAGGTAACTTAGGAATATCGCATCGCATGGGCCATTTTAAGGGCGATGCAATGCGATTTTCCTATGTAATTTATTCACTGCTCTCTTAGCCCCGGGGGATCGCATCGCACCTCCCGTAAAATCGCATGCGATTTTATAGGGTGTACGATGCCATTACATTAGCTATACAATAGCATTGTATGACATACAATGAGGTTTTAGGCACCCCTTCCCCCCCCACTATCCTCACCACCCCGAAGCGTGGAGAGCGCAGCGGTACGTGTCCTCCGACCTTTTCATACCACCACTAGCCACGTCGGCGTTGAGTTGATTTTATATAGTGTGTCGAGCACAGCGAGTCACCGATCCCGAAGCGCGGCGAGCACATGCGGATTATTTACATATATTCCGCGTCCACTCGCCACGATTCGGGCTTCCCCTCGCCGCCGCTCGCCACGCTTTGGGGTGGCGTGGATAGTGGTGGGGTGCCTAAAACGATATTATTTTGTAGCTCATTTAATGGCATTGCACACCCTATAAAATCGCATGCGATTTTGCGGTAGATGCGATCCCCCGGGGCTAAGAGAGCAGTGAATAAATTACATAGGAGCATTGCACCGCACGGCCCTTAAAATGGCCCATGCGATGCAATTTTCCTACGCAGAATAGCCCACTAAGCAAATAGCTTAGTGGGTGCCCAACTAACATATAAGTACCTATGCATTATATTACATTTGCATTAGTCCCCCCTGGAGTCACTTACAGTATAAATTAGTGTAGGATTCGCTGATTTGAATTCTCCTATCCTGGTAACAATGAAGTGAGTTACGTTTGGAATTTATGTTTTTAGTTTGAGTTAGACCCCCAGGGACCCTGGTGGTTGAATAGATTTATCCAGCGTGCTGTATATTAATCGCCGGGGTGATAGCGATGAGCTATTGCTATCGCGGATCAATCTGGTGAGATCGCTTAGAAAATGCCCAGGGATTGCAACGTGTGTAGGCACCATTAGGGTACATTATGCTTTCTTTAGATTTTATGATCAATTGATGCTGTTTTGCGGTGTTATTTTTTAATTTTTTTAATCATTGTAACGCAGATCAGACCGTGCTTCACATTATAGCAATCCTTCCAGAAAGAAATACCAATCAGTGACGCAGAAGCATTTTACCCTGAAAACGTGTGCTTGCATTCCAATGTACGTCCGCTACTTGTGAGTTGTGTCATTGCTGGTATGTAGCAGCAGTACTGCGAGTGAGGGAGCGACGTGCTTTGGGGAAAGGTTCATACATGTGTTAGGCACACGTTCTCTTCTGGAACCAAAATATGACAAACTTATTAAACTCCTGATTGATTGCGCTCCTGTTGTTCCAAATCCATTCCAATCTGTTCTGTAACCATTGTCGGATGCTGCTAAGGGACGTCTGTTTCCCCATTGGCTGCGTTCTCGTTTTGTTTATTTAATTCGCACCCGTTGCGTTTTATTAATAGGGCGTTTGCAGATTTTCTACATTTCTTTTGTGAGTTGTAATTGCACTGAATGTTTTAATTGAGCTCGCAGATCAGATTGTAGATCTTTTCCCATACACTGCAGATCATTTCTCCATCGTTATTATGATGAAAATCTGCCGCAAGCTAACTCCCTTCCGCAGTCTAAGGTTCCAGACCATCGAATTCCAGATAATCGGTGGTGTGCTACGTGAAAGTCTTCCAAAATAGAATCTGCACTTTGGGAAAAAAATAAAAAATTATAATTTTAAATTTTATTTATTTTTTAATAATTTTTATATTATATGCATTAGATGCTGCCCCATTTCCACAGGGCATATGCAACTGCCCCCACCCCCCCCCCCCCCCCCCCAATCAGCTCTGCTTTTAGAAGATAAGCTTTAAATGTTCAATCAAGCTATCCCATAAATTGTTTGTTTCTGCAGAGTGGTGCGCTATAGTCCTAAAAATGGAAAAGAAAGTGTCTGAAGCCAGTGTTAACCGCAGGAAGTCCAACAATCCTCAGCGGGTGTCTGCAGCCTCGGCTGGTACATCTCAGAGTAAGAGGAAGCGTCTTTTTTATATATTTTTTTTGTAAGGAATAAATAACGAAAGCTAAAGGAGATGCGTGGGACTGAGCTTGCTGTGGTGACCAGTAATGTGTCCAACGCTTGTCCACAGAATGTTCGCTGCATTTAATGTATTGGATAACGGGTTACAGAAGTCCAAAAAGGGGAGACTGTTAAACTCTGTTCTTTGTCTTCTATCTAATTTAAACCAGACACGAGCCAGAGAGTGCCATTGCCCATACGGAGGTTTTACCGCCCAGGTACTCGGGCACTGATGGAAATACGCAAGTACCAGAAATCAACGAAGCTGCTGATCAGGAAGGCCCCGTTCTACCGCCTGGTGAGATGGTGTTGCCTGTTCTGCATCTAACAGTTTCCCCTACTCTGTGCTCTGCTAGTAATGTCTGCTTTTTCTGTTTTAGGTGAGAGAGGTCTGCCTGGAGTATTCCCACGGAGTGCCGTTCAGCTGGCAAAGCCAAGCGCTGATGGCATTGCAGGAGGTAAGGCTTCTTAGCGGCGTAAACGCTCGCTGTATTCTGTTTGGGGTAATCTTAGAATTATGTATTGTACTAAGATCTGATGCGGCCATGTATACCTCACCCATATCCTGGCCGTGTTCTGCTCTGTATATCCCATCACGTGTCACTAGAATCAGCGCTAATGCTCGATCTCCATCATAGCCATCGGTTGCGATTCAGAATGGTTTAAAGCACCAGCCAACAAGCTGAAACTTAAGCAGGCTGGCCGTCTGCTTCAAACACCTGAGTACAACAGGGATCTGCAATGCCTTCAAACTTAAAGCGGCGTGCCCATGTTTTGCAGAACGGTGTCGAGTTTCACCCTCTAAACATCGCAGCATGTCGGCAATCCTGCAGCCAATGGGGGGGCTCTGAGCGACATCCCAGGATTGGGTCTGTGTGCAAATAGGCACATAGTATATCCCGTACAGGCCACTTACTGATGACTTCAGTGGGCATGATGCCCGTGTTCAGCCCCAGTGCAGTCTCACTGTACCAGACAACTCCTATTACGCAGTCCCCGCTCTCTGATCTTTATCACATCATACACCACTATAATTAGAATTCCCAGCTCAGCTCTGAGCTCATTAGACAGACACGCATTACACAGCGACCTTTCTCAAGGCATAAAGGAATGTTCAAAACCAATACTCCTGATAACACTGGAAAAAGGTTGCTTTCCTACCAGAAGGTAGGAGGTGGACGACAGAGAAGGAGTGCCTTGTGATCCAAGCAGCTCACACCAAGGAAGGTCAGTTCCTTGAAAACAAACGTGAGGAAAAAGAAAAGGGTAGTGGAGCGCTAGGTTGGTATTAGAAAAAAATTCTTAGTTTGAGTATGGTCAATTGGGTATCACAATTAGTAAAATTTATTCAACACTGATAAACATAGTAAAAATGGTTGATACATTTAGACACATGAAGAGGTTATAAATGAATACATTAAATCAGCACATATAAAAAAGAATTTAAGAATAGTTGGCCTGAGCACTATACTTATGCGTTCTCCCGCTTGCCAAATGTCCTGAGCCAGTCCGTCCTGTAGTTTAACTGGAGATTGTGGAGGCTGGGTGTCCATATACCATGCTGGGAATTCGATGCCGCTGTGTAGGATGTCGCTGTCTGGATGTTGTATAGACAGATGCACAGGCTGAAGGTAGGCTTCCCAATGAGTATGCTGGTGGTGGTATCCCAAGGCTCTCTTCCAGTGGGTGAAGAACGGATGGAAAATTAATCCGAATATAAAGGCTGGGCAAGATATGGTTTTGGGAGTGTCCCGCAATAGAGCTCAGAGTCCAAACTGACAGTATCCTGACGCGTTTCGTTACCTAGGCTGGTAACTTTATCAAAGGAGAGTCTCCTTTGATAAAGTTACCAGCCTAGGTAACGAAACGTCCCTCTATTGTGAGATTTCTCGCAGTTCCCTGCTGCAAACTGGAAGCGGGATAAGGGGGGCAGGATAGGCAGGTTCCGGAAACGGGGGCGTTTTCTGAGAGCTCCCAGATCTGGATCTTCCAGCACAGATTTCCTGGCCTCTGCTACAGAACAGCTTGGGCCAATATGACCAGCCTCGGGCTCCCTCAGATTGACCATGTTTTTGTGCAGTGATCCGTTGCAGCAGTGGATCACAGAAGTCGGCAGGAGGTGTTTATTGACACAAGGGGTGAGATTTAATAGGATGAGAGATTCAGAAAGTGATAGATTTGGTAAGAAATCTCCAGCTTTTTTTAAAGCGCCAATCATTTACACTGCAGAACCAGATCTTACCAAATCTCTCACCCTTTTAAATTTCACCCAAGATACCTCCTACAGCAATACAATTAGGGGGGTATGCAATAAATTTTGTCTCTATTAGTGTCCCGTGGTAGCACCCCCGCACACACTAAATCATCATTCAGAATGTTTTTCTAAAGAATTAAATGATTGTTTGATGTAACAGGGGTCCATATAAATCCTCGAAATATTTTTCCTGTGCGACTGGTGCAAACCTCCCTCTCTTTTTTGCTCCGGGTATGCAATGTCATTCGAGCTCCCGCAGCCATCTCCCGACAGGAGAGATGGCTGCGGGGCCCTATTCAATGCTGTCTTCCCCGACAGCATTGAAGAGGGGTTTTGCGCAGAACGAGCCCGACATCACAAGCTGTCGGGCTCGTTCTGCCGAGAAAAGCCGGAAATAGGCGAGCTCCCAGCCGGAGCTCGTCTATTTCCGTCATCAACTCGCGGCCACGCCCCCTTCTCGACGCTCGGCGGCCGGGACATTGAATCCCGACTGCCGAGCTCCAGGCGAGCTGACCGAGAACGGGACAGGGGCACGGCTGTCGCGCTAGCTCGACAGCCGTGCCCCTGACATTGAATACCCCCCTTAGTATTCTCTAAAACGCACAGTCGAGGAAATTACACAATGAAGATAAAGGCGCAAAGCTGAGGTAAAAAAGTAGCAACACAAAGTGCAAGTACGCACCACTGGGATTGGGCTGTACGTATGAGGGCATATCTGTGTGAATGAATGATTAATAGTGGCCTACAGAATTTATGGGGAAGAAAGATCTGTTTGCTCTGTTTGACCATGTATTGCCTCTCAAATTCTCTGTCTGTAACTATTTTTTCCTATCTATGAATCGTATTAGTGATAAGGGCCTAATTCATCATGAATCGCTAATCTGAGAAGTAGGTATCCGCCACCCATGAAGAGGAAACACTCGGTTACTGCTTCCCCCCCCCCCAAATCTATATGCCAGGACAGGGCCAACCTGTGGCTCTCCAGATGTTGTGAAACTACAAATCCCAGCATGCCTTGCCACAGTTTTAATACTCCCTTATTGCAAAACTGTGGCAAGGCATGATGGGATTTGTAGTTTGACAACATCTGGAGAGCCACAGGTTGGCCAGGACTGTACGCAAATTCCGGAACATGGAAGAGACTAATCTGTGACTAACACAGGCTGAACAAGGCCAGTGCTGTTGTCACAGACCTGCATTTTTTTTCGGACCCATCCAGAAATAGTCTGGTTTCCACCCCAAAACAGCAGCTTCCCGACGGTCAATATCCAGCTGCATTGTGTTTACGATCTATACGTGTTTTCTGACGCTATTTTTCCTTGCGCATTGTGTGCGGTCTAAATGCGCAGTCCGATAATCACTCTGCTTTGTGAATAAATAGCGATTCATACTGACTTAAGCCCAAAGTTCCTTTTCCTGTGTAAACCTCCGGTTTCAGTGTAACATCTCTTTCTTAGGCAGCTGAGGCCTACCTGGTGTGGCTTTTCGAAGACGCTTACCTGTTCAGTGTCCATGCACACAGGGTCACGCTGCACGTGAAGGACATTAAGCTCGCACGGCGAATTAGAGGAGGCCAGATCGGACTCGGTTGTTGAAGTTTTCCGTTTCACGTTTGTTTTCGTTGGTATTTTATTCCCCGTTTTATACACCGTATGACCTCAGATAATCCTGTTGCAGAGCACAGACATTAAAGCTCTGGGTTTTTGTCACATTGACATGGAAGTTGACTGTTATTCTGCAAATTTATATGGTTATTACTTGTTTTATTTAACCTGTCAATAAAAATGTTTTAAAAAAAATAAAAGTATATAGAAAGAAGCAATGAAGCATAATCTTATGAAGCATCTCCCTTGTGTATCAACATTTTAAATGCTTATGTCTGAACATAATCGTCCATCAGCCCCCCTACATAGAAACGATATCCGAATGATAGGTTGACATTTGAAAATGTCAAGATAAGTTTTTCACAATTTTTTAAATTTTTTTTTCCTTTTGATGGGACTTTTCCCATGCCCGAAGCACGCCCCGTGAAATGATTGGGGTCCATGTTGACAAGTGTTGACATTGACACTAATAAGTTGTGAAAAACTCACGTCGACTTTTTAATGTCAACCTTTGGTTTACATTGCCATTGCACCTGTCGATATATTGACTTTTGACCGAGACACTATAGACCCTTTGATTCACACCCCATAGAAACCTAGAATGTAATGGCAGATCAGAACCACTTGTCCCATCTAGTCTGCCCATGTATGCATTTAAGGTGGCCATACACTTATGGGATTTGGCCCGATTTCACCCAAATCCTACTGAGCCGCCCGAGAAATTCGGTCAAGTGGCCAAGTCGCGTGTGTTTGACCGAAAGCCACGTGCACCTCGAATGTGGAGATTGAACCTTCTGCTCCCATAAGATAAGTTGGAATTGCTGCCTTCAGTGCACGTCTGATTTATCGCATCAAATGTCCCTTGAATTCCCCCCAACAGCTCACCGCGAGTCCTTCAGTGCTATAGATTGTAAGCGTACGAGCAGGGCCCTCCTACCTTTATGTCAGTTTGTTTCTACCCAGTTTCTATAATCACTGTTGTTTCCTATTGTGAAGCACAACGGAATCTGCTGCTCTACATAAGAAACTGTAAATAAAATATATACGTGAGATAAATCGCCAAATCGGATGAAGGGATGCTGGGGAGGTTAAGGGAAAATCAGGTCCGACTTGTGCCTCAGACAAGTCAGGCTGGTGTATGAGGGACTAATGTACTTTATTTTGGGCTTCCAAGACTAGAGTGCACATTTCCTAACATTTAAAAATGACTATACAGGTTCATCTGTCAGTAAATGTGTGCTTTTAACCCGGATGACCAACTGGATACGGTCAGTAGGTCGACACGGCTTAGGTTGACACATGAAATACTGTAGGTCAACATGGCTAAGGCCAGCAGGTCCACACAAGCATTGGGTAAGGAAGGTCAACAGTCAAAACATGAGTTTATCAAGTTTTTTTTATTTTTAACCGACATGTGCCGACAGGCTGTATATTATACCCTACCATCCACTAGGGCGGGAGAATATAATAGTGTGCTGGGTGCAGCGGTACACTGATACCATGTCAATGTCCTCTTATGTAGAAATTCTGGTTAAAAAAAGTCTTTCTCATGCTTTAACAGTCTCTCCAGGATCCTGATGACTCACCAGCCCATCATTTCCTGACCAGCTCCAGCTCATTTGTGTCTACCCAGCCACCTTCAGTCTCTCCAGCTGCCTGGTGATTCACCAGCTCCCTTGTGTCTCTCCAGCCCCCTTCTGTATCTTCAGCCCTCCATTGACTCACCAGCTCCAGCTACCTTGTGTCTCTCCAGTCTACTTCTGTAAATTCAGTGCCCAATAACCTGTGTAGTTCATTGGTGACCCCGTGTAATGGGGCAGTGTGGTAAGCCTAGCTAAAGATGACATTGCCCACAATGTGCAAGTTCCATAATGTATCGCATTCAACAGATCTGTGTATTAGCAGTTTGGCCAAACCTCCATTAGCTGTGTTCTTGGAGGTTTGAACGCAAAACCGGCCTCGATGCTTCCAGCCCCCTATGCCATTATAATTACCATCCAATGCCATATCCTATGTCACATCGGCCATTCCGGGAGGTTAGGCAGCCCTGCATTATGAAGCTTGATAAATCTTGCCCTAAGGGGTAAATTTACTAAAATTCGAAGAATTAAAAGAGGTGATGTTGCCAATCGTAACCCATCAGAGTATGTCTATCATTTTGTAGGATGCAATACAGAAATGATAGACAGATACAGTAGGTTGCTAGGGACAACATCACTTTTTTTTAATATTTGGAAGATTTACTAAACTTACCACGCAAACTAAATGCATGCTGCAATACTACAACCATCACGTGCAGCGAGGGTGTCGTCTCTCACAACCCCCAAATTCCAACGAGGCTGAAGTTGGCTTCTTAATCACTTCTTATTGGAGCTCCAGCTTCTTATTCAGAACAATCACTTTTACAAGGGTTAATGAGTCTTGGACCACAAATTTTACACCAGAAATCCACACAGGGGGGTCACTTACAAATGACCCACTTGCAATTTATTTTGACCAACAAGGATTTGGGCAGTAATAGGGCACTAAATTGGGCATGGGTCCCAGATTTCATCATTTTGAATAAGTAGCTGGTGTCCTGCAAGGGTTAAACAGCGTTGGTCAACAAATATTACACTGAAAACCCACACAAGGGGGTCACTTACATATGACCCACTTGCCATTTCTTTTGACCAACAAGGATTTGGGCAGTAATAGGGCAGTAAAGTGGGCATGGGTCCCAGATTTCATCATTTTGAATAAGTAGCTGGTGTCCTGCAAGGGTTAAACAGCGTTGGTCAAAAAATTTTACACTTGGAATACACACAGGGGGGTCACTTACATATGACCCACTTGCCATTTCTTTTGACCAACAAGGATTTGGGCAGTAATAGGGCAGTAAAGTGGGCATGGGTCCCAGATTTCATCATTTTGAATAAGTAGCTGGTGTCCTGCAAGGGTTAAACAGTGTTGGTCAAACAGTATGACACTTGAAACCTGCACAGGGGGGTCAGGTACATATGACCCACTTGCAATTTCTTTTGACCAACAAGGATTTGGGTAGAAATTGGGCACGAAACTGGGCATAGGTCCCAGATGTCATTATTTTGAATAAGTAGCTGGTGTCCTGCAAGGGTTAAACAGTGTTGGTCAAAACATATTACACTTGAAACCCACACAATGGGTTCACCTACATATGACCCACTTGTAATTTATTTTGACCAACAAGGATTTGGGCAGAAAATGGGCCCAAAAATGGGCATGGGTCCCAGATATCATTTTGAATAAGTATCTGGTGTCCAGCAAGGTTGAAACAGCATTGGTCAAAATTTTTTACACTTGGAATCCACATAGGGGGGGTCACTTACATATGATCCACTTGCCATTTCTTTTGACCAACAAGGATTTGGGCAGTAATAGGGCAGTAAAGTGGGCATGGGTCCCAGATTTCATCATTTTGAATAAGTAGCTGGTGTTCTGCAAGGGTTAAACAGCGTTGGTCAAACAGTATGACACGTGAAACCTGCACAGGGGGGTCAGGTACATATGACTCACTTGCAATTTCTTTTGACCAACAAGGATTTGGGTAGAAATTGGGCACGAAACTGGGCATAGGTCCCAGATGTCATTATTAGCGGGATCTTCCTTTTTTTAATTATTGTACGTGTAGTTTATTTCTGAGGTACTAGAGATGTATCATTTCCCATTTTAGTGATCTCCTTAAATTGGAATCTTCCTTGTAATATACTCCATTAGCGGATGTATAGATACATGAGGAGAAAAGAGACATACAGTATACAATAAGGCAATACTGTATAACACTTCAATCTTTCAAAAACGATGACACATTTTGCCCATACTGTGTTAAAAATAAAATTGAGCTTATCTGATGTGTGCTACAGGTACTTGTTTGGATCCCACCAATGCCTTATGGCAAATGGGTAAAAAGCAGCATTTGTGACTAGGAAGAGGGTTTACCCTTGATACCTTATATCCATACCTTTTCTGGGCTCTCTCATTGGAGCTTAAGTGTGTGTAGCTTTCCTGAAAGGACCTAGTGTTAATCAGGTGGTTTTGCACACTGAGCCTCAACAGCAGAAGCCCTCTGACTCCTTTAGTAGGCATAATAAAATCTGCATGCACTCGCTCACTTGCTATATTGGCACAGGTGTACCCTCCTGCAAGCAGCAGCAGTAGCAGCAGATTTAAAGGATATTTCTTCTTCTCCCTTTCCTATATGATTTTTCTTACGCAAATGTGTTGCGCTAAACTAACCAACTAATTACACATATGTACGCTGTAGCACAATAAGGCACTTTTGATCTACCAAAGTCTTCAGGAGTTATGTTATTATATCCTTAACAAGAATAGTGGTTTAATGATTTACAGCCATTTACTGCACTGATGTTTATTATATCTCCTATATTCATTGCATAACATGTTTTTCTGAACTATACTGGTAACGGTATTGCAACATTATTTCAAATTTTGATCTCTATGTTGCCATTTGCAGTATTTCAGTGTATTCTGATTGAAATATAACAAGTGAGGTAATATCACACTACAAGCAGATTAGATTTTCCCTCACAAGGGCCCTTATTCTGATCGGTGCGGCCCGATCAGAATATGCGGCCGCAACCGTGCAGGCGAATCCCCGCCTTCCATACGGATCGCCACCTGCCGTCCGTACGCGGATATGTGGCGATCCGCATGAAATTGGACGGGGATACGCCTCCTCCATGGTGGGAGCAGCCCCTGCATTCGATGGTCGCCGAACATCGAATGCAGGGCCGCACGCTCCACCATGTCCCGCAACACAAGACCACACGGACACTTGTCCGTGTGAAATCTTGTATGGGGGCGGGCAGCTGACATCCGGCGATGTCAGATGCCCGCCCCGTACCCACGCGTCACGGCCTCATTACCATGCATACGCCCCGCGTTTGCATGGGAACGCCCATGAAACGCGGGGCGTATGCATAGGGTAATGAGGATAAGTAGCCCCTCACGCCCCTCTACGCCCCCTGTGCGGCGTATAGAGAATCCTTGCGGCGAATTCGCCTGCACATGCGCAGAGTGACCTCTGCACATGCGCAGTAGATAAACATCGGCGGCCCGTACGCAAGCAGGAATATCCGCATCGATCAGAATAAGGGCCCTGGTGATATTCTCGCTAGTTTGCTATCAATAGTATGTAGCTCATCTACACTAAATTATACAGTAATATAGATGCCATACTACAGATATTAACAGTAACTTTGTGATATAGATTTTAAAAATTTCTTTATTGTCCTGCCTAGGAGATTTTTTTCTTGACAGGTGAGATTTGTTTTCTATGTATGTATGTAAAATGGTCTTGTCTTTATAGTTGGCTCCCAATATTTTAAATTAAAACCTAATAAAAGTTAATTTTTAAATATACAATAATACTTAACAAACTAAAGTTGTGCCCCTAAAAAAGAGAGAGTTCTTTTCTTTCCTTCCTTCGTACTTGTTTGGATTCTATATGGAGAAGAGGATAGGCCTTCGGGATCCATAGGTAATGTATGTGTGAATAAATATAGTATGTAATAAAGTTTTCTCTTTCGTCCAGTCCGGTGACACAGCTAACCTTGGGATGTAGAGGGTCCGCCAGGAGCCAGGCACCTATGCTTCAAAACTTTGGGAGCAGGCTCCTCCCTTCTGCATCCCATCATGCCTCAGTTTCGTTTAGGTGCCCACAGGAGTGGGTGCAATGCTGAGTGGCTGCGCGCAGCCACACTTTTATACTTTGGATTTTAGTTAGGTTTTTATTATTTTATTAACAATAGCTAGTGCAGGTTTTGCCAGCATTCGACTTCTGTGGAAGTCATTACATGCTGAGAGCGCAACAGGACACGGACAGAAGCGCGTCCTGTCAGTGTCCTGTGTGCAGTGACGTACATTCAGGGAGAATGTGCGCTCTGCACAGCGCTGAGCTCCGCTCGGACGGAGACTTGTCCTGGGCCACGGGGGACCCCATCCAGCGCCTTGATAGAAGGGGATCTTGGGGAAGGGTCCTCCAGCGATGGCGGACGCCATCTTTACCGGCTTGGGAGCTGAAATCCCCCAGGGGAGTTGAGGCTCCTTACAGGACGCCCAGCGTTTCTGGGCAACTCCAAGTGATCCCTAGAGGGGGAGTCACTGGAGAAGAGAGAGACACGGTGGATGCGCCTGGACGGGGATTTGGCGCCAAAAGCGGCGACTTCCCTCACTGTTAGGAAGACTTGGTCTCTTCCACTCGTTCCTGGCGCCATTACTCTGTGCTTGCTGCGGAGCTGAGAAAGACAGAGCCTGCTCAGAAGTCTCTCTGGAGAACGCTTCCCCCACTGTATCGATAGCAACAGGAACACAGATAAGTACACTTGGTGCATTACTCTGTGACTTTGCCTGAACGTTGTGCAGTGTTTAATACATTATTATTAGCATGGCGGACGAGTGCAGTTCTGTTGCTGGGGAGGGAGCGCTTGAGATGTTTTATCATTGCAAAAAATGTAATGTAAATATGTCGGTTGAACAGTTGGACCAGGGGGAATTGTGCCCTTCCTGTGAAGCTGTTCCCTGTGGGACTCGCACCATAAGTCCCAGGGAGGCTGAGCCGGCCTGGGCTGTGGCTTTGGGACAGTCTGTGAAAGCTTTGGCAGAGGCTTTAAACATGCAAAGGGGATCGTTGGTGGGATCACCAGGTCCTATTCCCTCATCTCAGGGATCTCTTCCCCTCTCACAGGGAGACCCTATATTGCTGCAGACTATGCAGGATACTGCTCAGGGGGTGCATAAAATGTCTTCCCTTTTGGAGCAATTCACAAAGGTTTCTGATGAATTTATGCTACGGCAGGGGTCCCCGGTGGTTCCTCCAGCATATGACGATGATGATGTGGAGGAGGAGGATTTAGGTTGGCCACAGGGGGAGGAGGTAGATTCCTCAGCCTCTGGTATTGAGGACCTCATTTGGGCCGTCAAACAGGCATTGGATTTACCTGTAGAGGAAAAGTCCTCTACACAGTGTGTGTTTAAGCGGAGTAAAAAGGAACCAGTTTCCTTCCCATCGGATGAGGGCATGGTGGCTTTGCTGGGTGAGGCTGGCAAGGCTCCGGAGAAGAGGCTATTAATGGCAAAAAGATATGCAAACATGTATCCCATGCCGGAGAATCATGTTAAGGTGTGGGAGAAAGTTCCGTTGGTGGACTCCTCCGTGGCCAGATTGTCTAAAGCCACGGCACTACCAGTGCAGGGTGGCGCGGCCTTTAAAGATCCGGTAGACAAAAAAGTAGAAGGCTGTTTGAAGGCAGTTTTTGAGGGAGTGGGTTTCACTATGAGGCCCATCATTGCCTCGGCTTGGGTGGCTAAGGCCATGATCAAGTGGACTGAGTCATTGGGGAGTCATCTGCAGCATGATGCAGAAGCTTTGGCCATGGTTGAAAAGTTAAAGTGTGCCGCAGAGTACATTGGTGAGGCCAGCGAGGAGGGCGCCAAGATGGCGCCAAAAGTCTCGGTCACGGCCAGAAGAGCACTCTGGTTGAAAGCTTGGGACGCAGATAGTGAGTCCAAGAAGTCTTTAGAGAGTATTCCCTTTAAAGGGGAATTGTTGTTTGGTTCAGAATTAGATGAGATAATCAAACAAGCAACGGGAGGTAAGAGCACCTTTCTTCCTACTACCTCAAAGTCTGCTGGATCGAAGTTTGGAGTGTTCAAGCAGTCCTTTTGTCCCGCCTTTAGGGGGGGAGCATCTGGCAGAGGTCAGTCAGGCCAGGGAAGATTCCAAGCCGGCAGAGGTAGGGCTTCCAAGTCCAGGTTTGGCGCCTTTAATAAGAAGCACGTTGCCAAGGGGGAGGACAAACCCTCGGCATGACGGGGCGGAGACTCCCTGTTCTGGAATCAGGGTAGGGGGTCGACTCCTGCAGTTTCAGGACAGTTGGAAGGTAGCCACGGAGGATCCGTGGGTGCTTTCCATTGTTTCAGAAGGATATTGGATAAAACTAAGGGGACCGCCCCCTCACAGATTTCTTCCAACGCCCTTACCAAGAACAGTTTCTCTCAGAGCTTCTCTCTTGGCAGCAGCCATATCTCTCGAGGAGAAGGGGGTAGTTATTCCAGTTCCCCTAGGGGAAAGAAGAAAAGGGTTTTACTCGATACTCTTTTTGGTTCCCAAGCCAGACAGGTCTTTCAGGCCCATTCTAAATTTAAAATCTTTGAATGCTCATCTCTGGGTGGATCACTTCCGCATGGAATCTCTACGGTCAGTGCTGCTGAGTATAGAACCAGGGGAGTTCTTAGCGTCAGTAGACATTCAAGATGCCTATCTCCATGTCCCCATTCACAAGGAATTCCAGTCCTTGCTAAGGTTTGCAATAGGGGAAAAGCATTGGCAGTTCCAGGCGCTCCCTTTTGGACTAGCCACGGCTCCGAGGGTGTTCACCAAAGTGATGTCCATTATGGCGGCAGCCCTCAGGTTGGGGGGGATAACTGTTATCCCTTACCTGGACGATCTGCTTTTCAAGGCAGAATCGGCAGAGAAGTTGAAGGTCCACCTGGAGAGGGCGACACAGTTTTTGAGAGATCAGGGTTGGATTTTAAATCTACCCAAGCCCCACTTGACACCAACGCAAAATCTGAAATTTTTGGGGGTGATCATAGACACGCATCTTCACAGGGTGTTTCTCCCAGAATCCAAAGCGTTAGAGATTCGACTGATGGTGTTGGCAATTCTTCAAGACCCGGCACCATCGGTGTGGCAGGGAGTGAGACTGCTAGGGAAGATGGTGGCAACCTTCGAAACCTTGCAGTTTGCCAGGTTCCACTCCAGAATTTTTCAGTGGAACATCCTGGCTTGTTGGTCAGGAGATGCCAAGAGGATGAAAATGGAGGTTCTTTCCCTGTCCACGGAGTCCAGGAGGTCTCTTTTCTGGTGGACGGATGTGGAGAATTTACAACTGGGAAAATCTCTCAGGTCTTGGGATTGGCTGGTCATAACAACCGACGCCAGTCTGAAGGGCTGGGGGGCAGTGACCCTTCATCTAAGATTGCAGGGGCTTTGGTCGGTAGAGGAGACAAGATTGCCCATAAACATCCTAGAACTGAGGGCAGTACTGAATGCCTTACTACAGGCGGAGACTTATCTCAGAGGGTCTCCACTGAAAATTCAGTCGGACAATGCCACGACGGTGGCCTATTTGAACCATCAAGGCGGGACTCGCAGCAGGATGGCGATGGCCGAGGTCTCCAAGATTTTCAGCTGGGCGGAGATCAATGTTCCAGCGTTATCAGCCATTTTTATACCGGGAGTCAAAAATGTGGAGGCGGATTATCTCAGCAGGGAATCCCTCCAGGAGGGAGAGTGGTCTCTTCATCGGGAAGTTTTTCAGGAGATTGTCAGTCGCTGGGGTCTCCCAGACATAGACCTTATGGCAACGAGATCGAACCGTCAGGTTCAGACGTTTTGCTCCCGAGTAAGGGATCCTACTGCTTGGGCGGTGGACGCCATGACAGTTACTTGGGATTTCCAGATGGTGTACATCTTTCCACCATTTCCCATGCTGCCGAGAGTCTTGAGGAAGATAAAGGACCAACAGGTACGAGCAATTCTGATTGCTCCAGACTGGCCCAGGAGGTCTTGGTACTCTACTGTACTGAGGTTGTCAAAGGAGTCCTGGAAACTGCCTCTACGGCAGGACCTGTTGTTGCAAGGTCCGTTCCTTCACGAGGACCCAGCTCGTCTAAGTTTGACGGCGTGGCTTATGAAACCTCCTTATTGAAGAAAAAGGGGTTTTCTGATGAAGTTATACAGACCATGTTGAGGGCCCGCAAGCCAGTGTCTGCGGCTAACTACCATAGGGTCTGGAAGATTTACATTAGATGGTGTGAGAGACAGAAGCTGCACACGTCCAGATTTAAATTATCTAGACTTTTGAATTTTTTGCAGGATGGTTTTTCATCAGGCCTTAGCCTGCAATCATTAAAGGTACAGCTGTCGGCATTATCCATATTTTTTCAAAAAAGGGTAGCTTTGTTGCCGGAGGTTCAGACGTTCTTGCAAGGAGTTGCTAGACTCAAACCACCTTATAAGCAGCCGGTGGCACCTTGGGATCTGTCTTTGGTTCTATCCATGCTACAGAATCCTCCTTTTGAACCGCTTAGATCTGCGGAATTGAAGTATGTGACGTGGAAACTTACTTTTTTATTGGCTATTGCATCGGCCAGACGTGTGTCAGAGTTGGGTGCTTTGTCATGTAAGTCACCGTTTTTAATTTTTCATGATGACAGGGCTGTGTTGCGCACAGTCCCAAAATTTCTACCTAAGGTAGTGACGTCTTTTCATTTAAATCAGGATATTGTACTTCCAGTTTTTGTTCCCCCAGAAGGGGTTAAAAATAAGGACAAAATGAAGAGATTGGATGTTGTTCGCGCCTTGCGGATATACATTGAGAGGGTAAAGGACATTCGCAAATCGGATTTACTCTTGGTGCTATATGATGTGCATAAGATTGGGTGGCCTGCTTCAAAGCAGACCATCGCACGTTGGTTGAGATCTACTATTGCCTTTGCCTACTGTAAAGCGGGTAGACCTGTTCCATCTCGAATTAATGCACACACTACCAGGTCGGTTGCTTCTTCCTGGGCGGTGCGCCATGGGGCTACGGCGGAGCAGTTGTGTAGGGCTGCCACCTGGTCCTCTGTTCATACCTTTACCAAATTTTACAGGTTCCATGAGTTTGCGTCGGAGGACGCTTCATTCGGACGGGCAGTGATGAAAACTGTTGGTCTGAGCGTACCCTCCCAAAGGACCGGTGAACGTCCCAAGGTTAGCTGTGTCACCGGACTGGACGAAAGAGAAAAGGGGATTTTGGTAAGAACTTACCGTTCGAACCGCTTTCTCTGAGTCCAGTCCGGTGACACAGCGATCCCTACCTTACGCTCAGTTAAGTGTACCGTTCATGTGTTGCCATGTTATGGTTATGTTATGTTGCCTTAAAAGATATATGCATATATATATAAAAGATGTTCAGGCATTGTTCTGAGTTATGTATCCTAGTGTACTCTTGAAGTCGAACTGAGGCATGATGGGATGCAGAAGGGAGGAGCCTGCTCCCAAAGTTTTGAAGCATAGGTGCCTGGCTCCTGGCGGACCCTCTACATCCCAAGGTTAGCTGTGTCACCGGACTGGACTCAGAGAAAGGGGTTCGAACGGTAAGTTCTTACAAAAATCCCCTTATACTGTTCGTGTGTGTGATTTATTTCACTATTGGTCATGTTGTGGAACAAGACTCAGCGGGTCCTTCAATGCCCCGTATACTAGGGCTTGTGGTTCTCTAAATCCCTGTATGTGGTGCAGGCTTGCTGGGACTTGTAGTTCCACAACATTACACAATAGTTTAATCTAATATTAACCATTTATCAGCCCGATGCCCACTGCCCCAGGGGCACCGGGGACAGCCCCGGCTTCAGCGGTAACTCTGGAGGGCAGGATTCCCCTATATTGGGGGGGGGGGGGGTCCCCACTCTTCCAGGATCCCAGCCCGGGCTGACCAGCTACGGGGATGAATGCTTTGGCCGGAAAACTTGCATATAAAGTTTCCCCTGGCTGTGGCTGCTTGGGCTTGTTGCTGGTTGCCAAATTATGGGGGACCCCTACTCATTTTGTCCCCCATATTTTTGGAACCAGGATTGGCCCTTGAGCCTGGTGCTGGTTTTAGAAATCCTGGGGATCCCCTATGTTTTTTGTCCCCTGGATTTCTAAAACCAGGACCGGTTCTTTGAGTCTGGGTCTGGTTGCGTTCGGGAGGGGGGCCCGCGCCATTTTCTTTTAACACAAGTCACACATGTGCATTATTCGCACATTTTCATGACTAAAATTCATCACATCGCTTTTTTCTTGCCTCAATTTGCATTCCAATAAATAGCCGATTTCTTAAAAAAATTGAAAACTTGCGATAAGGTGCGATTACAGAACCTTACTAAACATAGCATCCTATTAAATGTCACCCTAGGTCGGATGCATGATGGATTCCTCCAGATCAGCGCAAAGAGCGGTTATCCAATTTCTTCGCACACAAGAGGCGAGCATGCTTCGGAAATTTAACACATGATGAAGGTGGTGTAGCGTGTAGGGAGAGCAGTGTCTCACATGGTGCACCATATACCAGTGTGTCAGCGCTATGAGGCGGGATGAGTGTGTCAGCGCTATGAGGCGGGATGAGAAAACATCAGGGACTTACCATGGCCCAGGCAGGGCCACGTTCTCACCAAACCTGCCATGATTTCGTCAGTGGAGGATCTCATTCATCAGAATAGTCGAATCACCACATGTGAAATTGCTGCTGTACTGTTGATAAGCAAGGAAACTGTGCATAATGCACAACAAGCTTGTTTATGGCAAAGTTTGTGCACAGTGGCTGCCCCAGCATCTGCCAGAAAATCAGAAGTTGGTGAGAATGGGTGTTTACTTGATCCATCTGTTCCGCTATGCGTAGCAAGGAACATATTTTATTGCCATGGTTGTCGCCTGTGATGAGACTTGGAGGCGACCCTGCCTCCAAACGGATGAGCATGGAGTGGCGGTGTTCCAGCTCCTCTCGTCCAATAACAGCAAACTCTAGCTGGAAAAGTGATGCTCAGTTTTTTTTTGACGAAGAAGCACCTCTCCTCATTGGCTGGCTGGAACAGGGTGGAACAGTTAACGCTGAGTGATACTGCAAGACGTTGCTGATGCTGAAACAGGCCATCAGAAACAAGTGCAGAGGCAAGCTCTCGAAAGTGATAGTGCTGCTCCAGGACAACGCTAGGCAACATGTGACCTGCTGTCAAAATTTCGATGGAAGGTCCTGAAACATCCTTCATAAAGCCTTGATGTATCCGCATGTGACTCGCATATCTTCGGACCCTTAAATAAATCAGTGAAAGGTCAATGGTTCACCTGTGACAAGGAGTTGCAGGACACCGTGAAAAACTGGATCCATCAGCAAACCAGGAGTTTCTACACTGAAGCTATGCACCCCATTCCTAAATGCTGGGATCAGTGAATCAATGTCAATTATGTATAGTTGTAATGTTAAAAATGAATTGTAATTAAATATTCTTTAATTAAAATTTTCTTTACATACAACCATATGGGCACACCTTATACATCAAATTGTCTGTGAGAGCATGGGCATGTCCATATAATTATTATTATTATTATTAACGGTACTCTTTACCTAGAATGGCGTCCATCGCGAGCATCGCATGTACATCGCGTGCCATTATAATGGCATGCGATGCGACCGATGCCGGCGATTTCACATAGAAATACATGTTAAAATGTAAATCGCGTCGGTCGCATCGCATGCGACCAAAAATCGCATGCGATGCGACCGACGCGATTACCGCGATTTCACATAGGGAACAATGTTAAATGGCCCAATTGACCCGATTTTACATAGGGAACAATGTTAAATGGCCCACAGAGGCCAAATAGCCACCCTCAAGTGTGAAATGGCCCCCCCCAATTGTTAACTCCACCCCACGATCAACGTCAGCCTGAAGCGTGGCGAGCGCAGCGAGCCCGCGAGGGGAGGCGGTACGCGTCCTCCGACCTTTTCATACCCCCACTATCCACGTTGGCGTGGAGTTGAGAATAGAAAGTGTGGCGAGCGGACGTGGATACCTGTGGACCCCGCGAGGGGACGCGGATACCTGTGAAGGTATACGCGTCCGCTCGCCACACTTTCTATTCTCAACTCCACGCCGAAGTGGATAGTGGGGGTATGAAAAGGTCGGAGGACGCGTACCACTGCGCTCGCCACGCTTCGGGTTCACATTGATCGTGGGGTGGCTTTAACAATTGGGGGGGCCATTTCACACTTGAGGGTGCCTATTTGGGCTCTGTGGGCCATTTAACATTGTTCCCTATGTAAAATTGGGTCTATTGGGCCATTTAACATTGTTCCCTATGTGAAATCGCGGTAATCGCGTCGGTCGCATCGCATGCGATTTTTCGACACGATTTTTTATCTTGCGATGCCCAAGATCAAAATCTTGGGCGCCGTTCTAGGTAAAGAGTACCTTATTAACAGTTTCTTATATAGCATACACATATTCCGCAGCGTTTTACAGAGAATATTTTGAACATTCACAATAGTCCCTGCCCCAGTGGAGCTCACTATCATGACATCACATGGAAGTCACACAGTGCTCCTCTGCAAACCTTGTGAATGGCCAGGATATCTTTATGGGGCCCCATAGGACCTGATGGGCCCTAGGCAGGTGCCTAGTTTGACTTGTGGAAAATCTGCATCTGATAAGAGTTTGGATGAGCAGTGTCTTATTAATTGGATATGCACTCATTAGGTCTACAGTCAAAAGGTCAACACATGAAAGAGGTCAACAAGCATTTGGTCAACATGGTCAAACTACACAAGAAAAAGTTTGATATAAAAAATAGTCAACATGAGTTTTTTGGGTACCTATGTAATATGTGGGCTTCCGTTTTTCTTATGAGACCGCGTCCGCTCGCCACGCTCCGGGCACGGTGGCTCGCCACACTATATAAAATCAACTCCATGCGTAGTTGGATATTAGGGGTAAGAAAAAATGGGGTGCATTTAACATGGGAGCCCAGATAATACATAAGTACCGTTTTTTGTGATTTTTTTTTTTTTTAAACTAACTTGTTCTTACAGTACTTTACCATCACAGTGGGCTTAAAGGGAGAACATAATAGTGTGCTGAGCATAGCGAGGCACCACGTCTGAAGCATGGTGACCATTGCCTGCCATGCAAACGGATGCGGTACACTTATACAGTGTCCATGTTGACCTAGACATCAAAAAAAGTTGAAAAACTCATGTCTACTTTTTCACATGTTTACCTTATGCATCTAAATCTTTTGAATGTCGACTGAGACACTGTCTACCTAACTACCCATACCTGATTATATGCATGTCTTACCTGTTCTGATACTGAGATAAACTTTCCAGATGTCATTTCAGTGAACTTCATACTGAATACCTGGTAATGCAACAGCAGTCGGTTGTAAAAGTAATAGCTTTTGTGGAATTATCGCTTACATTGGGGTCTACAGCCTGCAGGGGACTGTGCATTATTGGTCACTGACCATTGAATAATTTTCTCTTAAGCAGGATGGGGGACAATGGACCATGTGATTGGTAGCTTTAAATCTGAGCTCTTCCTCCTCCTGCAACCCCACAATTCCAGAAGGTCCCACTTTCAAAATAACTGTTGCTTGGAGTGACCACTGCTGTGGGAGAAATCTGATGATGAGGAAATCTATCATATAATATTCATATGCCCAGTATATCCATCGCAGAATGTCAGAGCAAAGGTCTGTCCACAGGGGGTTGATTCAGTTATCGCACTGCATTTACTGTACATATGCCACCCCCCTGACATTGTTCAACTGAATGTGAACTGCCCGGTTAGCAAGGACGGTCTGGGCTTTAAAGAGAGCACATAAGATGGCTTGGAGCTCAAACACATTGATTAGCAGAGTTCGTCTGTGACATTGACCAAAGGCCCCAAAAATCTATTGTTAAGGTACCCCATCCTAAAAGACAGTGGACAGACAATAAAGTTAATTTTAGTGACCAAGGAGAAACACTGGAGATTATAGGAAACTGGTCACTCAATGAAGAGACTGGCAGGTGCTGTCAAAAAGAACAAGAAACAGAGACCAGAGCGTGGCTGACTATCCCATTCAATTCTGGAGAATTTCTTAATGGAATATCTACTAGCGCAATTTAAAATATCTGCAATATCTGCTAGCACAATTGTCTAAAAGGTGGAGACCATTGTGCTCCAAAGCGCATGCACAGCCAGACCAAGGGATGAGGGACTGAAAAGGGGATTATTCTGGTTGAATTGCAGCGCTGAGTAATTTTTCACCCGCTCACAGATCACAAAAGTCGCCGCCCCCCCCCCCCCCCCCTTCACAGGCCAAATTTGGCCGCAAATGGATGTTTTACATAAACAGATCCCCTTTTCACCATAGGTCACGGCCGTGACTTATGTCTCCCCCTGTGTGCAGATGGGTCAGTAAGTAAGTCCACTGATGAGGCAATGTCCCAGTAGGGTGCCACGAACACCCGAACACAGCACTCTTAGACCACACAGGGTCAGGACCCCGCTGTCACAGCCCATCCCCCAGTGAGACGCAGAGGTATCCTGCCTGTCAATTGAACTGCATCACTCCCACCCATTCTCATTTGAGTAATTCTTGCATTCCCTATATATGCATTCCCTATATATCTTTCAATAAACATTTTAACCAACACCACAGTACTGTTTTGTTCATCCATACCTACATTAACAACTTCACCTTCTTTTTGAGTGCGCAGTCCACAACTCCCAAACAGTCAATTAAAGGGGCACCATCTTACAATTGTTTTCCATGTTTTCTCCATCCCCCAACAGGGGATCTTGTAAATAAGGCAGCCCCCCCCCACAGCAAATATTCATACAACTGGGAGCGCGAAACAAGGGTCTGTTCTACATACATATATATTTCATTATTTGTATATTAAGTTAGTTTATTATGCTGAGCCCCCTGTATTTGTATTTACTAGAGTGTGTGGTCACAGGCCACTGCACTCCAACCTGGGAAGTGTGGGTGCTGTTTGCACCTCATTCGTAGGAATGGCGAGTGTGTTGGTACTTCTGTATCTGGGTTAATGCATGGGTTCATTTTTTTTTTTTAAATTTCAACTTTATTTTCATTTTACGAAAGTATAAAAACATTTTCTAAAACGACAGAATGCTTTACATGCAGTACCCTTATATCATACATTTTGGGATACTCCTTAACATACATTGATTTTACATTTTCTTCTTATATCAAGGGGCGAACTCCACCTCTCCCTCTAATTTAATCTTAATTTAATTCATGTTAATTTCTATTTCCTCCCCCTAGAATTATATCACCCTTGTTGAATCTCTAGTGTTTTATATATCTCATCTTTTGTGCTCATATTTACTTCTTCATCCTAGCAACTCAGTGTGTCTGTACGTGCAGCAGCTTATTCTCTTATTCGTGAGATACATGTGCCTCTTTCTGTAAATTTTATCATTAATTGTGTTATATTCCGTTTGTTCTATTTTTACCTTTTATTACGTGTATCGTCTATGTGTGTCTGTACGTGCACCAACTTATTTTCTTATACGTGAAGTACATGTGCCTAATTCTGTAATTTTATCATTCACCATGTTATATTCCATTTATTCTATTTATACCTTTTATTACGTGTATCATCTATATACTTAACTTTTTCCCTTATCTCAATATAGTATCATACACACATCAATTTCTCCTTATTACCACTATTTTAGTGTAGTCCCTCTTTCCACAGGAGCCGTGGGATTCGCCCCTTGACTTACATTTTTTTCCACTTCTCTCACTTTTTAAACTGCTCCATTTACTTATATTTCATTCCCGAGTTTCGAGTACGCATTTCAGCATTCTTGCCATTACATATTCCTATATCATTTACTACTAATTTCTTACCCTTCCACCCTCCCCCCTTTAGGTTGATTTGAACTTTTAACTTCTTTCCTTTTTTCGTAATGAAATTCTGGTTACTTTAATTTCCATTAATTATTACTTCCCCCTCCTACATCTTCCAATTATTCCAAACTTTATAAAACGTGCTTATCCTCCCCCTTGCCATATACATAAATTTTTCATGTGTCATAGCAGCATTCATCAGGGCTTTCCAAGTATCTATGTCAGGGCCTTCTTTAGCCATCCATTTGCGGGCTATAGAAGTTTTTGCAAGGGTGAGTGCTATAATAACAAATAATCTACAATAGTTTTCCATTGACCCCTTCTTTATACTAGATAATACACAAACGGATGGTGTAAGGCTTTCCCTAGGAACTCTTCTGATCACTAATTCCTTAATCACATCTTCCCAAAATTTATTTACCTCTGGACAGGACCAGAGTAAATGCCAGTACGTACCTATATTATTAGTACATTTAGGACAATTAGCACTGTCTCTACCCCCTATTCTATACAGTAACTCCGACGTCATGTACGTCCGATGGACTATAAACAACTGAATCTGTTGCTGACTCACTTGACTAGTTGCTAGGGTTACGTTAACAAGGGTATCTTGCCATTCCTGTTCAGGGATGGGGCCTAGATCTACTTCCCATTTAGTCTTTAGTTCCCTCAGCTCATCCCTATTGATTTCTTGGCCGAGGGCCCGGTATATATAGGATACCTCATGCCTACTTGGACATCTCTTAAGTAATTTTTTAGTTGCTGCATGTTCTATTTTCGGGCCAACCCTTCCAAATTGAGTATTACAGGCATGTCGCAATTGCATATAATGAAACAAATATTTATTGGGAAGTGTAAATTCAATTTTGAGGGACTGGAATGATCTCAACTCCTCATTTTCATATAATTGCCCCAAGGCTTTAACCCCTTTCACTCCCCATATCTTGTCCATTTGTAAATTCCCTAACTCTGTTAATACTCTAGCTCCGGCCAGAGGCATTTCCGGGTCAATTCCCTGAGTTCCCAGTATTCCTTCCACCTGCTTCCATACCAAATTCATCTGTCTAATAATTGGTGGCCATTTCCGCCTTATGTTGCCACTCAACAACATTTCCAAAGGTGTGAGCCCAGGGGTTAGAATCCTAATTATCTCACTAAAACCATCCTCTTCTATCCCACTTTTGGTCAGGTTTCTTAGATGCGCCAGTTGTGTGGCTAGATAGTACAGCCAGAGGTTAGGCAATGCCAATCCTCCCTCCCCTTTTGGCCGGGTTAAGGTTTTTAACTTTAATCTTGGTCTTTTATTAGACCAGATTAGGGATGATAATAATCCTTCTATCTGACGAAAAATCCGTCTTGGTAGATAAACTGGGGAGTGGTGTAGCACGTATAAAACCTTCGGCTGTACTATCATCTTGACTAAGTTGATTTTCCCCGTTATCGTTAAAGGAAGACGTCCCCAAGGTTCTATTTTGGATTTAATATACTCAATTTGCGGGCCTATATTCAATGCCTCAAACCTTGAGGTATCCCTCGCGACCCTTATACCTAGGTACTGGAACTCTTCAACCCATTTAAGTGGGGCCGGAGCTGTAATCAACGGGGGGCATGGGCCCTCAAGGGGTAATATGCAGGATTTATTCCAATTGATGTTAAGGCCCGAATATCCCCCAAATCTCTCCACAGTCCCCACCACCTCCGGAACTGCCTCCAAGTGATTGTGTACAAAGAGCAGGATATCATCTGCGTATAACGCAATTCGGTCTTCTTTTTTCCCAATATGAATTCCCTTTATTATTGTACTTTCTCTTATGAGGCACGCCAGAGGCTCAATGGCCACTGCAAATAGACCGGGGGACATCGGGCATCCCTGCCTTGTACCCCTTTTAATCTCAAAACTCGGGGATATATAATTATTAACTGATACTCTTGCGGTTGGGCATGAGTACAGTAATTTAGTCCAATTGATAAACGCCGGGCCGATCCCAATCCATTCCATAGCCTCCCACAAATAGGTCCATTCAATAGTATCGAATGCTTTGGCCGCATCGAGTGAAATAACAGCCGCGGCCTGTCCTTCCTCCTGCTGTATTTGCAGGTGAAGGAACAGTCTTCTCAGATTAGAAGTTGTGGACCTTCCCGGCATAAAGCCGGCTTGGTCACTATGTATAACTTCTATTAAAACCTGACTCAACCTATTTGAAAGGACCTTAGCCAAGATCTTTACATCATTCGTTAGGAGGGATATTGGCCTGTAGGACTCCACCTCTTTGGGATCTTTATCTTTTTTAATAATTACTGTTATTAGAGCTTCTGACATTGAAACAGGAAGTTTTCCATGTGAATATACTTCATTGAATAGAGTCAGGAACCTAGGCGAAAAAAAACTACTATATTTTTTATAGATTTCTTGGGGAATTCCATCCATTCCAGGCGCCTTCCCCCCTGGAATGGAGGCTATTGCCGCATTAATCTCTTCCAAGGTTATAGGGGCGTCTAGGATTTCCCTGGAGACAAGGGACAGGGTTGGATGACTTATGTCAGCTAAATAAGTTCGAATCTCCTCAGGGGTATGTGTCTGATTAGACTGGTATAGTTGGGAATAAAATTGTCTAAATTTCTCAGCTATTTCAGGTGTCTGGTAGACCGAGCTTCCTTCTTTTACTTTAATTTCTATTACCGTATTTGCAGGTCTATCCTGCTTTACGATTCCTGCTAAAAAGCTCCCAGGCCTATCGCCTTCAACATATCTTAAATGCCCTGCGTATAGTTCCCGTATTTTTTCTTTCTCCTCTAGGTATTGTCGCCACACATCTTGGGCCTCCCTCCAATACTTTTTGTTTTCCTCAGTACTACTAAGGAGATACACTGATTCCAAGGTATTACATTTTTTTTCCAACTCCTGCTCCTTAATCCGGTATGATTTTTTAAGTCCCGCTATCTCCCTTATCAATGTTCCCCTGACGCTGGCTTTGAAAGCATCCCAGACTACTTCAATGGGTGCTGATCCGTTATTAGTTAAGAAGAATTCATGCCACATAGCTTCTAGTTTTTCCCCCTCCTCCAATTGTGTCAACCAAAATGTATTCAGTTTCCAAAAGGTAAAACCCCTTTTATCACCCAGGTTCACTTTACACAGTATTGGGGAGTGATCTGAAATTCCCCGTGTTAAATAAGTGACTTCATGGGTATTCGGGATTAACTCTTCGGAAACCAAAACTAGATCAATTCTTGACAATGTGTCATAGGAACTCGAAAAACAGGAGTATTGCTGTATTTCCGGGTTTTTCTCCCTCCATACATCCCGAAGTCCCATTTCCTTTATAATTTCTGAGAATCCTGTTTTCCGTATTGCACCTCCCGTATTCCTTGCTCGCTTCCTATCCAAACTGGGGTTCATAACATTGTTAAAATCCCCCAACATTACAATGGGTACATTAGGATACAATGCCATGAAGTCTGCTGCTGCTCTCAACACCTCATAACTAAACGGTGGTGGTATATATACAGCCATCAGCAGCAGAGTCCTGGGTCCAATTCGAGATTTAAGAAAAATATATCTACCCCATTGGTCAACCACTATCTTATCCATGGTAAATGGGACCCCTCTACGTACCAACACGGAGACCCCCCTAGAGGTGGAGGTGTGAGTTGAATGGTAAGCCCATCCTATCCAAGATTTTTTTAGTGATAACACCTTACCCCCTTCCAGGTGGGTCTCCTGTAGGCAGATTACATCTGCAGCCTGTTGACGAATGTATCTCATGACAAGAGCTCGTTTTATTTTATTATTCATTCCCCTCACGTTCCACGTGAGGAAACTATAATTTACCGACATTCACCTTTTCGGTTGAGGGCACAGCCGAAGGGAGTTAAATTTCTTCTTAGTAACCGTTTCATAGCGGAGAAAAGCTTCCCATTCTTCATCAACCTAACCCTTTCCCCCCCTCCCCCTTCCACCCCCCTCCCTGCATGCCCTCCCTCTCTTCTATCCATGACATGCTTTATACCCAGTCCTACCCACCCCCCCCTCCTCCCCTTCCTATCTACATCAAGCTGTTTTGAGGCAATCAATTTAATGGCTACAGGTTGGGGGCTCTCCCCCGCTCCCAAAGTCATCATATTTCTAAGCTTCCCAACAAGGACCAACCAATCTTCTCTTTCTCCCTCCCACTCCTTTCCCTCCTCCTCCCCCCTCCCATCGCCCCTCATGGCACTGTTCTTATCTTTTTCAATAAAGGGAGAGAAAAGAACAAAAAAGAAAAATAAAGATACCTGACATTAGACCACTTCTCTATCACCGAGCAACAAACCATCTCATATTGTACTGCATACCCCCAAACAAGGGTCTGTTCTACATACATATATATTTCATTATTTGTATATTAAGTTAGTTTATTATGCTGAGCCCCCTGTATTTGTATTTACTAGAGTGTGTGGTCACAGGCCACTGCACTCCAACCTGGGAAGTGTGGGTGCTGTTTGCACCTCATTCGTAGGAATGGCGAGTGTGTTGGTACTTCTGTATCTGGGTTAATGCATGGGTTCATTTTTAATGAACCTCTTTTACTGTGATCATAGCTTTGTCATGCACCCTAGATAAGCTCATTTATCTGAAACCTGTGACAGCTGCCCCTTTAATACTAATTCAGGTGTTGTGTTGGGGATTGTCTCACCTTTAAAAGCCATAAGGTAGTTGGCAGGTGAGCTCTAAACCAGAAAAAAAAACACATGTTCATTTTAGCTATAATGTGTAAGCAGTTGCCAGGCTCTTAAGAGACTAATTGTTAGTGTAGGACTTGTAGTGAAATGGGGTCCCTTGGCGATTGGCTGCAAGCTTAAAAATGCATTAATCAATTCATGAACTAAAACTCTATTATTTATTTGATTATTTGTATATTAAGGTGAGTGCTGAGACCCCTGTATTTGTATTTACTAGAGTGTGTGGTCACAGGTCGCTGCACCCCAACCTGGGAAGTGTGGGTGCTGTTTGCACCCCATTTGTAGGAATGGCGAGTGTAGTTTTGCATCTGCATTCTTCAGCTTCCAGTCGGCCTGTTCCATCACCTGTGCTTATTTGTCAGAAGTAAAATAGAATTCTTCTAATGCTCTATTTTGTGATTGTTAAAGGAAATTTCCACCATACCTCAATATGATAACTTACTGTAAGTAGGCAGCACTATGGAATCCCGTATAAAGGGTTACATATGATAATATATACAGGGCCTGATTCAGCATTTATTTCATATAATAAGCTGTTCACAGAAGCTTATTATATGCGATCCATAAAAGAGCAAATGCAAAAGAAGGTGCATACCACCTCCTGCCTGCATTTGCGATCGCTTAAAACTACGATCTGCCCCCCAACCAAGAATGGAGTATATTGCTGGGCTTCTCAGCAATACTATAAAACAGGTTCCATGCAGTGTTAGGGACACGGGAGATCTCGCCAACCCTAACTCCATTGTCACCTATTGGAGTTGGCGGATGCGTGCTAAGCTAACCTTCACCAATAATAGCCGCGTTCGTGGGAGCCCGTTAGTCAGGCTCCCACCCCGATGCCACCTGGTCTTACTAGTGACAACGCAGCCGCCAAGGCCAGAGGTAAACAAGGGGAAAGCTAACTAACAAACAAGAGGCGAGAACTACCCTGCCCTACGGAGGAGGGTGCCAGTGGATAGCACTCTAAGGTGGAACCCCCTAGGGCCTAGGCAAATGCTGTTGCCAACGGGTGTAACAATACACAATAGCTGATCCAACAACCAAAACTGACAGGTGTAACAATACACAAGATGGACCCAATAAGAAATGCTGACAGGTGTAACAATACACAGTATGCTGACACAATACTGAAAATGCTGACGGGTGTAACAATACACAAGATGGACCCAATAAGTAATGCTGACAGGTGTAACAATACACAGTATGCTGACACAATAATGAAATAATAAGTAAGGAGACAGAGAGTGGGAATCTCCCAACTTATCTGAAAACGGAGGGGTCTGCAACCAGGAGAAGACAAGGATCCTGGAGGCAGCAAGGACAAGGCCACTGGGGACAGGAACAAACGCTGTGCAGGAGCCTGGAACCGGGAACACTCGAGACACCAAATCAAGAACTATAGCCGGCGTCTGAGTGCACCGGTCATGCAGTTTAAATAGCGCGCCAGAGCGCTACCCTGACGCTGCGTGCGGCGTCATGCACACCCCTTCCTCCCTGCGGCCGCCAGGCGTCCCCCGTCGCCTTGGCAACCGCTGCGGCAGGGGAGGAAGGGGTTGTCTCCAAGTTGCCGGGCGCTCGTCTCCGTCCGCCGGAAGTATCCGGCTGATGACGCGACGACGTCCCGGTAACCTGGCAACCGCCGGGACCTCAGTGGAGACTGCCGGGCGAGCACAGGCGCTGCCCGTGCAGCTCCTAACAGTACCCCCCCCTTGAGGAGGGGTCACCGAACCCTTAGACCCGGGTTTGAATGGGAAAGTTTTAAAAAACTCTGCTTTGAGCCTGGGTGCATGTAAAAATCGCTCAGGTACTCAAGACCTCTCCTCCTCTCCGAACCCCTTCCAATGGACCAAAAATTTGAGTTGACCCCGAACGATCTTCGAATCCAATATCTGCTCCACTATGAATTCTTTGTGCCCCCGAACGAGGACCGGTTTACGCTTCTGAGCAGGCCCTGATTGAGAAGCCATCGAGACTGGTTTGAGAAGAGAACAGTGGAAGACATTATTGATTCGCAGCGCTCTGGGAAGCTGCAACCTAAATGCCACGGGGTTGATCTGAGCAGTGATCAGAAATGGACCGATGAACCTGGGTCCCAGTTTTGGGCATCTCTGGCGAAGCTTGATGTGGCGGGTTGACAACCACACCTTTTGCCCTACTCGGAATACACATGGTCTCCTATGTTTGTCAAAAAAATTTTTAGAACGTGCCGAAGATTGTCTCAGCGCTAAATGCACTTTTTGCCATGATCTCCTAAGGAGGGATACCGTGGAGAAGGGCGACCGAGAAGAATCCCTAGGAACAAGAAAGGAGTTGCACTTGGGATGGAACCCGAAATTGGACAGAAAGGGCGAACTCTTGGAAGCCACGTGGTAGGAGTTATTATAAGCAAACTCGGCCAAGGGTACCAGCTCAGCCCAATTGCTCTGACATTTGGAGACAAAACAGCGTAAATATTGTTCCAAGGCCTGATTGACCCTTTCGGTCTGTCCGTTGGACTGTGGGTGATATCCAGAAGAAAGACTGACCTGTATTCCTAACCCAGAACAAAAACTTCTCCAGAACCTAGCCACAAACTTAGACCCCCTGTCCGAAACTATATCCAAGGGAAGGCCGTGGAGTCTGAACACATGAGTGATAAAGAGCTGTGCCAATTCTTTGGCTGTGGGAAGTTTGCGCAAGGGTATAAAATGTGCCATCTTGCTAAAGCGGTCAACCGTGACCCAAATGGTGGTGAAGTGAGAAGATGGAGGAAGGTCGACAATAAAATCCATAGAAATATGGGACCACGGCCTTTCTGAAATGGACAATGGCAGGAGTGTACCCACTGGTGATAATCTGGAAGACTTATGTCGAGCACAAACAGGACAAGAAGAGACAAAAAGAGTAACATCTTGTTTAATGGTGGGCCACCAAACTGCTCTGGACAAATGCTCAAGAGTCTTAGTGACGCCAGGATGTCCCGTGACCCTACTGGAATGAAAGTCCTTGAGGACCAATTCCCTCAGATGTTTAGGGACAAACAGGCGATTATGTGGAGTCCCTTGAGGGGCTGACGGCTGAGAAGCCAGAACACGGGAGGCCAAATCCTGAGTCAGACCCGCAAAAATGACAGAAGATGGGACAATGGGTGAATCTTCCAGTTCAGCACTCTGACAAGTCTGGAAACTACGAGATAAAGCATCAGCTTTGACATTTTTGGGACCAGGTCTGAATGTAATGATAAACTGAAACCTGGTAAAGAACAATGCCCACCGAGCTTGTTGTGGGTTTAGCCGTTTGGCCGACTCAATGTAGGCTAAGTTTTTGTGGTCGGTGATCACGGTGATGACGTGTTTGGCCCCTTCAAGCCAATGACGCCACTCCTCGAAAGCCCACTTAATGGCCAACAATTCCCAATTCCCGACATCATAGTTCTTTTCGGCTGTGAACTTGCGGGAGAAGAAGGCGCAAGGATGAATCTTCTGATCATGAATGTCCTTCTGGGAAAGGACAGCTCCAGCCCCTACATCCGAGGCGTCAACCTCCACAAGAAAAGGAATTCTGGGGTCCGGGTGATGTAAGACGGGAGCCGAACAAAAGGCTTTCTTTAACTTATGAAAGGATTCGATGGCCTGTGGGGACCAAACTTCCGGATCGGCTCCTTTGCGAGTCAACTCAATAATGGGGGCGACAATGTCAGAAAAAGAACGGATGAATCTCCGATAATAATTAGAGAATCCTAAAAATCTTTGGATCGCCTTGAGGTTGGTGGGACGAGCCCAGGACATGATGGCCTGAACCTTACTGGGGTCCATGGAAAAGCCCTTGGGAGAGATGACATAACCCAGAAATGAGACTTGAGAAATTTCGAATTCGCACTTTTCGAGTTTGGCGTATAGTTGATTCTCACGCAACTTCTGAAGGATCAGGCGGACATGTTGCTAATCCTAATGAGGTTATATGCTCCTCTAAATTCGATTTTGGAAAAGACTCTCGCCTCCCGGATTTGGTCGAATAAAACAGAGATGAGTGGTAACGGGTAGGAATTTTTTATGGTAATTTTGTTCAAGGCCCGATAATCTATACAGGGACGTAAAGATCCATCTTTTTTTTCTACAAAAAAAAACCCTGCGCCTACGGGAGACTTAGAAGGACGAATGAATCCTTTTTCAAGACTTTCACTTATGTATGAATCCATGGCCTGGGATTCAGGTGCTGAGAGGGCATATAGGCGTCCCTTGGGCAATCTGGCATTGGGGGCTAGGTCTATGGCACAATCAAAGGGACGGTGAGGGGGCAACATATCAGCTTCCTTCTTGGAAAACACATCGGCAAAGTCTCTGTAGGGTAAAGGTAGGGAAGAAAAAACGGGAAGAACAAGACGAAGAGGAAGAGAGAGACAATGGTCAGAACAGGAGGAGCCCCAACGTGTGATTTCTCCCGTGGTCCAATCAATACTGGGATTGTGCTTCCTAAGCCATGGTAACCCCAGGACGAGTGGCGTAAGAGGACAGTGAAACAAAAAGAAGGAAATCTTTTCTGAATGGAGGGCCCCCACCGAAAGCTGAAGAGAAGGAGTGCATGCGGTAACACTGCCGTTGGAGAGTGACTGGCCATCAAGGCCACAGACCGACAAGGAATTAACCAAGGGAATGGGCTCGAGCCCCAACGAATGAACCAGACCTTCGTCAATAAAATTGCCGGCTGCGCCGCAATCAACAAAGGCAGTGGTATCGACAGTGCGGTTTTTACAAGAGACAGAAACCTGAATAATTATCGAGTCAAGGGGAGAAAAACAAGATAGGCCCAAGTGAGTTTCCCCAAAAACACTTAGGCCCTGTCTTTTCCCGCCTTCAACGGGCAGACAACCGCACGGTGACCCTGACCTCCACAATACAGACAGAGACCCTTCAGCCTCCTGCGATTTTTTTCTGAGGTTGACAAACGTGTAGCCCCAATCTGCATGGGTTCGTCACAAGCAACCTCCGAGGTTTCCCCCAGTGAAGATGAGGGAAATATCCCGGACTCCCTCTCTCTCTGGCGTTCCCGGAACCTCCGATCTACCTTGATGGCTAACTCCATAATTTCATCAAGGGAGGTCAGGGTAGGGTAGTGAACCAAAGCATCTTTTAAAGTTTCAGATAGACCAATTCTAAACTGGCTGCGGAGGGCTGGGTCATTCCAACCTGAATCAATGGCCCACCTCCTAAACTGGGTACAATAAGCCTCTGCATTACCCTGACCCTGCCGTAGTGCCCTCAGGTTGGCTTCGGCTGAGGCAGCACGGTCCGGGTCATCATACAGCAACCCCATGGCAGAAAAGAAAGCATTCACAGAGGTAAGGGCCTCAGACCCTGTGGGAAGGCCAAAAGCCCAGGTCTGTGGGTCCCCCTGTAAAAGGGAGATAACCATTCCCACCCGCTGGGATTCCAAGCCGGAGGAGGCCGGGCGGAGTTTGAAGTAAAGTTTACATGACTCCCTAAAGTTAAAAAACTGGGAACGCTCCCCGGAAAACCGGTCCGGGAGACTCAACTTGGGTTCAGGGTTTCTGGATGAGGATAATACCCCTTGTACCCGTTCCTCTTGTGAGTTAACCCGGAGGGTCAATTTCTGGAGCTCTTGTGTCAGGGTATGCATCTGTCCCTCCAAAGCGTGACTAGCAGCCTGCTGGGCCGGATCCATGATAGCTGAACTAAAGCCAGGGAAGTGGTAGTGAAGTATTGGCCGGCTATAATGTTAGGGACACGGGAGATCTCGCCAACCCTAACTCCGTTGTCACCTATTGGAGTTGGCGAATGCGTGCTAAGCTAACCTTCACCAATAATAGCCGCGTTCGTGGGAGCCCGTTAATCAGGCTCCCACCCCAATGCCACCTGGTCTTACTAGTGACAACGCAGCCGCCAAGGCCAGAGGTAAACAAGGGGAAAGCTAACTAACAAACAAGAGGCGAGAACTACCCTGCCCTACGGAGGAGGGTGCCAGTGGATAGCACTCTAAGGTGGAACCCCCTAGGCAAATGCTGTTGCCAACGGGTGTAACAATACACAATAGCTGATCCAACAACCAAAACTGACAGGTGTAACAATACACAAGATGGACCCAATAAGAAATGCTGACAGGTGTAACAATGCACAGTATGCTGACACAATACTGAAAATGCTGACGGGTGTAACAATACACAAGATGGACCCAATAAGTAATGCTGACAGGTGTAACAATACACAGTATGTTGACACAATAATGAAATAATAAGTAAGGAGACAGAGAGTGGGAATCTCCCAACTTATCTGAAAACGGAGGGGTCTGCAACCAGAAGACGACAAGGATCCTGGAGGCAGCTAGGACAAGGCCACTGGGGACAGGAACAAACGCTGTGCAGGAGCCTGGAACCGGGAACACTCGAGACACCAAATCAAGAACTATAGCCGGCGTCTGAGTGCACCGGTCATGCAGTTTAAATAGCGCGCCAGAGCGCTACCCTGACGCTGCGTGCGGCGTCATGCACACCCCTTCCTCCCTGCGGCCGCCAGGCGTCCCCCGTCGCCTTGGCAACCGCTGCGGCAGGGGAGGAAGGGGTTGTCTCCAAGTTGCCGGGCGCTCGTCTCCGTCCGCCGGAAGTATCCGGCTGATGACGCGACGGCGTCCCGGTAACCTGGCAACCGCCGGGACCTCAGTGGAGACTGCCGGGCGAGCGCAGGCGCTGCCCGTGCAGCTCCTAACATGCAGTCTGGACCCCATGGTTTGCACATCACAGGGTACGTTTGCCTAGCATCTGCCGTTTAATGCAGTTCTTCTTTCTCACCTAGCTCTTGCTCACTCTTTCCTATTTCCTCCCATTCCATTCTTCCTACCATCCCTCCCAACTCTTCCATTAATAACCCCCCCCCCCCCCCCCCTTGTTCCCCTTCTTCTCCTTTATCTTAACCATTCACTCCCTATGCCTCATTCTTTGCAGTACTAAATATTGGGCATGTCAGACCGGATTGCGTGACAAATTTGTTCTCAAAATGGATAAAACCATGCTGCACTGCAGGTGGGGCAGAGGTAGCATATGCAGCGAGAGTTAGATTTGGGTGGGGTGTGTTGAACTGAAATCTAATTTGCGGTGTAAAAATAAAGCAGCCAGTATTTACTCTGCACAGAAACAAAATAACACCCTTAAAGCTAACTCTGCACATGTTACATTTGCCTCACCTGGAGTGCACATGGCTTTGCCCATTTTGAGAACAAACTTTCCCTGCAATCGGGTCTGAATTAGGCCCAATATTCTTTGGAAGAGTGGTTATTAGGCTTTGTTACTGCTGACTATTTTACTTTGAAATAAATTGATTTAAAATGTGTGGGAGCTGCTCTGTTAAGTTCTGACTGACAGGGTTTCAAACTTTTTGCATATTTATTATTTCATCACATTATTAAATAAGTAATTATTGTGCTTAAAAATGTGTGTGTGTGTGTATATATATATATATATATAAAATCATGTTTTAGGGGGCCATTTATAAATAATTGCATTTGCAATGTGATCCATGTACGGAAATAGCGCTCAAGATCGCAGAATGTGACCATATCGGGTGATTGTCTCAACAGGTACTGTATGTGCAAGGACTCCTGAAAGATGCCTAACCATGCAATGTTATAATTGCACATCCAGGGCTTCTGCACATGCTCAGATGTTTGACCTCAATGCTCAGGGGCCATTTCTAGGGAAGTGTTCCTAGGGAACTACTTCATGTGAAGTATAACCCATAGGCTACAACAAGCTTCCATAATGTGCAGATTGTGGTATCTGCGGGGGGGGGGGGGGCAATATCGGAAATGCTTTGCAACCTATGCAGGGGATGCAGTACAGGCAGCAATGGAGAGATCACAGCTGGTATTGGAGAGATCTGTTGTGGTCCCTCTTTCCTAAATTGCAGGGTGTTATTGTTTGATGAATGAGTCCCTAAGTTCATATTCTTTGAGTTTGTAATAAGTAGTTTTCACCTAAAATTCAGCGAAACGTGATTGCACAAAGTGTGCTCACACTTTTACTTACAACTTTACAGTATGTAAAAATGGTATACGCAGCCATACTAAGCTCTGAGTGGCAGGGAAACGTAATTGTTTTGAATTTAGCTTTTGAAACTTTTTTATTTTAGCATGCATTACATAACCATTTAATTACTATTGTGGGGTGTATTCAATGTGGCCGGCGAGGGAGTTAATTGGTGGGGATCGCTGAAAACAAGCGATTCTCACCATTTAACCCCCACGCTGGCCACTCACCCTAGTCAAAGTTTCGGGGCTGACACAGGACGTATTCCCCCAAACAGCGAGGCTTGCGGCTAATGCAGGGAGCAAGTTAATTTTTTATACAAAAAGAAATCACTAGCCAACAGTGAAAATGCTTCTGAAACAAAAATAGTAATTTCTAGTTTATTCGAGCATGGGAAAGACGAATATGGCATTTAAAATGCTGAGTTAGCTCTATGTTCTGAGATAGAACCATATTTCATTAAATGCTAGAGAATTTGATGGATTTTCAAAAAAATACTAGGGATTGTTTTTATTTAAATAAATTGTAGGTTGCCAATGCTTAGTACAGGTATCCTGAGTTATTGTCAGCCATATTTTGTTACTCAATATATATGTTACTCAAAATTCATTTTCTCAATTCTCATCTGGACTTCTTTGCTATGAATTGTGGTGCAGTAAGTGATGAGCATGGTGAGAGATTCCACCAAGATATTTCAACTATGGAACAAAAATATCAGGGTAAATGGGACGTTTCCATGCTTGCAGACTACTGTTGGACGGTGACAAGAGATGCTCCAGGACAAACGATAAGCAAAACGAAGTCGCACTCATAAATAGGTAGTCATACGAAATAGCAAGGCATGTTATCTTATTTACTGCTAATTTACCTGTACATAGATTGAATTAAAACAATTGCTACTTCTGTTGTGTACAGATATCATATTAATATAATGTTGGTTTTTACTACAGAAGTACATGTATCGCAAGTAGTGTATCTAAAAAACTAGAGCTAATAAACAAATTCTAAGGTCATATTCGGTTTTCCTGACCCAAATTTAGTAAAAAAAAAAATGACTATTTTTGTAAAAGAAGCAAATAAAAAGTTGTTTTTTGTTGTCTAGTGTAATCAGTCCCAAGCCTTAACAAAGATATGGTGTCCTATCAAAATGCCTTGGCAGAAGAGGAGAGATCTAACCTGCAGTGACCATCTAGCATTACCGGTTCTGCAGCATATGGCCACTCACCGCACCTCCAGTTACGGTGTTTTACCACTTCCATCCCAGTTGGTTTTGACTTGCTCCTATAATTTTGTGAATAAAACTGAAAGAGATTCTCTCTTCCTTTCGCATACCAGATGCCTGGAGCATCATATTATGAAGATTTTTTTATGTCAAGCAAAAGATTCCATTATGCACAGTACAGTATATTCACTAGTGAGTGTGGTATGCATTTATCTTTGAGGGATCTGTGTGGGGGATCATACCATTTTGATCAATACAAGGTGTGACCTGGATGCATGTAAAGATACCTTTACGCACCTATCTTTTCGCCTATCAGTGGGAGTTTGTCTGCTGATTCTGTTATCAGACCGTCTAGATATTGTTGCTTTTATTTATTTTATACCCCCCCCCCCCCCCCAAAAAAAAAAAACACTTGTATGTGGTGGACCTTAATTGGACCAAGAAACATTGGTGTATCCAGTTCTCCATAGTCATTTGCCCATTTCACTTGGTAAGTTACTTATTTAAACTGAGGGCCAGGAGACAATACAGTACAATTCACCATTAGTTAATGTGATAAGGTAAATAATACAAACTCAGAGTTATTTGTCAGATCTTACATATAGACGCAGCAACTCTTTTCCAAACATTTACCTGCCATTTGATCAGGACAATAGGCTACTAATGTATTTTTTAGTGAAATGTGTCCTAAAGTTTTTTTACAATAGATTGCTAATTTATTTTGATTGGGATTAAAATGTTTTTCAGCATTTTAAATGATGGATGCAGAGCATACATACTTGTAGTGCAGTAGCCACGTTATAAAACACGTGGCTTTGGTAGTGAGTGTTTATGTATGGTATATCAGCATATACACTATGGAGAAGGGCCAAATTACAGCAGAAACAACTGAGGGGAACGGACAGTAAATAGTTATGGTCGATGGAGCATCATGTTTAAATGAATGTATTCATTGTTAGGGCATGGCAACATCTACAATAAAAGCATTATCACATACTTTATATGAGTGTGGCAAGTAGGAAAGCCAAACCACAGCATATATACCAATTAAACATATTATTGAACTTTTTCTTCATTATGTGTCTTCTTGTGCATTAAAAGGCTCCAGCCATCATTTAATATTTTTGGGCAGTCTGTGCAAACAATAGACATATCCTCCATGTGAACCTTACTGTGCCTTACAACAGTAGATTTGTGTTTAAATGTTTTCCCGCACTCAGCACAGGTATAAGGCCTCTCCCCCGAATGAACACGTTGATGTCTAAAGGCCCCCATACATTAGGCCGACTTGTCCTTAGGACAGGTTGGACCCACTTCTCCTGTGAGTCACCCGGCAGCTCCCCGGGAGGCTCACATACAATTTGGCACTTGATGAGCCAGTTTTTACATGTGATAAATCGCTTGCGATTTATCACATGTAAAACAAATGGGGAGCTGCAGGGCGTTGAGGAGCAGTGGGGCGGGCAGCGGCAGTAGTGGGGGCGGGCAGCGGCAGTAGTGGGGGCGGGCGGCGGCAGTAGTGGGGGCGGGCGGCGGCTCACAAATGAGTTCCCGGCGGGTGCCGGGTGCGGCGAGTGATGCTGACCCGGCCGGCATGCTGTGATCACAAATAGCAGCGCTGCCGCTGCGGGACGCACAGTGGCGGCTATTAGATTTTCAAAATACCTGTCAAATGACCGGCCGTTCTGTGATTGGCTGAGAGAGCTCTCAGCCAATCACAGAACGGCCGGTCATTTGACAGGTATTTTAAAAATCTAATAGCCGCCACTGTGCGTCCCGTCCCGCAGCGGCAGCGCTGCTATTTGTTATCACAGCATGCCGGCCAGGTCAGTGTGTCTGCCCGCCGTGCTCCCCCGCCCCCCGGTGTCTGCATGCATATGCCTGACATTTGGGCAGGCATATGCATAGCATACAGGGAGGTCGGATGATCTTATGTGCTGACCGTCCGACCTCCCTGATCCGGTCCGATGCGCACGGGACCGCGCATCGGATCGGATCATATATCGCACACCTGCGATTTTGGGGCGATTTCATCCGGTTATTGGCCCAAAGTGCCGAAATCGGATGAAATCGTCCCAAAATTGTATAGTGTATGGGGGCCTTAACCAATGCGGAGTTGCCACTGAAACTTTTTCCGCACTCCGAACATGTAAATAATTTCTCATCTGTGTGGATTTTCTGGTGTCTCCCGAGGCTGGTTTCATCTGTGTAACATTTTCCACACTCGGGGCACACACAGGGTCTTTCTTTGACATGAGTTTTATGATGCTGTAAAAGTGCGGAGCTTTGGGTAAAGCGTTTGCCGCACTCTGTACAAACATATGGCCTTTCTCCTGTATGAACCCTCTGATGAGTAACCAGGTTGGAGCTGCTGCTAAAGCTTTTTCCACACATACTGCACATATATGGCTTCTCTTTTGTATGGACTCTAAAATGCGCTCGAAGCTGTGTGCTGCCGGAAAAACTCTTCCAGCACACAGTGCAATGCCACGATTTTTCTCCTGTGTGAACTTTCCTGTGCTTTACCAGGTTTGAACTGCTGCCAAAATGTTTGCCACATTCTCTGCAGCAGTAGGGCCTTTCACTTGTGTGGATCCTCGTGTGAGTGATAAGATGTGCGTTCTGTGTAAAGGTTTTCCCACATTCTGAGCAAGTGTAGGGTTTAACTTCTGCGTGAACTCTCAGGTGCCTAAAAAGACTGGAGCTTTGTGTAAAGCATTTTCCACATTCACTACATATGTAAGGCCTTTCTCCAGTGTGAGTTCTCAGATGCACAATGTAGTTTGGCTTTCTGTTAAATTGTTTCGTACAATGCTCACAAGAAAACTTAGCCTGATCCTTAGTGCATGTATTTGTTGTATCAGAGTTTTCATTCACAGCCTTTACTATGCGAGAGAGCTTCCTGTGCGGTAACTCCTTTGGAGAATCATTTTCTGTCTTTCTGCAGTGTCTCTTTGGCTTGGAATTTACTGTATTGCCTTCTTTGTCATTCTTAGTTTTACTACTTGAATTTTTCATGGTTAAATTGGGAAGCTGGATGTTTACGTACCGATCACTGGGTCATCTGTTAAAAAGTTAATGACACATTAGCTTAGGAGAAACTGTACACATTATTTCTATCTTGTTTGATATCCAAATTGTCTTACTAGTTTTATATTCTATGAAAGCTCACTGAAGAAAGAACACTTGCAATGCAGTAGTTGTAAACATTAAATATACCAAAAATCTGAAAAAACAGTACAGTAACTGTGAGTAATGTGGAAGAATAACCAACACATGTGCATCAGTGCCCCTCAGTAGAAATCTACCATCCCCATAGCATACCTCCCAACACTCACGATTTCAGCGGGACAGTCCCGATTACCGGGTCCTGTCCTGATGTCCCACACGCGGCCGGAGGTGTCCCGCTGCGGGGGGGGGGGGGTGTGTGCCAGTTGGGAGCCCCCCCAATTTGACAGAATTGCACAGTGTCTATTCCCGGCCGAAAATGGGGACACGGCTCATTTGCATAAGCCGTGCCCCTCATTTACACAAGCCACGCCCCTCATTTACACAAGCCGCGCCCCTCATTTATACAAGCCGTGCCCCCTTTTTGGACGCTCGTGCAGCCTATTTCTGCAGCTACAAAGTTGGGAGGTATGCCATAGAGGTATGGGTTGTTAGGTTGACAATCAAAAGGTCGACCACTATTAGTAGACAATCAACAGGTCGACACATCAAAAAGGTTGACACCATTAAGTTGACATGACCAAGAGGTCGACAAGCAAATTGTCAACATGAAGGTTAACACAAGCTTTTTTGGTGTCTATGTCGACATGGATACTGTTGTAGTGTACGCCATCCCATCGTATGGCTCGTATTCTCCCTCCATGCCCCCTGGGATGGTCAAGTATGAACAAGTCTGTTTAAAAAAAAAAAAACATGATAAACTCATGAATCACACGGGACAGACTCAGGGGTAGGTGCTTTCTCCCCCCTGGGCAACCAGTTATGTAGGGTACACACCAGGACGACCCGCTCACGATGCACATCGTGAGCGGGTCGTCAGTGTCTCGTCCGACCCGCTCACGGTGACGCGGGGGGGCACAACCCGCTCACGATGTGCACCGTGAGCGGGTCCGATCCGATGGCGACCCACACCCGGCTGTATGGTCGTCATTGAGATCCTACCTGCAGCAGGTAGGATCTCAATAACGACGACCGACCCGCGGGACCGCGCATCGGATCGGTATCGGTCCACACCAGGTCAGAAAAGGGCCCAATCAGCACACAATCTACATCCAATTGATCGGAATTGGATCTAGATTGTGGGGATCGGGCCCTAGTCGTCCTGGTGTGTACCCAGCATAAGAGCACTTCCAATGCCACTCTTCTGCCTTTATGCCAGCCTTAATATGCTAATAGCAGTCCCCAAAACCCATGCAAGTACCAATGTTTTTTTAATTCTGCATGTCACACTCACAGTGCTACTTAGCCAGTAGGCAGACCCAGTCAAGTCCACTGCCCCATACATTCTGTGATACCCCTTTCACACCAGAAAATGCAGGGACCCACCCGAGAATATGGCCCAGGGATCATGCCTGGCCATTCCTGGGTTGGCCCCTTTCACACCAGAAAAGTCCCTGCATTTTCTGGTGTGTGAAGGGAAAAGGAATGAGGCAGGGAGGAGGCGTGCTCGTGGCAGGGAGTACTCACCCCTGTCGCTGGACCTCGGTACAGGCCGGGGATCCACACAGACGGCAGGCGCAGATGACAGGTCAGACGGTGGGTGCAGATGATGCAGCTCTCCGGGGGCAGTGAGAGCACAGGAGAGCTGCGTCATCTTCATCCACCTCCTTTCCTGTCATTTGCGCCCGCCGCCTGTGTGGATCCCCGACCTGACAGCACACCGAGGACCGGCAACTCGGGTAAGTACCCCCTATCCCTTTCACACTGGCCAGGACCCCGGGTTGAACCCAGGAACAACCCTGCTCCATAGCAGGGTTGGAATCCCGGCAATTTTTGCAAGGATTTTGGCCCGGGAACATTACACACCAGCGCTAGTTGCTGTCCCAACCCGGGAAATTAGGTTGTGTGAAAGGGGTAGGAGAGTAAAGCTGGTTACACTCCTTAAGATTGGGTGATTGTCATTTGCTCCCATACATTACCAAATAGTTTTTCCCACCAGATTGGGCAGATAAGGGTGGAGTGATATAAATAGCTGTGGCAGGGATTGCATTATTGGCGGGGATTGCATTAACTATCAATCGTCAAAATTGTTGGTGATATTGGTGCTTAACACTGACACGCTGGCAGCTGTTACTGACAATGAGACAGTATCAGGAGTCTAAGCTGGTCCTGTCTCCTCTCAGGCTTGGCTCACTGGTACCACTGCTGCTGACACCAGGTAGCAGTGGCTGACAAAGTGACAGACACTTTGGTCAGGTCATACTAGTTGGCATCTCAAGGCTCTCTATTAGTGAATAAGCAGTAAGTGACAGTGTCAATCACTCATTGCTTGTTTGGCACAACGGGGCAGATGTATTAAGCCTTAACAAGAGATAAATGCAAGGGTGATAAGGAGAGATAAACGTCCAGCCAATCAGCTCCTTACTGACTTTTTTCAAACACAGGCTGTAACATGGCAGTTAGCAGGTGATTGGCTGGGGGTTTATCTCTTGTTAAAGCTTAATACATCTGTCCCAATGTACCTCTGAATCTGACCCAATGTTTTGTAATGTAATACGCCAGAGGGATAAACACTAACCTGGCAAGACTGCTCTATTGCACATGTACACACAAAGAACACTGATGGTTCACAAGCTATGGTCACATACAATCAAACGTCATTGTCGATGGCAGAAACACTTCCAACTATTCACTCGCCCTATAACTGGATATCATTACTGTAGGTATTCCAAGTCGGTATATGGTCACTAGGTCGACAAGGGGAAGGTCGACATGGGGTTCATCAACAGCATCATTAGGTTGACAAACACAAGGTCAACAGTCAAAAGGTCAATATGCTGTTTTCAATTTTTTTGAGCCAACATGTGCCGACAGGCGGTATTTCATGCCCTACCATCCACTAGGGTGTGGCGGGAGAATAGAATAGTGTGCCGAGCACAGCGAGGCACCATGCCCGAATGCGATTTAGCACCCTCCCACTAACCACATCACCCCAAAGCATGGCGAGCGCAGCGTGCCCCACGAGGGGATGCAGAACGCCTCCTCCCGACCTTTTCATACCTCCACTATCCACGTCGGTGTGAAGTTGATCTTATAAAGTGTGGTGAGTGCACGCAGATTGCTTTACATGTATTCCGCGTGCGCTCACCACACTTTATAAAATCAACTCCGCACTGACATGGATAGTGGGGGTATGAAAAGTCAGGAGGACATGTTCCGCGTGCGCTCGCCTCGCTTCGGGGTGACGTGCATAGTGGAGGTGTGCTAAATCGCATTGCATGTGATCACACGCGATGCGATCTCTACGCCGGCGTATGTAGGCAAATTGGGCATCCTGATAATACACAAGTACCCTCCTTTCAGTAGATTGTTTCAGCAAATGCAGATTGGAGATCTACAAAAAAAGTGTGTATGCACAGACTGGATGTAGAATCAGTGACTCGTTCTCCAATAGTATTATATGGGGAAAGCAGCTCATAGGCTAGCAATAACTTTCGAATTGGAGCCACTTTGCCTGGGCTTTAGTACATTTGAAAATGCGGTAAAATCCCTGAAAGCATTTCTGGTTTAATACATCCCGCCCACAATCTGTTGCAGCAACAGCAAGCATTGTTACATTTTCTGTGGCCATGACACATGCAAAGCTGGTGTCAGCCAAATGCATTCAGACATACAGTACAGCAGAGCATTCCAAAATAACACAGCTGAGATACACGTTCTGAACCTGGGGCCCACTACCATCGGTGCCATCTCTGCAGAATTTTAGCAATATCATGGAGACATGTTTGTGTTGCAGATGTTCTGCCCCTACCACACCATTCCCACATGCAAAAGGCAGGCAAAGAGCCCATACCTTAGACTTGACTCCTAGTAATAATAAAAACACTATTATTTAATTTCTTATATAGCACAGCATATTATGCTGCACTTTACAATAGGAGACAGTGATAAAACAAACTGGGTAGTAACAAACCAACATAGAGGTAGGAGGGCCCTGCTCGCAAGCTAACTATCTATAGAATGCAGATGCAATACACAATGCACTGATGGTAGTGGTCCTCACCCTTATGCTGAACCAGCATCAGCTAAACTGCTATACTGTGCCAAGAGCGATAACTTCCATAATGAAACCTATTTTTATGATATAGGCCGGGGAGATATACTTCTGATAGTTTTACATTGACCACTATTAGTTCTATATCGAGTCAAACAAGGGTTCAACAATGTGTCACATTACATTTACGGCAATGTGGTATCTATGAGTTACAGCAGGGGATAACATACCACGGTGGAGGCTGCCAACAGAGGTTTTACTACAAGTCCCAGCAATCCCTGCGACCAAAAGACGTGCAGAGGATGCTGTGACCATTTTCATGACAGCGGCTCCGCTATTTCTCCGAGCACAGCACCCGGCGGCGCACTCTAATATTAACACAGTCGCTAACCACACCTGACCGCAGCTGCGGCAGGCAGCACAGACAGTCCCCGACTCCCCGACCCTGGTCCCTACCTGTCTGGGCGGAAATCCGTCTGGTGAGCACCTGTGATTTGGGAATTCATCAGCCAACAGGAATTATAGGAGCACAGCATTGTGGCCTTTGTAGTGATTCTCTTCCAATGCTTACCCATTTGAGGAACAGAATGACTACAGCCCCCATAATACCGAGGGGCTAGAAAATAAAACTGATGCTGTGTACACACGGGTACAATCTCTTTACGATTCTGACTATATAGTCAGAATCTTATCTGGATCGCATGCAGATCGCAAGGGTTTTTAACCCTTGCGATCCAGATCCTATCCCGATGCGCGCCCCCGTGTCAGCAGAAATCGAAAATCAGATAGACAGGGCAGCCCAGTCTATATAGTGCAGATTGTTCAGATATAGTGTAGATTGGATGCCTGTATTAAGGTTTCCTATCTGTTTGCAATGTGATGCAGATGAGATCTCCCGGGCCAGCCACTCCCCTAGGGATGGACATCGGAAGCCAACCATCAAATGATGGCAGTGCTTCCACCATTGAAACTTTCGATGCGATGGTAACTAACCATCGCATCAAAAGTATTTGATGGTGAAAACTAGTTATATGACTAGCGCATGCGCAAAAGCCTGTATCGCCATTTGTATGGTGGTAATTGGCTTTGGTGGCAGGGCCCAGGCTTTGAGCAACATATTACTTTATCACTGGACATTGTGTGTATAATATACATATATAATATTCACACAATGCCCAATGATGATATATATTAATTTTGTACACATTATTAACACTTTAACAGCAAGTAATCGTCACAGCAGTGTATGGGCACCTTTAGCTTGGCTCATTCCACTGGTACCCCAGGACTGTGTATATTGTTCCTCACTATTTGACAGAAACAGACAATCTCTGACCAACACTTCACTAATGATCATATAGTGGTTGCTGCCTGGTAATACTAATGCAGTTTATTAATGAGTGTTTTATGTGACTGACATTCACAAATATCTGCAGCTAGTTGTATTGTGTTCTTATTATTATTATTGTAGCTTGCCTGAGCTGGTATAACATTCAGTGACGTCACTGTCTCCTACAGAGCTTAGTGTGTCTGTGAAATTTGCTGCTGTTTGAGTGACTGGCGCTGCAGGGTGAGGTTTGTGCTCTGATTGGCTCTCTGAGTCAGTGAGAGCCAATTAGAACTAGCAGTGGGCCCTGTTGCCTAGCAGCTATAGCAACCATAGAGAGGGAGAGGGAGGGAAGCAGAGAGAAAGTCAGACAGCCTCCAACGAACCTAGGAAGTTTCCCTGACATAGGCCCTTATTCTGATCGGTGCGGATATTCCCGCATTCTTACGGAGCGGTCCGCACGCTACGGTGTTTTGCCGCATGCGGCCATCGTCCGTAGAAACGCCCACGTGTCCTCCGCATTCGGACGGACTCACTCTTTAAGAACAGGGCGTGTTTACGGACGACATACAAACCATGCGTGTGCGGGAGAAACACTCCGATTCTGCACGGTATTACAGAGTATTACAGAGTATGCTCGGGAATACCGCATCCGAACGGGAGCCAAGCGGTGCTACCGCACGTAAGCGGAGTATTTACGCCAAACAACCCACTATTAAGTATCTTCTGCAAGACATCACATGACCCACTTATTCAATTACCTATCCTCATAAAAAACTGCTTATTTGGAATTGGAATCAATTAAATGCCAATATATCCTTACAAGCATGCCTAACACATGCATTGCACACATTAACCCTTACAGCAATTTAAGTGCAATGGTTTCAATTAAAGCACTGACAAGCGTCCTATTAGTGAGTAATGAGTAAAGGAGTCGATTCTATTGGGTTCAGGTGTTAATGCTTGTAGTCATTAGGCGTACGTTCGCCAACCGCATGAACGAGTGGTGTCCGCAAAGCAATAGTACACTTGTGGACACCGCACATTTCTTCCCTTTTTGATCGCGTGCATTCGGAGTGCTATCCGAATGTACGCCCCCCAACATAAGTGTACTCCCCCGTGTCCGCCCATGTTTTCGCCCCGTTTTGCCCACTTTGAAACTACGCCCATGTGACATTCCGCATGACGCCCATAATACGCCCATATTTCCCGACTGATTGCGGGGAACAGTTTTGTACGGGATTTGGCCGAACTGGTACGGAGTCAAGGCGTGGCACATGCGCGTTGCGTTCTCCACGCATGTGCAGACGCCGAAAAGACGCGATCCGTAAGAATGCGGTAAAGTCCGCGTCAATCAGAATAAGGGCCATAGACACAGCAGCCAGGGGAGGCATATCTTTTGGGAATTACAAAAAATAAGCCACCATCGGTACACCATCGAATGATTAGCATTCGATTTTGACAAACATCGGAAGGTCACCATTAAATGGCAAAAACACTAACATCGAAAGAAAAACATCGATGTTTCAGAAACATCGACCATCGATGTCCATCCCCGCCCTTCTTTTCTACAGCCCGGGAAAGAGAAGCAGCCTGCAAGCAGCACAGAGCCTGGGACAGCCTGCGAAGTCTTCTGAGGCTGGTAAGTATATTAAACAAATACCACTGCATCACCAATGATTTGGGAGGGTTTTCTTTATATTTCCACTGCCCCACCAATGATTTGTGTGGCGTTTTTTTTTAATAATACCACTGCACCACCAATGATTTAGGAGGCTTTAATTTATATAATCACTGCATCACCAATGATTTGTGGGGCGTTTTTTTTAGAATACCACTGCACTACCAATGTTTTGGGAGGTTTACATTTATATTACCACTGCACCATCAATGATTGTCGCTGGGGCCGGGCTGGCTGACAGTAGGGGGAGATACTGTAGCTGCACATGCAGCGTGTACTTCCTCGAAGGCTGAACTCCACCCACGTGACTGCTGTGTGTGGAGGAGAGCTGACGGGGGAAGAAAAACTGTGCTATGAGGAAAGCTGCTGGCCGGGGGGAAGCAGAGACTGTGCTCATCAGCTGGGCAAGTACAATGTGCAGATTTTTTTTAGATCTAATAGGGGGACGGGGTGAATGCTGAGTGTGTGTTTGTTTGTACAGTATATGCTGTGTGTGTGTGTTTTTACATGCTTTGTGTCTATGTATACAGTATGATGCATGTACTGTATGTGGGTACATGGTATGTGTCTGTATGTATGTATATGTTGCCTGTATGTGTGCAAATGCTGTGAATATCTATGCTATGTGTATCTTTGCTATCTGTGTAAAACTATGTGTACATGCATGCTGTGTGTGTGTGTGTGTATAACTATGCTATGTTTTTCTTTGTGTACATGCTGTATGTACCTATGCTATTTGTGTGTATCTATGCTGTTTCTGTATGTATGTTATATGTGTGCATGCAGTATGTACACATACCCTCCAACATCTGAAGGGTGGAAATCGGTACACACCCAGAAAGGAGGTGTGGCCATGAGTAAAGTGGGTGTGACCATTGGTAAAGGGGGCGTGGCCATCCCTCTGTATGTGTACTGGCTGGCCATTTAAAATAAAATATCCAGGTCCCACCTACCCACTGCCAATACTTTTCCCCAATGATCTCTCACATAGGGCAGCTCCCTACACCCCCACTACAGTGGATACTGCACCAGTGATCCCCAATATTCCCTGCTCTCGCATAGGACACCCACAGCACTGTGCCCCCCGGCCTCCTGCTTTCACACAGGTCACCAACAGCTCTCTGCATTGGGCAGGCATTCACACAAAGGAGCCCGAGGAGCGCCCTCACCTTCCCCATACGCAAACTGCAGGAACCCCGCACGCACTTGCGTGACATTACCGTGCCCCACATAATACTGCCCCGTTCCCTTACCGGCATGTCACGTGTCTGGTGCTCATGGCTCTGGCCGGTCCCCCACGTCACGCGTGTTATTGTTTCCGATACCCAAGGCACAGGTGGGTGTAGTAAGATGGCTGCCGGTACGACTGAACAGCGGCAGCAGCCTGGTTCATTGCTATTTTCAATTCTTCCGCGGCTGGACGGCAGTGAGCCAATAGGAGCTTGCGGTCCGTCAGCCAATCATGAGCGGCTGCCGGACCGCGAGCTCCTATTGGCTCGCGGCCGTCCAGACTAGGCCCTAGGGAGAATTGATAATAACAGCGTCGGACCAGGCTGCTGCCACTTGTTTGATTATATGGCAAAAACTAGATCCAGCCGGGCAGCGCACAGACAGCCCTCTGCCCAGCTGTCAATTCAATAAAATCGGTACATTCGGTACAGGGTTAATTTGCCAGTACAGACCGTTAAAAAACGGTACAGTACCGGCAAATTCGGTACAGTTGGAGGGTATGTGTACATGTATGCATACCTCACAAAAACTTGAAAGCACAGCCGTCACCGTGATTTGCCCACTGATTCAGACTCAGTGAATCTTCTCCATGTTCCATGGATCAGCACAGCTGTGTATGTAATGATGACTGGTATTGTTGCTGCAGATATACTAATCGTGTTCACTACAGCTTCCGCTCTCAATTATAATGTTTCAGAAAATTAAGACAGTGTCTATAAATGAACTTCCAACAGTTAATGTTTTGTATGATGTATTGTACTTACCAACATTTAAACGTTATTTTCAGGGAAACTAGCTAGTGTCTGTCATATTTATTTATTTATTTGTATGTTAAGATAGTTCTATTTAATAAAAATATATGTAAACGCCAGAGAAGACTAGATGGCCAGGAGTTTGGGTAACAAAAGTGCTAACTAATAGGGCCGTTTTTACAGGGGGACGAGCCGTGCAACTGCCCGGGGCGCTGCACGGCTCATCCCATTTTTTTCAATGCTGCCGCTGATGAGCCTGGCTGTCAGTGAGTCTCTATGTGCGCCGCTCGGTGCTCACAGTCACAGCCGCTTGACACTAAAGTCTATATTATTGAGTGACAGGCGGCTGTGACTGTGAGTGAGTGCTGATCGGCACACAGGGCGGGGATTGGCTGGCTGATGGGTGGAGGCGGAGCATAGAGGGAGCCTTGGAGACGAGGCGGTGGAGAGCAGCACTGTGTGAGTCTGTGACTGACAGGTAGTTTAGTGCCTCCCCCTCCTGCTATGAGGATTGGTCACCCATGGGACGGAGGAGGGATCCAGGCTTATGCGCAGGCTGTCACTCACTCACTGACCAACCGACCGTCACCCAGCTAGTGCGCACGCTGCGCAGCCTATCATTCATTCACTCACTGCCTCCGGAGGGACAGAGTAGGTTGGAGCAGAAGACAGAGGCTTATTTTAGTAGCCCAGCCAGGACTGTAATGTGAGTGCTGTGTGTGTGTGCTTCAACCGCCTGGGGGGGGTTTTGGCGGGTTTTTTCTCCGGGCTCCGGCGCCATTTTCTTGGTGCCTGGGGGACTAGTTTAAAATGGGTAATTTGTCCAATTGTCCTTGTCATATGTTTGATGCTGGTTGGGTGTGGGATTACATAGATGGGGCGGGGGGAGCCCAAGTTGGTTATTGACTGTAGGTCGCTGAGGGGGAGTACTCACTGGGGCTGAGGAGTGGGGTGGGTCATGCTGTGTCTCACGGGGGGGGGGGGGGAGGAATATATATGATCACTGGGTAGCCCCTTCTACTACACCCCCCCCCCCCCCATGATCATATGTGCAACCCCCCCCCCCCCCCCCAGTGACACGCAGCACCCACCCAACTGCCAGCCCCAGTGACATACAGCACCCACCCGCTACTCCACCCCAGTGACATGCACCAACTCAGGCATGTCCAAACTATGGCCCTCCAGCTGTTGTGAAACTACACATCCCAGCATGCCTTACAATAGTTTTAGCATTCCCTATTGGCAAACTGTGGCATGCCATGATGGTACTTGTAGTTTCACAACAGCTGGAGGGCCATAGTTTGGACATGCCTGCACTACCTCAGGTAAGGGGTTAGTGCAGTGGTTCCCAAACTGTGTGCCGCAGTACCCTGGGGTGCCTCAGAACACTTGCAGGGGTGCCCTGGGATGGTGGTCTAGGTCCAATTCATTTTATTTATGGTCAATGTAATAGGGAAAATCAGTGCTTGTGGCTTCCAATTATAAAATATTTGAACAAACCGGAGTGTATACTGTCCCTCACAACATAACTAGGCTTAAGGATCACATATAAACACAATTTATTTAATTTAATATATATTTTAAGTAATCAATAAGAAACTTTTGGCCTAGGGGTGCCACGGAAAATTTCTAATACTCCCGGGTGCCGTGATTTCAAAAAGTTTGGTAACCCCTGGGTTAGTGTATTTCGCTGCGGAGGGGTTAGGGCTGGTGCTGTATGTTACTTGGGGGAAGGAGCTATCACTGGGTGTAGAGTGGGACAACTTGTCCTTCATTGGATTGCAGTGTTGTCTGCTCCACTCACTCTTTACAATGTCATTGTCACCATTTTAATGAACATTTCCATAATTGTTCTTTTCATGTGTGAAAGTATTTATTTGGTTCTGCTTATCCAAAAAGAACAAAAAATGTGCTTAAATATACATGTGCTGCTTTATTCCCATGTATGCTGTGTTGCCTTAGCACACCAAAATTTAGCATGTGATTGCAGAAAGCAATGAGAGTAAAATATTGGTGGCAGCAGATCATGCTGTTTGGTGCGGCGCTTCGTTCGCACGGGGACCTATGTTAGAGGCTGTGACGCTGGGGTGGGGGCAGCCAGCTGACATCACTGGATGTCAGCTGCCCGCCCATTTCCTCCCCAGCATGCATGCATATGTAATCACTCTATTATGCCCCTTTCAGACCGCACTTTGTAAACGGTATATTGCCGTTTTTTTTACCCCCCCCCCCCCCGCACGCGGGTTAACACATACAAACCCGTTAACCCCTCCGCACCCCCACCCCCATTGACACCCCCCCGCATTGTGTTTAAGAACACCCCCCCCCCCTGAAGCCGGTACCTCCTCACATTGCAGTTGATCGGCAGCCGCAGTACTGTACCACGGCTGGCTTCGCGTATGAAAAAAATAAGGAACTTTCTGAAAATGGCTGCCCCATAGGAAACCCCATTTAAAAAAACTGTCTTTTGTATGGGGGCAGCCATTTTCCGAAAGTCACTTTTCTTATAAGAAAAGTGACTTTCGGAAAATGGCTGCCCCCGTACGAAAGACAGTTTTTTTAAATGGGGTTTCCTATGGGGCAGCCATTTTCAGAAAGTTCCTTATTTTTTTCATACGCGAAGCCAGCCGTGGTACAGTACTGCGGCTGCCGATCAACTGCAATGTGAGGAGGTACCGACTTCACGTGGGGGGGGGTGGGGTGTTCTTAAACACAATGCGGGGAGGGGTTAACGGGGTTGGGGGTGCGGAGGGGTTAACGGGATTGTATGTGTTAACCCGCGCGGGGGGGGTCGCTGAAGACTGGCTTTGACCCTGTATTTGGAAGGTTTCCAAAAACGGGTCTGCCAGTGCAAAAAAAAACGCACTTAAACTGTAATATACCGTTTAAGAGATGCGGTGTGAAAGGGGTTTTACCTGGCAGACCCGTTTTTGGAAACGTTTCCAAATACAGGGTCAAAGCCAGTTTTGCGGTCTGAAAGCAGCATTAGTTACCAAATTGATGTCTCTGACCAATATTATAACAGGAGGCAGCGATTTGTGAGTACCATATTCAACTTGTTTATATATAGACTTGAATTGGTGCGGGGGCCTGTGCATCTAATGCTCTCAGTCAGTTACTTTCAGTGTGCTAATTCAGTCATCTGCAATTCTTGAGTCACAGTGTGATAGAGCCACATTGTGTGCACTATCCAAGATTGGCACCACACAAAATTGGTGCAATTTAGCAATTGAAGCAGCTGTATACACACTGGGCAGTATTCAATGAGAATTTTGACGATGTGCAGCGAATCCTGTTTAGGATTCGCTGCACATTCGCCACTGCCCGCCGCGTTCCGGAGCCTCGCCGGCTCCAGTATTCAACGAGTCAGGGGCTCACTGCCCCTAACCGGTGAATTTTAACTCCTGCGGCGATGCCGCAGGGAGCCTGAGGACCGCGGCAGGCAGGGAGATGGAAGTCTCCCTGCCTGCCCCAGAACGTTTGTGGGGGGGAGGTGGGCTCCCCGGGAGCCAGGCAGCACAGGCTGCCCCCCCCCGGGATAGCCAGCAGGGGAGCAGGTATTCACTGCACCCGATCGTGCATATGTAATGATCGGGTGCAGTGAATATATGAATATCTAATGAGCGGCTTGGCTCCCAGCTGGCTGCTGTGTAAAAAAATATATATATATTTTTTTAAATTAAATATATATTCATGTGCTTACTGCACATGAATAAAAATAGCATGCCCCTCCTCAGAATAAAATTCCTGATTTTTTGACACCAAATGTAAAAAACAAAACACTTTATTTTAAAAGTTCACATTCCACTTCACCATAAAAAGATAGCGATTGCTACTCTGTGAATCATGGCGATAAAAACCTTGAAATGTATTCGCCATCTGGTCATTGAATAGGGTGATTCACCGTTTTAGTATAAAAATCGCCGTACAGCACGAAAATAGCACAAAATCGCCATAAAACATGGCGAATCAGCCTCATTGAATACTGCCCACTGTCTTTGCTCCGAGTGGGGGGATCAATATCCCTTCAATATCTCTATGGGTTACCACTTCGGGCTAATGGTGCTTGCAGTGTTGTGTGTTGGTGCAGAACAGTATGGGCTATTTCACACTGTCCGGCTCCTGCCAGACGGCGAAATCCCGCACGGCCAGGAAGCCGTGCCGTGCACAGTAGTTGTGAATGGACACTATTGTGTCCATTCACACGGGACGGCCACGACCCAGCCGTGTGGTTGCAGCCGGATCCCGCCACTGGAAGGGACGGCTGCCGGGCTGTGGCCATCCGCTCCATTCTAAACTGATGTGTTTCCTGGCCGTGCGGGATTTTGCTGTCCGTCAGGAGCCGGAGTGTGTGAAATAGCCCTATAACAACAAATTATTGTTTAGATACGCTGTGAGTGGGTTTTACATTTGAGTCCTAAACGGACTGATATCTCAGCAATATGCCGCAGTCTATATGCCGCTCACAGTGGGTGCTGAATTCTTAAGTAGCATTGTTGCGTGATATCTCATGTGGAAAAGTTTATATACTTTAGCAACCAGCCGTGTAAATAGTATCTGAACTCCGAGTGGGGGATCACTGTCCCTTCGTTGTTACTGGAGTTATAGCGTGTGCACTGCCTCTAACAAAGGGCCTTATTCTAGTTCACTCTTAGAGGCAAATTCCTTCTTAGCTGGACAAAACCATGTGCACTGCAGGTGGGGCAGATGTAACATGTGCAGAGAGAATTAGATTTGGGTGGGGTTTTATTTAAAAGTGAAATCAATATTGCAGTGTAAAAATATAGCAGTCCGTATTTTCCCTGCACAGAAACAAAATAACTCACCCAAATCTAACTCTCTCTGCACATGTTACATCTGCCCCACCTGCAGTGCACATGGTTTTGTCCATCTAAGAAGGAATTTGTCAGAAAGAATGAACGGGAATAACCCCCACAGTGTGTGGGAGCCTATCACCCTACTTAATACTTACTATAATTAACTGTAATGGGACCTCTCATCCCCAATGGCATAGCCTCCACTGTTGGTATTTGTAACTAACTATATATATATTTTCATCCAGTCAGCCTGGCACTCATTGGAAGTGATAGCAATTACCCGGGTGCCTTCTGGAGGATCATGTAGTCACTGGTGCATACACAGGCAGCTGCACTACATGGGATTTTTCGAAGTGCTTTTAATATCCCGACGTTTCGGGGTGTGAAAACCCAGTTTTCAAGGTGTACATAAACCGTTTATGTACACCATGAAAACGGGTTTTCACACCCCGAAACATCGGGATATTAAAAGCACTCTGAAAAATCCCATGGAGTGCCGCTGAGGTCATGGGTTCCATTTCCACCATGGCCCTAACTGTGTGGAGTTTGTATATTCTTCTCGTGCTTGGGTGGGTTTACTCACACACAATATGAAAGTGTGGCGGTGACATCTTAGAAGTTCCACTGCATTAAGTATTACTAGGGTGTTGTACTCATGGATATCCTTCATTTTGTGAATGGCACACTCTGTGACACCCTCCCCTTCACTGTGAACAAGCCCTCGAGCGAAACACATGTCAAAGGAGACGCCACTGACACGCCCCCCCCCCCTTCTACTGACTGCAGGACGAGACAGCCAGCTAACGGTAGCAAACTTCGGTTCTTCTGTCTCCCCCACGGGAAATCAGGTATCGGCGGCACAAGCATAGGGTTGAGATTGTCTCACCCCGGTTCTCTCGCCATCCAAGTGAGAGTGTACAGCTGCCGTGACTCACGTGTCACGGTCAGCTCAGACACCTCACCGAGCAGAGACCGGCCAGAGTGACACTCTCCCCAGTTGCCACCAGCTGCTGTCTGCTATTTACAGTCCTACCTGCATCTTTAACAAAATCTGACTTGACAATCAATGTGCAAACAGCCTGACCCGCATACTAAAAGACGGGTTTCTGCTGTTTTTGACTACACTGTATGATTTTTTTCTGAGACAGAGTTACTCTGCCCCTATTTTGCTTTAAGACCAGACCTACCCAGCAGATTTGACTTAAAGGGAAACAGTCTGTTCATACTCTGCTAATTACCACTGTCAAACAGCTTGACCGTTATTGGAACCACCTGACTGACTCTGCAAACATTATAATACCCCCAGTATCTGAGGATTAGCAGAGGCCAGCTAACACACCTGCATAACCAATGTTTTTTGTGTGTAGACAAACCGTGTCAACATTGATCCGGTACCAGTAAAACACCTAGGGTCTGCCATACCCCACATGTTTTTTGTCTTATTAACCGTGTGATCATACAGACACTGCAATCCAATCCATCGGACAGGTGACAACACTCATTTACATCCTGGTTGTTTAATTTGATAACGTGCATGTTCCCTGAGTGTCGACAACCGTGTCAACACTAATACATTGGCAGCTCAAAACTCAGGTCTTGTTATATCAACTGAGGTCAGCTAATATACCTGTACAATCAATGTTTCTTGGGTGTCGACAACTGTGTCAACACTGATCCGGTACTATTACAGTATCCAGGGTTGCTATATCCCGCATGTATTTTGCTTCAATAACCTTGTGAACATTTAGACACTAATTTCATCATTTGTATAGGTAACTACACCCACTCATATTTTGAGTGTTGAAGTTGAGAAGTCTGAGCTAAGTGTCAACAATCGTGTCAACACTGATAGTGTCAGTATTAACGCAGATGGTATTATACCGCACATATATTGTTTTCGGATTAATCTTGTGACTATTTATATACTGTACCAATAAATATTCTTTTTTCATATTGGTGACAGTATATCCATCTGCATGTGTATTCAAAGATTCATGCGTTGTCACCCATTGAATATCTTCCCTGGGGTGTAATTTGGTCTTTAGTGACTACAATACGAAGACCAATTTCACTACTCCTACTTGGAGACTTGGGTACATTCCTTCACCATCTTCTTTTCACTCCGCTGGGTTTCCCGTGACACCACTATCACTCTCAATCACCATTCAATGTCTAAATGATAGATGGGGAGTAGCAGAAGAGGGGTTTCACGGTACCCACACTTTACCCTATACCTTCTACGCTGCCCTCTCATTTGCTGGGGTACACCTAGTCTCTTTGCAAGGCCATCGGCAACAAAGGACATGGTGTTACTTTTCAGCAAAAAGCAGAAGCACATATAAGCCTCCTGACAACCAGGTTATACTCTCATCCTATGGTGTGGTTACGGTCATACTTCACTGGCACGCCTGATTCTTATACCGAACTCAGAAGCTAAGCATTGTTTGGCCGGGCCAGTACCCGTAGGGGTGACCGATGGGGCATACCCGGAACTGTAATATACCGGATTGCAGAAAAACACTTGGCCAAGGGAGCTATCTACCCTTTAACACTCTGTTCTCTCTCCTTCTATTAAGAACCCAGTCAAGTCAGTCCGCCTTATTTATCCACATTGATCCTTCCGAAGGGGGATAGTGTTATGCGTCAAGTACACCCCAATGCAACATATTGTTTGTGAGCGGCCATTTTGCCTGGTACATAGAATCCATTACAGGATTCCCCAGTATTTTCTCACGCCAGTGTACTTAAACATTATTCACCACCAAATGTTCAAATTGTGATCTTTATTCTTGTTATGCATCATGTTTAGAGTTCATATTTGAAATGTTATTTCATACGTACTGATATTTTAGTAGTAGTTTTTCATTAAAAGTTAAATTTTAAATACTTTCCATTCATTATCATTTAAAAAAGTGTGCCCCAAAAACCCTTTTTGTTCTGCCTATGTCACCCTCGTGACAAACCATATTTTTTCACCCTCTCCCCTTCCCCAGGTCTGTGCAGACTAGGCTAGAGCCGGCTCTGATTTAAAATCCACACCTCGCTTTTAAATTTTCATTAAAATGTAAGCTATGAGCGTAAATGCAGACTCTGGACCTGTAACGGTGAAACAGTCCGGTGACACAGCTCACGATGGGAGGATGTAGGAGGGTCCGCCAGGAGCCAGGCACCTATGCTTCTGATTATTTGGAGCAGGCTCCTTCCTACTGCATCCCTTAATGCCCCAGTTAGTTTTAGGTGCCCACAGGAGTGGGTGCTATGCTTTGCAGCTGCGCTTTTTTCTTTGGATTTTTTTCAGAATAGTTAGGTTTTTTGTTATTTTATTAATGCACTAGCTAGAGCAGGTTTGCCAGTGTGTCGCTTCTCACAGAAGTGCATACACACTGAGGCGCAGCAGAGGCTGACAGAAGCGCGTCCTGTCAGCTCTCTGTGTGCAGAGGGACACCTTTTTATTCCCTCTGCACAGTGCTTAGTCTCTCTAGGACAGAGACTTTCCTGCGCCCCGGGGGTGTCCTAACCGGCTCCTTGCAGAAGGGGATCTTGGGGGACGGACCCCCCGCGATGGCGCCCACCATCTTGAAGGGTTTAGGCAAGTGAAGTCCCTTACAGGAGTCCGGCGCTGCTGGAAAACTCCATTGTGGTCCCATGGAGGGAGGTACAAGGAGGTGAGAGAGACATCTGCGGGAGCGGCTGAAGGGGGAGAAAGCACCATATGGTTTGGTCTCCCCGCTGATGCAGAGACTTGGTCTCTTCCTGACCTGTGTTTGGCGCCTTTTTCACCGTGCTACGGAGCTGACAGGGTGATTTTTACACAGTCTGCAGTCTCTTCACAGAAGCATTTCCCTCGCTGATCGTTGACAGGATTACAGCTCAGATAAGTACACTGATACATTGCTCTGTGCGGTGCCTGTTCATTTGCATTGTGCTGTGGAGGAGGGAGCGTTGGACATATTTATTTACTGTAAAAAGTGTGATGCTAAATTTACATGTGAACATGAGGATCAGGGGGATTTATGCCCGTCCTGTGAGGCTGTTCCCTGTGGGTCACGCACTCCCAGAGCGGAGATAGCTGAACCTGCTTGGGCTTTGGCGCTGGGCAGGTTTATGAATGCTCTTACTGAGGCTTTGAATAGGCAGAAGGATTCCTTGATAGGGTCTCCTGGCCACTTTACTTCGTCTCAGGTGTCTGGGGGGTCACTTACCCCGGCTCAGGGGGACCCCATTTTGCTGCAGGATACTGCCCAGGGAGATCATAAGATGACTGCCCTGATGGAGCAGTTTACAAAATCCTCTGATGAGTGTGCTTAGGCACCCTGTGTCTACACCACCAATTATACAGGATTTGGATGATGATGATGGTGGGTGTGAGGAGAACTGGAGTTGGGACATGAGTGATGAAACTGAGGCTTTAACTTCAGGCATTGAGGATTTGATTGTGGCTGTTAAGCAGACTTTGAATCTTGCAGAGGAGGAAAAGACTCCTGTCTCTTGTGTGTTTAAAAAGAGTCGCAGGGACCCTGTGTGTTTTCCCTCTGATGAGGGAATGTCATCTCTTTTAAATGAGGCAGGAAAGACTCCTGATAAAAGATTGTTGATGGCAAAAAGGTATGCTAATATGTACCTTTTTTTTTTAAATTGGGTAATTTTTATTAAATTTTTGAAGAGAAAAGAAAAAGACAAACATTGATATTAATATTACAGACGGCTAAGTAGGATACGGTGCGTACAGGAGATATGCAGTAATCAGGATATTATATGTACATTGGTAGAGGTAAGCAACCATATATAGTTATGCAAAGTATACTTTTGACATATATGTAAGTGCCAACCCTTCAGGATATAGATAAACACACTATGCATCCAGTACCCGGAGGCGCCATCCAGGTCCATGGAAACAGTGAAGTAGGAGGAGGCACATTTACATGGATATATCACATATCACAACATGAAGCACCATGTGTTATGCTTGCCGCTAGGCACAGTGTGTTGGTAACCTGGAACAGGGAACGGGAGATCAGGCGTGAGCCCGCAGCCGGGACCGCCGGTTAGGACGGCCACAGCGAACCCTATACTAACTCTGTTGAGTACCCCGGGCAGATGATCAATCCCTGCGGGAACTAGGCTTCACCTGTGGCCGCCGCGTTCGAAGGAGCGAGTTAAGCCCGCTCCAACCCCGATGTCTATGAATGGACAAAGGAGAAGTGATCGTCAGGGGTAACTCAAAAGGAAATACTAACTACCGGGCCTAACTGAAAGACAACCCCTGTCTGCCGGCACCAGGCCAATAACGGGAATACGACCCAGTCGCAGACACAAGGAGAACTTGACGGGGAATCTCCAAAAGAATACAATACAATGCTAGATAGCGAATCCCCAAAACAGGAGTGGATAGGTAGGGAAGGCCCTGCCTAGGACAGATAGGAAAAGGAAAGCGATGGCCAGAGCAAGGGTAAAAGACAGAAAGAATAATGTTCTGAATTAGGCCCACGGCGGAGCAGGTCCAATGCCCCAGCAAGGGAGCGGAACCAATATGGGCACAGCCTGATAAGAGAAAAGGAGCTCGGCGGCTCCACAGAAATAAACCAGGCTCCAAAGGAGCACTTACTTGACCCCGGGTGACCTACAGCGGAGCTGAACAGGTCACTGGAGAAAACGCTGAGAAGCTGACATCCAGCTGAGACAGGCAGGGAGACAAGAGATCTCTTGGAAGGGATCCAGGAAATAGGGCAGCGCTGGGATGAGCCAGGGACCGGGCAGGCGTATGGAGACGCTATAACCGGCGTCTGTGCCCAGCAGACGTCGGCTTCTTATTCAAAATTGGCGCCGCCTGCATGACGTCAGGCGCGCCGTGCGAGTGCTGCTGCTGGGCGGAAGTTCGGGGACGTTGCCTAGCAACGCCCCGACGCCCGGACTGAGAGGGAGGCTTGGAACGCTGCCGAGCAGCGTCACCAGCCTCACAGCCCCGTTCTCCATCCGCCGACCGTCCGGGTACTGGAGATACCGGACGGCGGCGTGTGAAACAATGAATTTATATCATATAATAAACATCCGACAAAAACATCACCGACAATGTAGATAAAGACCCATAATCCTAATAAAAAAAAATAAGATAACAAAAGAAAACCTTGCAAGGACCCAAAACAAACCTCCCACATAACCCCCCACCCTGTACTACCCACCCCCAACTTAGGTGTACCTGGAGCCCTATAAACGCGTAACACTATTACCTCTATACCCATTCTAATCCCCCCCCCCTAGCCTACTAACTATACTACTAAACCTAACAACCCCCCCCCCCCAGATTGTAAATTAAGAGCAGGATATATATCGAGGGCTATAAGGATATGACCCTAAGGAAGGGCAGGATATATATTTCCTTCCCCATCACAAAAATTACTAAACAGAGAATACCAAAAGAAGGATATAGTGAGGGCCATAGACGCATGGACCTAAGAACAGCTATATTGAATCCAACAATCTCCTGAAGCAAAGTAAGGTATCTCGCTCAGCAATAAAGATGCATGTAAACTCACAGAATATAACTTATACAAGCAGGGTTAAGATGACAGTTACAGGATATTTCCAAAAACATTAATCTGGCCAGCTCTTAGTGTCCTTAGAAAACATGGCGAGCCTAAGAAGTACACCAGCAGGTATAAGGAAAAAATAACAGATAAACAAAGGACAGTGTACAGTTATATGTGGATACAGTCCAGGCTTTCATCACAGTCACCAGCGACAAATAAGGAGGATGTAGGGAAGTAGCAGCACAATCAGTGTGCATGAGAGTATCACAGCTAATGTCCTTGATTTCGGGCACAACGACAGGTGTAGATATAGCCAGGATAGAATATGAAATAGGTGCAGGCAGAGCCTTCATAGCATACATCACATAAATATCTCCATTATCAATAACATCGCAGTGTCCAGGATGAATAGGAGTGGGATGAATAGGAGAGGTTAGAATATCACTCCGAATCCTGTCCAGTTGCAGGAGTCGGGCAAATGAGGCATGGAGCGCACGCAGGATAGCATTTGCAGATGGTTCCATAATCATAGACAGGAGGTACAGAAAGACCAGCTATAGGCAGTTAATGTAGCAGAGAATAAATTAGGTGCGGCTAGCACGCCACTAAGTACAAATAAAGGACTGCCAGCCGTTGAAGTAGTGGGGAGAATCCAGCTAAAAGCTCCCAGCTCCAGCCACCAAAATGATGGTGAAGAGACCAGTCAGAGAAAATGGCGGATGTAGGTAATGCTCACCGCTTTAGTCACGGCTATGTTGTGGCACAGCAGGAGACCAGCAGAGGATAGAAGACCGTCACTGCAGATCTTAAACACACGATGCAGGGCAAACGTGGAGGCCTCAGCCCCAAGCACAAGATGGCGCGGACCGCGGCATTGCGCCCCAGAGGAGGCAGCTTCCCGCTTCCACCGCTCAAAGGTACGGAGAGCCACCGCCACTTCTCACTCCGCCTGACAAAGCACCCAGCGATGAGGCGGCAGGCAGAATACTGCTAGTGTAGTAGGAGACCGACGTCATCCGGATCTTAGCAGAGAAGCAGGCCGCGGCTGTATATAATCCCAAACCAGCAGCCAAATAGTCCCAAAAACAGCTCAGCAGGGTGATAGGATAATGGGAGTGATGTCTCACACCCGTTGCTGAGGCCAAGGACTTTGGTGACAGCAAAACAGGATAAATTTCAGGATGTACGGAGGAGCGAAGAGAAACTGCTGCCTACTCTGTGCTCAGCCAAACCACGCCCCCTCGCTAATATGTACCCTTTGCCAGAGGAACATACCAAATTGTGGGAGAAAGCCCCATTAGTGGATGCATCAGTTGCTAGACTGTCTAAAGCCACTGCCTTGCCGGTCCAGGGGGGTGCTGCCTTTAAGGACCCTGTGGACAAAAAAGTGGAAGGCTGCTTGAAGGCTATTTTTGAAGGCGTGGGTTATACCTTGAGACCCATTATCGCGTCTGCTTGGGTCACAAAAGCCATGATTAAGTGGGCGGAGGAGCTGGCTGGGCTGCTCCACCAAAATTCAGAGGCTTTTATTCTGGCAGAGAAATTGAGATCTGCCACAGAGTATGTTTGTGAGGCTGGTGAGGAAGGAGCTAAAATGGCGTCCAGAGTGTCTGTAACCTCAGTGTCTGCTAGAAGGGCTCTTTGGCTCAAGGCTTGGGAAGCTGATAGTGAGTCTAAGAAGTCCCTTGAAAACTTGCCTTTTAAGGGGGAGTTATTGTTTGGCTCGGAGCTGGAAGCCATTATCAAGCAGGCTACTGGGGGCAAGAGGGGTTTGCCAGTACGAGTACAATCCGACAATGACACTATGGTGGCATACTTAAATCACCAGGGCGGTACTCGGAGCAAGATGGCGATGGCAGAGATTGTGAGAATCTTCACCTGGGCGGAGGTTCAGTTTCCAGCACTGTCAGACGTTTTCACTCCGGGGATCCGGATTGTGGAGGCGGACTATCTCAGCAGGGCAGACCTGCTGGAGGGGGTAGACAGATGGGGACTGCCAGACATAGATCTTATGGCGTCCAGGACCAATTGTCAAGTGCCGAGATTTTGTTCCCGGTCAAGGGATCCGTTGGCTTGGGCGGTGGATGCCATGACAATTCCTTGGTCTTTCAATCTGGTCTACATCTTCCCTCTGTTCCCAGTGATCTCGAGGGTGTTGAAGAGGATAAAGAACCAGAGAGTATCGGCCATTCTGGTTGCACCAGATTGGCCCAGGAGGTCATGGTACTCAGACATACTGAGATTATCTACGGAATCGTGGTGACTTGCTAAGCCAAGGACCGTTTCTGCACCAGGACCTAGCTCGTCTAAATTTGACGGCGTGGCGTATGAATCCTCCTTGTTGAGAGAAAAGAGGGGTTTTCAGAAGAGGTCATCCATCCATGCTTAGGGCCAGAAAACCGGTGTCTGCGGCCAATTACCACAGGGTGTGGAGGATCTACATCAGATGGTGTGAAAGGCAGAGAGTTCATACCTCCAGGTTTAAGGTAGCGAGGCTACTGGAGTTACTACAGGATGGCCTGTCGTCGGGGTTAAGTTTGCAGTCTCTGAAGGTGCAAATTTCGGCACTTTCCATTTTCTTTCAAAAGAGAGTGGCTCTGCTGCCGGAGGTACAAACGTTTTTGCAGGGTGTGGCCAGGATTAAGCCTCCTTACAGGCAGCCGGTTGCACCATGGGACTTGCCTCTTGTTCTGTCCATGCTGCAGAAACCTCCTTTCGAGCCACTGAGATCGGCTGATCTCAAGTACCTTACCTGGAAGCTTACTTTTTTATTGGCCATTGCTTCGGCTAGGCGTGTGTCAGAATTGGGTGCCTTGTCTTGCAAGTCACCATTTTTGATTTTTCACGATGACAGGGCGGTACTCAGGACAGTACCAAAATTTTTACCTAAAATGGTTTCCTCTTTTCATTTGAATCAGGACATTGTGCTCCCAGTTTTTCCCCCGCCTGAGGGAAAGAGGAATAGGGACAGTTTGAAAAAGTTGGATGTGGTTCGCGCATTGCGAATCTATATCAGTAGAGTAAAGGATGTTCGCAAATCAGATTTGCTGTTGGTTTTGTACGATGTACATAAGATTGGGTGGCCTGCTTCAAATCAGACTATAGCCCGCTGGTTGAGATCAACTATTGCGTTTGCCTACTGTAAGGCAGGTAGGCCTGTGCCATCTCGCATAAACGCCCATACTACAAGGTCAGTTGCTTCTTCATGGGCGGTGAGGCATGGGGCCACAGCTGAGCAGCTGTGCAGGGCAGCCACCTGGTCCTCTGTTCACACCTTTCACAAAATTCTACAGGTTTCATGAGTTCGTGTCGGAGGACGCTTCATTTGGACGGGCAGTGATGAGAACTGGCAGTCTGAGTGTACCCTCCCAAAGGACTGCTCGTGAAAGTCCCATTGTGAGCTGTGTCACCGGACTGGACGAAAGAGAAAAGGGGATTTAAGAACTTACCGTTCAAACCCCTTTCTCTGAGTCCAGTCCGGTGACACAGCGATCCCTCCCTAACGCTCAGTAAGTTGTACCGTTCATGGTTGCCATGTTATGTGTTATAAGTCGCATATATGATGTTCAGGCATTGTACTGAGTTGTGTATCCTAGTGTGCTGTTGAAGTTTAACTGAGGCATTATGGGATGCAGTAGGGAGGAGCCTGCTCCCAAAGAATTAGAAGCATAGGTGCCTGGCTCCTGGCGGACCCTCCTACATCCCATCGTGAGCTGTGTCACCGGACTGGACTCAGAGAAAGGGGTTCGAATGGTAAGTTCTTACAAAAATCCCCTTATTATAAATACTGTGCATTAACTCTTAACGAATAGTAGTGTAAGATTAAATAGAACTCTTCCTTTTCAATTTACTGGTTAAACACTATTAATGTAGTGTCGCCTCTGGCCTCCAGGTGTCACTATAACCCTGCTACTGTATATACAGCAATGGGGCGATTGTCCTACCATAACCACAAAGTGTGTGAATGCAGTAAAACCTATTCCTGCCAGTCAGTGCTGCTGATGAGTCACCTGCATTAATGTTATTTATATAAGCGCTAACATTATATGCATTGGTACTTAAATGTTAGTTGGGCGCCCAATTATCATACGTAAGGTAACTTAGGAATATCGCATCGCATGGGCCATTTTAAGGGCGATGCAATGCGATTTTCCTATGTAATTTATTCACTGCTCTCTTAGCCCCGGGGGATCGCATCGCAACTCCCGTAAAATCGCATGCGATTTTATAGGGTGTACGATGCCATTATATTAGCTATACAATAGCATTGTATGACATACAATGAGGTTTTAGGCACCCCACCCCCCCACTATCCACACCACCCCGAAGCATGGCGAACGCAGCGGTACGTGTCCTCCGACCTTTTCATACCACCACTAGCCACGTCGGCGTTGAGTTGATTTTATATAGTGTGTCGAGCACAGCGAGTCACCGATCCCGAAGCACGGCGAGCACATTCGGATTACTTTACATATATTCCGCGTCCACTCACCACGATTCGGGCTTGACGTGGATAGTGGGGGTATGAAAAGGTCGGAGGATGCGTTCCGCCGCCGCTCGCCACGCTTCGGGGTGGCGTGGATAGTGGTGGGGTGCCTAAAACATCATTGTATATCATACAATGATATTATTGTGTAGCTCATTTAATGGCATTGCACACCCTATAAAATCGCATGCGATTTTGCGGTAGATGCGATCCCCCGGGGCTAAGAGAGCAGTGAATAAATTACATAGGAGCATTGCACCGCACGGCCCTTAAAATGGCCCATGCGATGCGATTTTCCTACCAGAATAGCCCACTAAGCAAATAGCTTAGTGGGTGCCCAACTAACATATAAGTACCTATGCATTATATTACATTTGCATTAGTCCCCCCTGGAGTCACTTACAGTATAAATTAGTGTAGGATTCGCTGATTTGAATTCTCCTATCCTGGTAACAATGAAGTGAGTTACGTTTGGAATTTATGTTTTTAGTTTGAGTTAGACCCCAGGGACCCTGGTGGTTGAATAGATTTATCCAGCGTGCTGTATATTAATCGCCGGGGTGATAGCGATGAGCTATCGCTATGGCGGATCAATCTGGTGAGATTGCTTAGAAAATGCCCAGGGATTGCAACGTGTGTAGGCACCATTAGGGTACATTATGCTTTCTATAGATTTTATGATCAATTGATGCTGTTTTGCGGTGTTATTTTTAAATTTTTTTAATCTTTGTAACGCAGATCAGACCGTTCTTCACATTATAGCAATCCTTCCAGAAAGAAATACCAATCAGTGACGCAGAAGCATTTTACCCTGAAAACGTGTGCTTGCATTCCAATGTACGTCCGCTACTTGTGAGTTGTGTCATTGCTGGTATGTAGCAGCAGTACTGCGAGTGAGGGAGCGACGTGCTTTGGGGAAAGGTTCATACATGTGTTAGGCACACGTTCTCTTCTGGAACAAAAATATGACAAACTTATTAAACTCCTGATTGATTGCGCTCCTGTTGTTCCAAATCCATTCCAATCTGTTCTGTTACCATTGTCGGATGCTGCTAAGGGACGTCTGTTTCCCCATTGGCTGCGTTCTCGTTTTGTTTATTTAATTCGCACCCGTTGCGTTTTATTAATAGGGCGTTTGCAGATTTTCTACATTTCTTTTGTGAGTTGTAATTGCACTGAATGTTTTAATTGAGCTCGCAGATCAGATTGTAGATCTTTTCCCATACACTGCAGATCATTTCTCCATCGTTATTATGATGAAAATCTGCTGCAAGCTAACTCCCTTCCGCAGTCTAAGGTTCCAGACCATCGCATTCCAGATAATCGTTGGTGTGCTACGTGAAAGTCTTCCAAAATAGAATCTGCACTTTGGGAAAAAAATAAAAAATTATAATTTTAAATTTTTTTTTTTTTTATAATTTTTATATTGACTGCATTAGATGCTGCCCCATTTCCACAGGGCATATGCAACTGCCCCCCCCCCCCCCCCCCCCCAATCAGCTCTGCTTTTAGAAGATAAGCTTTAAATGTTCAATCAAGCTATCCCATAAATTGTTTGTTTCTGCAGAGTGGTGCGCTATAGTCCTAAAAATGGAAAAGAAAGTGTCTGAAGCCAGTGTTAACCGCAGGAAGTCCAACAATCCTCAGCGGGTGTCTGCAGCCTCGGCTGGTACATCTCAGAGTAAGAGGAAGCGTCTTTTTTATATATATTTTTTTTGTAAGGAATAAATAATGAAAGCTAAAGGAGATGCGTGGGACTGAGCTTGCTGTGGTGACCAGTAATGTGTCCAACGCTTGTCCACAGAATGTTCGCTGCATTTATTGTATTGGATAACGGGTTACAGAAGTCCAAAAAGGGGAGACTGTTAAACTCTGTTCTTTGTCTTCTATCTAATTTAAACCAGACACGAGCCAGAGAGTGCCATTGCCCATACGGAGGTTTTACCGCCCAGGTACTCGGGCACTGATGGAAATACGCAAGTACCAGAAATCAACGAAGCTGCTGATCAGGAAGGCCCCGTTCTACCGCCTGGTGAGATGGTGTTGCCTGTTCTGCATCTAACAGTTTCCCCTACTCTGTGCTCTGCTAGTAATGTCTGCTTTTTCTGTTTTAGGTGAGAGAGGTCTGCCTGGAGTATTCCCACGGAGTGCCGTTCAGCTGGCAAAGCCAAGCGCTGATGGCATTGCAGGAGGTAAGGCTTCTTAGCGGCGTAAACGCTCGCTGTATTCTGTTTGGGGTAATCTTAGAATTATGTATTGTACTAAGATCTGATGCGGCCATGTATACCTCACCCATATCCTGGCCGTGTTCTGCTCTGTATATCCCATCACGTGTCACTAGAATCAGCGCTAATGCTCGATCTCCATCATAGCCATCGGTTGCGATTCGGAATGGTTTAAAGCACCAGCCAACAAGCTGAAACTTAAGCAGGCTGGCCGTCTGCTTCAAACACCTGAGTACAACAGGGATCTGCAATGCCTTCAAACTTAAAGCGGCGTGCCCACGTTTTGCAGAACGGTGTCGAGTTTCACCCTCTAAACATCGCAGCATGTCGGCAATCCTGCAGCCAATGGGGGGCTCTGAGCGACATCCCAGGATTGGGTCTGTGTGCAAATAGGCACATAGTATATCCCGTACAGGCCACTTACTGATGACTTCAGTGGGCATGATGCCTGTGTTCAGCCCCAGTGCAGTCTCACTGTACCAGACAACTCCTATTACGCAGTCCCCGCTCTCTGATCTTTATCACATCATACACCACTATAATTAGAATTCCCAGCTCAGCTCCGAGCTCATTAGACAGACACGCATTACACAGCGACCTTTCTCAAGGCATAAAGGAATGTTCAAAACCAATACTCCTGATAACACTGGAAAAAGGTTGGTTTCCTACCAGAAGGTAGGAGGTGGACGACAGAGAAGGAGTGCCTTGTGATCCAAGCAGCTCACACCAAGGAAGGTCAGTTCCTTGAAAACAAACGTGAGGAAAAAGAAAAGGGTAGTGGAGCGCTAGGTTGGTATTAGAAAAAAATTCTTAGTTTGAGTATGGTCAATTGGGTATCACAATTAGTAAAATGTATTCAACACTGATAAACATAGTAAAAATGGTTGATACATTTAGACACATGAAGAGGTTATAAATGAATACATAAAATCAGCACATATAAAAAAGAATTTAAGAATAGTTGGCCTGAGCACTATACTTATGCGTTCTCCCGCTTGCCAAATGTCCTGAGCCAGTCCGTCCTGTAGTTTAACTGGAGATTGTGGAGGCTGGGTGTCCATATACCATGCTGGGAATTCGATGCCGCTGTGTAGGATGTCGCTGTCTGGATGTTGTATAGACAGATGCACAGGCTGAAGGTAGGCTTCCCAATGAGTATGCTGGTGGTGGTATCCCAAGGCTCTCTTCCAGTGGGTGAAGAACGGATGGAAAATTAATCCGAATATAAAGGCTAGGCAAGATATGGTTTTGAGAGTGTCCCGCAATAGAGCTCAGAGTCCAAACTGATAGTATCCTGACGCGTTTCGTTACCTAGGCTGGTAACTTTATCAAAGGAGAGTCTCCTTTGATAAAGTTACCAGCCTAGGTAACGAAACGTCCCTCTATTGTGAGATTTCTCGCAGTTCCCTGCTGCAAACTGGAAGCGGGATAAGGGGGGCAGGATAGGCAGGTTCCGGAAACGGGGGCGTTTTCTGAGAGCTCCCAGATCTGGATCTTCCAGCACAGATTTCCTGGCCTCTGCTACAGAACAGCTTGGGCCAATATGACCAGCCTCGGGCTCCCTCAGATTGACCATGTTTTTGTGCAGTGATCCGTTGCAGCAGTGGATCACAGAAGTCGGCAGGAGGTGTTTATTGACACAAGGGGTGAGATTTAATAGGATGAGAGATTCAGAAAGTGATAGATTTGGTAAGAAATCTCCAGCTTTTTTTAAAGCGCCAATCATTTACACTGCAGAACCAGTTTCATTTTGCTGTGTAAATGATTGCCGCTTTTAAAAAAAATGAAGATTTCTTACCAAATCTCTCACCCTTTTAAATTTCACCCAAGATACCTCCTACAGCAATACAATTAGGGGGGTATGCAATGTCATTCGAGCTTCCGCAGCCATCTCCCGACAGGAGAGATGGCTGCGGGGCCCTATTCAATGCTGTCTTCCCCGACAGCATTGAACAGGGGTTTTGCGCAGAACGAGCCCGACATCACAAGCTGTCGGGCTCGTTCTGCCGAGAAAAGCCGGAAATAGGCGAGCTCCCGGCCGGAGCTCGTCTATTTCCGTCATCAACTCGCGGCCACGCCCCCTTCTCGCCGCTCAGCGGCCGGGACATTGAATCCCGACTGCCGAGCTCCAGGCGAGCTGACTGAGAACGGGACAGGGGCACGGCTGTCGCGCTAGCTCGACAGCCTTGCCCCTGACATTGAATACCCCCCTTAGTATTCTCTAAAACGCACAATCGAGGAAATTACACAATGAAGATAAAGGCGCAAAGCTGAGGTAAAAAAGTAGCAACACAAAGTGCAAGTACGCACCACTGGGATTGGGCTGTACGTATGAGGGCATATCTGTGTGAATGAATGATTAATAGTGGCCTACAGAATTTATGGGGAAGAAAGATCTGTTTGCTCTGTTTGACCATGTATTGCCTCTCAAATTCTCTGTCTGTAACTGTTTTTTCCTATCTATGAATCGTATTAGTGATAAGGGCCTAATTCATCATGAATCGCTAATCTGAGAAGTAGGTATCCGCCACCAATGAAGAGGAAACGGTACTCTTTACCTAGAAGGGCGCCCATCGCGACCATCGTATGCACTAAAAATCGGGTGCGACGCGATGGCCGCGATTTCCCATAGGGACCAATGTTAAAAATGAGATTGGACCCGATTTTAGTGTTCAATGCCTCAATGCCCGCGATTTTTACATAGGAAACAATGTTAAATGGGCCACAGAGCCCTAATAGTCACCGTGAACTCTGAAATGGCCCCCACAATTGTTAACGCCACCCCACGATCAACGTGAACCCGAAGCGTGGCGAGCCCGCGAGGGGCGGCGGTACGCGTCCTCCGACCTTTTCATGCCCTTCTATCCACGTCGGCGTGGAGTTGAGAATAGAATAGTGTGGCGAGCGCAGCGAGCCACCGCGGGCCGAAGCGTGGCGAGGGGCCGCGGATACCTTCACAGTTATACGCGTCCCCTCGCGGGCTTCACAGGTGTCCGTGGCGAAAAGCGGACACCTGTGAAGCCCGCGAGGGGACGCGTTTACCTGTGAAGGTATCCGCGTCCCCTCGTGGGGCACGCTGCGCTCGCCACGCTTCGGGCCGCGGTGGCTCGCTGCGCTCGCCACACTATTCTATTCTCAACTCCACGCCGACGTGGATAGTAGGGCATGAAAAGGTCGGAGGACGCGTAACGCCGCCCCTCGCGGGCTCGCTGCGCTCGCCACGCTTCGGGTTCACGTTGATCGTGGGGTGGCGTTAACAATTGTGGGGGCCATTTCAGAGTTCACGGTGACTATTAGGGCTCTGTGGCCCATTTAACATTGATTCCTATGGCCAAATCGCGGGCATTGAGGCATTTAACATTAAAATCGCGGTCAATCACCGTTTTTAACATTGATCCCTATGGGAAAATCGCGGTCATCGCGGGCACCCGTTTTTAATATACCCGCGATGCCCGCGATTTTTTACCCCCGACGCCCGCGATTCCAATCGCGGGCGCCCTTCTAGGTAAAGAGTACCGAGGAAACACCCGGTTACTGCTGTGTAGGATGTCGCTGTCTGGATGTTGTATAGACAGATGCACAGGCTGAAGGTAGGCTTCCCAATGAGTATGCTGGTGGTGGTATCCCAAGGCTCTCTTCCAGTGGGTGAAGAACGGATGGAAAATTAATCCGAATATAAAGGCTAGGCAAGATATGGTTTTGGGAGTGTCCCGCAATAGAGCTCAGAGTCCAAACTGATAGTATCCTGACGCGTTTCGTTACCTAGGCTGGTAACTTTATCAAAGGAGAGTCTCCTTTGATAAAGTTACCAGCCTAGGTAACGAAACGTCCCTCTATTGTGAGATTTCTCGCAGTTCCCTGCTGCAAACTGGAAGCGGGATAAGGGGGGCAGGATAGGCAGGTTCCGGAAACGGGGGCGTTTTCTGAGAGCTCCCAGATCTGGATCTTCCAGCACAGATTTCCTGGCCTCTGCTACAGAACAGCTTGGGCCAATATGACCAGCCTCGGGCTCCCTCAGATTGACCATGTTTTTGTGCAGTGATCCGTTGCAGCAGTGGATCACAGAAGTCGGCAGGAGGTGTTTATTGACACAAGGGGTGAGATTTAATAGGATGAGAGATTCAGAAAGTGATAGATTTGGTAAGAAATCTCCAGCTTTTTTTAAAGCGCCAATCATTTACACTGCAGAACCAGTTTCATTTTGCTGTGTAAATGATTGCCGCTTTTAAAAAAAATGAAGATTTCTTACCAAATCTCTCACCCTTTTAAATTTCACCCAAGATACCTCCTACAGCAATACAATTAGGGGGGTATGCAATGTCATTCGAGCTTCCGCAGCCATCTCCCGACAGGAGAGATGGCTGCGGGGCCCTATTCAATGCTGTCTTCCCCGACAGCATTGAACAGGGGTTTTGCGCAGAACGAGCCCGACATCACAAGCTGTCGGGCTCGTTCTGCCGAGAAAAGCCGGAAATAGGCGAGCTCCCGGCCGGAGCTCGTCTATTTCCGTCATCAACTCGCGGCCACGCCCCCTTCTCGCCGCTCAGCGGCCGGGACATTGAATCCCGACTGCCGAGCTCCAGGCGAGCTGACTGAGAACGGGACAGGGGCACGGCTGTCGCGCTAGCTCGACAGCCTTGCCCCTGACATTGAATACCCCCCTTAGTATTCTCTAAAACGCACAATCGAGGAAATTACACAATGAAGATAAAGGCGCAAAGCTGAGGTAAAAAAGTAGCAACACAAAGTGCAAGTACGCACCACTGGGATTGGGCTGTACGTATGAGGGCATATCTGTGTGAATGAATGATTAATAGTGGCCTACAGAATTTATGGGGAAGAAAGATCTGTTTGCTCTGTTTGACCATGTATTGCCTCTCAAATTCTCTGTCTGTAACTGTTTTTTCCTATCTATGAATCGTATTAGTGATAAGGGCCTAATTCATCATGAATCGCTAATCTGAGAAGTAGGTATCCGCCACCAATGAAGAGGAAACGGTACTCTTTACCTAGAAGGGCGCCCATCGCGACCATCGTATGCACTAAAAATCGGGTGCGACGCGATGGCCGCGATTTCCCATAGGGACCAATGTTAAAAATGAGATTGGACCCGATTTTAGTGTTCAATGCCTCAATGCCCGCGATTTTTACATAGGAAACAATGTTAAATGGGCCACAGAGCCCTAATAGTCACCGTGAACTCTGAAATGGCCCCCACAATTGTTAACGCCACCCCACGATCAACGTGAACCCGAAGCGTGGCGAGCCCGCGAGGGGCGGCGGTACGCGTCCTCCGACCTTTTCATGCCCTTCTATCCACGTCGGCGTGGAGTTGAGAATAGAATAGTGTGGCGAGCGCAGCGAGCCACCGCGGGCCGAAGCGTGGCGAGGGGCCGCGGATACCTTCACAGTTATACGCGTCCCCTCGCGGGCTTCACAGGTGTCCGTGGCGAAAAGCGGACACCTGTGAAGCCCGCGAGGGGGCGCGTTTACCTGTGAAGGTATCCGCGTCCCCTCGTGGGGCACGCTGCGCTCGCCACGCTTCGGGCCGCGGTGGCTCGCTGCGCTCGCCACACTATTCTATTCTCAACTCCACGCCGACGTGGATAGTAGGGCATGAAAAGGTCGGAGGACGCGTAACGCCGCCCCTCGCGGGCTCGCTGCGCTCGCCACGCTTCGGGTTCACGTTGATCGTGGGGTGGCGTTAACAATTGTGGGGGCCATTTCAGAGTTCACGGTGACTATTAGGGCTCTGTGGCCCATTTAACATTGATTCCTATGGCCAAATCGCGGGCATTGAGGCATTTAACATTAAAATCGCGGTCAATCACCGTTTTTAACATTGATCCCTATGGGAAAATCGCGGTCATCGCGGGCACCCGTTTTTAATATACCCGCGATGCCCGCGATTTTTTACCCCCGACGCCCGCGATTCCAATCGCGGGCGCCCTTCTAGGTAAAGAGTACCGAGGAAACACCCGGTTACTGCTTCCCCCCCCCCCCAAATCTATATGCCAGGACAGGGCCAACCTGTGGCTCTCCAGATGTTGTGAAACTACAAATCCCAGCATGCCTTGCCACAGTTTTAATACTCCCTTATAGCAAAACTGTGGCAAGGCATGATGGGATTTGTAGTTTGACAACATCTGGAGAGCCACAGGTTGGCCAGGACTGTACGCAAATTCTGGAACATGGAAGAGACTAATCTGTGACTGACACAGGCTGAACAAGGCCAGTGCTGTTGTCACAGACCTGCATTTTTTTTCGGACCCATCCAGAAATAGTCTGGTTTCCACCCCAAAACAGCAGCTTACGACGGTCAATATCCAGCTGCATTGTGTTTACGATCTATACGTGGTTTCTGACGCTATTTTTCCTTGCGCATTGTGTGCGGTCTAAATGCGCAGTCCGATAATCACTCTGCTTTGTGAATAAATAGCGATTCATACTGACTTAAGCCCAAAGTTCCTTTTCCTGTGTAAACCTCCGGTTTCAGTGTAACATCTCTTTCTTAGGCAGCTGAGGCCTACCTGGTGTGGCTTTTCGAAGACGCTTACCTGTTCAGTGTCCATGCACACAGGGTCACGCTGCACGTGAAGGACATTAAGCTCGCACGGCGAATTAGAGGGGGCCAACTCGGACTCGGATGTTGAAGTTTTCCGTTTCACGTTTGTTTTCGTTGGTATTTTATTCCCCGTTTTATACACCGTTGGAGGAGGTAATTTATGACCTCAGATAATCCTGTTGCAGAGCACGGACATTAAAGCTCTGGGTTTTTGTCACATTGACATGGAAGTTGACTGTTATTCTGCAAATTTATATGGTTATTACTTGTTTTATTTAACCTGTCAATAAAAAAGATTAAAGTATATAGAAAGAAGCAATGAAGCATAATCTTATGAAGCATCTCCCTTGTGTATCAACATTTTAAATGCTTATGTCTGAACATAATCGTCCATCAGCCCCCCTACATAGAAACAATATCCGAATGATAGGTTGACATTTGAAAATGTCAAGATAAGTTTTTCACAATTTTTTTAATTTTTTTTTCCTTTTGATGGGACTTTTCCCATGCCCGATGCACGCCCCGTGAAATGATTGGGGTCCATGTTGACAAGTGTTGACATTGACACTAATAAGTTGTGAAAAACTCACGTCGACTTTTTAATGTCAACCTTTGGTTTACATTGCCATTGCACCTGTCGATATATTGACTTTTGACCGAGACACTATAGACCTGGGGTAGCCAACCCTAGTCCTCGAGAGCTACCAACAGTGCATGTTTTGCGGGTCTCCTCACAGAATCGCAAGTGAGCTAATTAGCTCCATCTGTGTATCTTTTAAAATGTGTCAGTGATTAATGAGTGCAGCTGTGCAGCAGCTAGGTTGTCTGGAAAATGTGAACTGTTGGTAGCTCTCGAGGGCTAGGGTTGGCTACCACTGCTATAGACCCTTTGATTCACACCCCATAGAAACCTAGAATGTAATGGCAGATCAGAACCACTTGTCCCATCTAGTCTGCCCATGTATGCATTTTTTTTTTTTTGATAAACAATTTTTTATTATTTTTGATTTGTCAATATTCAATAATAATACAAAAAAAATACACATATTTAACTCGAGCTATCAAACAGTTCTGAGTGACCAGTTTCTGTCCATGAGCATTGTACAAATAACTGTTCTTTGTTTTTGAATTGTATTTCTATTTTAACTCAGAGTAACGGGGAAAAAGAGGGGGGAGGGGGGGGATGGTGCTTTCTAATACACTTTATGCAGTTATACGATCAATCCAGTTATACAGTCAAATCATAAGTGCTACATTTAAGTCTAAACCATTCTGATTGATATACATCTCTTCCTTTTAGGTGGTTTCTGTTTGCCATCAACATTCACAGAAAAGAAACAGAGACAGAAATATCTTATCATCCTATGACACCCAATTACATCTTTCCTCCAATAGATACCAGTGTTTGCTGGATAATTTATGTTACTGATCTCCAGTTAATCAAGTTGTAGTAGTACATATGTCTTCTGTGTACTGAGTGGGACAGGTGCGATATTTGAATAAATATTTATTTGAATTAAACCGGAGTACGTGTTTTAGAATTATTCATTTAACCTTTGTAACTAATATATGTTGAACACAATTATACTGTGGCTATTGTTGACCAGTTGGTTATATCAAAGGATTTTAGAATTTTTTCCTTAAGATCTGGGTCTAAGGTTTGAATGTAAGCGGACCATTTGCGTTCAAATGAAAACAATGAGAAAGTTGAACCTGTCAACCAGGATTTCCTGTCAAAATAAAGTTGTTGAATCATCATTTTTTGCACCTGGAGCATGTTCGGGGCAGTTTTAACTGTCCAATGCTTTAATATAAGCTTTTTGGCTATGGTGAATAGCATGATGAACATATTCAACAATGGTTTTACTGCTGGAATGTGACTCCACTCCTCAAAATTTAAACACAGGCTTGCCAAGGGGGAGGGGGTCAGGGATATGGCAAAATTCTTATTTATAAATTGATATACCTTGTTCCAAAAACGTCTGATCTTGGGACATTCCCAGAAGGAGTGGAAGTAATCAGCTCTCGATCTCCCACACCGGAGGCACGATCCATCGACCAGCGGGTCAAAGTGGGACCTCGTGAACGGAGGCATGTATGCTCTATGTAGCGTTCTTAAGTGAACTTCTTGTAGGTATGCTGACCCCAGTATTTTATTTATGTGTGGAAAGTTGTGTATTAATGTGTCAGTTGAGCCAATTGAGGGGATATCTTTTTGCCATGAGATTAAGAGGGAGTTAAGGTGTTTCGTGTTTGATGTGTTTAGAAGTATGTCGTATATATGTTTCAGTTTACATGGTTTCCCCTCCCATCTCCCGAGGAGACCCATCAAAGGATTCTGGGGAGCTGAGTCTCCTCATTTTATTGGTAATGAGGTTACGTAATGACGGGTTTGGAGATACATGAAAAAGTGTGTATTAGGTAGTGTGAATTTGTCTTTCAGTAGGGCAAACGTAATAATATTTCCTCCTGGGTCAAAAATTTGTGATGCCGCGCATAGTCCCTTAGCTTTCCACTGAAGGAAGAGAGAGTTTGAAAGAGAAGGTTGGAAGGAGGGATTTCCCCACAATGAGACCCTGGATGTGGCTGTATGGTTTATTCCCAATTTCTTGTGTATTTTCACCCAGTTAAGGTAAGTATCTCGAAACAGGGGATGGTTTTGTATGTGTGTCGGGATGAGAGATTTTTTGGAATGGAGAAGAGCGTTGAGAGAGTAGGGTAGGAAGATCTCAGAATCTAGTTCATAATCTGTGTATATGTTTTTCTCCAGAATCCAGTCCGCTGCGTATCTGGCCAAAACCGACATGGAATAAAGGGAAAAATCTGGTGTGTGAGTTCCCCCTCTAGATTTATCCATAATCAATTTGGCCAGGGCTATTTTTGTTTTTTTACCCTGCCAAATGAATCTTGTGATGACTTTTCTTAGCCGTTTGTCATCTGCAGCAGAGAGGCAATAAGGGAGGAGTTGCATAATGTATAACAGTTTCGGGAATATAATGGATTGAACTATGGAGAGTCTGCCCAGCAATGATATCGGTAGTTTCTGCCAACCCTCTAGTTGGTTTGTTATTTTTGTGACCGCAGCCCCGAAATTTAAGTCATATATTTTTGTGATATTATTTGGGATTTGTAGGCCTAGGTATTTAAAGTGGGTGGTGTTAATTGAGAAAGGGAGTGAGTGTAGGTATGGAGGAATAGTTGAATTTGGGGGGAGGAGAGGGAGAAGTTCAGATTTTGAGGGATTAATTTTGTAGCCCGCTTTTGAGCCGAATTCCTTAATTAGGCTGATTATTTCTGGGATTGAGTCTTGTGGTTTGGAGATAAATAGTAACATGTCATCGGCGAATAGGGATATCTTGAGTTCTTTTCTTCCAATAGGGATTCCTCTATATACTGGTGATAGTCTGAGAGCCATTGCCAGGGGTTCCAGTGCAATAGCGAAGAGTAAGGGGGATAATGGGCAGCCCTGTCTTGTTCCTCTCTCTAGTGTACTAGTGTAAAGGAATTTGAAAGAAGGCCGTTGCATGATACTTGGGATAGAGGGTTGTGGTATAGCGTCTCTATTATGCGAATGAAGTCCGGTGGGAATTGAAATTGTTTGAGTGTGTGTATCAGATGGGGCCATTCAACCAGATCAAACGCTTTTTCTGCGTCCAGAGAAAGAATTGCATGATCCTTTGGTGGGGAGGGCAATTGAAGTTGTGCTAGGGCAGCTATTACCTTGCGTACATTTGTTGAGGAGTGTCGTCCTGATATGAACCCTGTCTGGTCTGTGTGGATGATAGAGGGAAGGATACGTTTTAGTCTGTCTGCAATAATTTTAGTTAGTAATTTGTAGTCAAGGTTGAGGAGGGAAATTGGTCGGTATGATCCAGGAAGTGAAAGGTCCCTTCCTGGTTTTGGGAGGATTTTGATTATGGCCGAATTAAAATGAAGTGGTGGTTGGTTACTTGTAATAATTGAATTAAAAAGGTCCGCTAGTAGGGGGGTAAGGTCCATTCTCATAAGTTTGTAAAATTCGCCACAGAATCCGTCAGTCCCTGGGCCTTTATTAGATTTGAGTTGTTTAATAGCTGAATCAATTTATGTCATAGTTATAGTGCCCAGGAGGGAGGTGGATTGCTCTTGTGTGATCGAAGGGAAGTTCAGTTTTTCCCAGAGTGGGGAGGGATGCGTGTCAGGGTCTTCACTGTCATCAGGAGGGGGGAGGGAGGAGGTATATAAGTCTTTGTAGAAATTTTGCATAACATGGGCTATTTCTACATTTGAGGTTGTATGAGAGGCCTGGGCTGTGCGTAGCGGGTGTACTATTGCAGGCTTACGGGCTCCACTTAGTAGATTCGATAAAAGTTTACCTGTTTTATTCCCAAATTTATGGAATTTGTAATTAATTGAAAATAATTGCCTCTCTCCTACTTCCGACACATAGCTTTCCAGATGTGTTTTCGCTAAGATATAGTGTTCTTTGTGTAAAGGTGTGGGGTCTGTCTGGAATATGGTGTAGGCGGATGTTAGTGCTGATTGAAGTGTTGTATATTGTTTTGTGTAGTCTCTATTTGAAGCTGCTGTGAAAGAGAGGATGGCTCCTCTCAGAACAGCCTTCATAGCCATCCAATATAGTTGCGGATTCGAGGAGCGACAATCTTCGTTGTTCATTTTGAATTCTGTTATGGTTTCTTTCAAGAGTATTTTAAACTTTTGGTATTTTAGGAATCTCGATGGGAAACGCCAGGTGCGTGATGTGGTCTGTTCTGGTGCTAGATTAATGTCCAGGGATACTAAAGCATGATCTGAGATCACTATAGGGGCAATGGTGGAGGCTGTAATATGTGGAAATAGTGGGGGGGATATTAATAGAAAATCAATGCGGGAGAAGGAACCATGCGCGGCTGAAAAGCAGGTGTATTCCCTGTCTGTGGGGTGTAAAGATCTCCATACGTCTATTAAATTCAGGGATTTTATTAGTAAGTTCAGGCCGATTTTTGGGAGTTGGTTTGTCTGCACCTTTGAGCTAGATCTGTCTAGAGCCTGAGAGGAAACCATGTTGAAATCACCTCCAACTATAAGGTTGGAGTCCATGTATGGAGTGAGTAGTGCTATGATGTGTTTGTAATTGTTTTTTGAGTATGGGGGTGGCATGTATATGTTGGCAAGAGTGTATTGTTTACCTAGATAAGTGACTGTTGCAATCGCATACCGTCCGTCTGCATCCGAGTTTTCATTGACCACCTCCAGTGCGAGAGATCTTCGAGCAAGGGTGACCACCCCCCTGGCCCTAGATGAAAAAGAAGAGTAAGTAATCACAGACCAGCCCATTGTTTGCAATTTCACCACCTCTGTCGGCATGAGATGGGTTTCTTGTAAAAAAACTATATCACAATGACATTTATTTAGATAAACCAGCAGTTTTCTTCGCGTGATTGGCGAGTTTATGCCCCCAACATTCCAGGTGCTTATTTTGACTTTAGGATTCATGGGGGGGTACCAGTAAGGGGGATAGAAGAAGTTGTAGAAGAGATGTTTCTCAAGTAGTTGATACTGGCGATTAGCGGGGGCTGTTGTATGGGATGATTTGTTTAAACTTGGTACTGTTATATGACAGTTCTGTTGTGGTGTTAAGGGCCCCATACATCAGCAATCACAATTTATGGATTTTCAGATATTGGGATATTTTGGCCAGATAAATGGATTTTCAGATCTATCCGACTTTGCCCACACATTACAGTTTTTTTCAGTGATCGGCAGATTTTTCCATCTAAAGATTGCATCTTCATATCTGGAAATTGCCCCAATCGATTGTCATTTCAGCTGTTCATAATGTAAATAGATGAAGAAAACGAATTGGGAATGCCCACACATATAAAAAAGATCTGCAGATAATACCAGATTATTAAACATGTTTAAAAACCTGATTAAGCAATCGATTGGCGATTGTGATTGTGATTGCCAAAAGGGGGAGCCCACACATCTAAAATTAATTGTGGCAATCATCTCCATATCTGAAAATTGTCACAATTAATTGCTGATGTATGGGGCCCTTATGCACCTTTGGCAGGATGGGGTAGGGGGGGAAGAAGGGGGTAGGGAAGACAAGAGGACAGGGAAAATAGGGAAGATGAACAAAATATACATTCCCCCAGTATAGTAACTGAGGGGCAGACTTCCTATACAAGTAATATTCCTGTAATCTAAACCCAAAATTACGTTATCCAGGAATAAGATGAACTTTCCCTTTGTCCCTAAACCGCTTAAACTAGGATGGGTAGTTGGCAGCATAAACTTGTAATAGTTATCTGTATCAATTACATATCCGCTTAAGAGAGGGGGAAGGGGGGGGGGGGTGGTATGTTAGTATACATAAGGGGTAAACATTCCTCATTTAAATTCTATTAACATTAGCCTTAGCTAAACTTCTATAACAATATATAATATATGAAGAAGAATATAACATTATAAACCTAATCGCAGATAATGTTTAGTACAGTTCTGTGAAAAAGGCGCAGTTGATTCTATGATGCACAAATGCATCTTAGCTTTGAAGCAGAGATCTCTAAAGTAGCTGTCCATGTCAGACATTTTTCTTTTGCTGCTTTATGAAGAAAGAAACCACTGTTCCAATCTCTGTGTGTTCAAGGCGGGGTGTCTGTAATGTCCTCCGCTGCTGCTCTGGTGAGTTCTTTCAAATATTCCGTTGCTTCAGAGGGATCAGAAAAGTCTTTAAAGTGGGATCCATCATATATCCTCAGCTTTGCTGGGTATAAGAGGCCAAATTTTCTGCCTGCAGAGGCCAAGGTAGAACATATGGGGGAGAAAGTCTTTCTTATTTTAGAAAGTTCGGCAGAGAAATCCTGAAAAATAAATAATTTGTTACCTTCCCAGGTGAGATTTTTTATTTTTCTTGATGCCGACCAGATTTCCATCTTGTGTAGATAATTCAAGCACTTGAAAAGGGTTACACGTGGTCACGGTCTGTTTGGAGTCGGTGGTGGGCCCACCCTATGGACCCTCTCTATCACCATGTCCTTGCAGGCTTCTGATATGCCTAGGAGCGAGGGGAGAGTGATGCGGACAAAGTGGACCAAAGCTGGTCCCTTAACAGCTTCGGGCAGTCCCACTAGTCTTATGTTTGATCTGCGTGACCTGTTCTCAAGTTCATCTATTTTGTCCCAGAGTTGGTGATTTTCTCTGGTGAGTTTAATGATGTCTACCTGGGATTTAGCAACATCATGTGCAACAGTCCCCATATGCTTTTCTACTGTGGTGACTCTCTGGGATAATTTTTGTATCTGGGCTGTAATGTCCTCCACTGCTTTAGATAGGAGCGGGGACATTGCTGCATTAATAGCCTCCACAACTTCAGTGTATGTGACAGGTGTCTCCAGTCCCCTGATTTTTTGTGAGCTGGCAGGGAAGAGGGATCAGCGTCTCCGGGCGCCATGTTTTCAGCCCCACGCCTTCTGTCCGGCCTTTTGGTGCTGTGTCTGCTGCGCGCCGGGCGATCGCTCCATATCCGTTAGGGACTGTGGTGCCCAGGGAGGGTAAGCGGTGCTTTTTGTGCCAATTGGAGGCTCCAGGAGCCGTGTAACTGTGGTGGTTTAGGTTATGGGAAGCGGAGCTCAGAGCGGGAGCTCCGTCGCCATGCAACCCGGAAGCGGAAGTCCCTCCCATGTATGCATTTAAGGTGACCATACACTTATGGGATTTGGCCCGATTTCACCCAAATCCTACTGAGCCGCCCGAGAAATTCGGTCAAGTGGCCAAGTCGCGTGTGTTTGACATTGGATTCGAACCGAAGCCACGTGCACCTCGAATCTGGAGATTGAACCTTCTGCTCCCATAAGATAAATTGGAATTGCTGCCTTCAGTGCACGTCGCGGCTTCATCTGATTTATCGCATCAAATGTCCCTTGAATTCCCCCCAACAGCTCACCGCGAGTCCTTCAGTGCTATAGATTGTAAGCGTACGAGCAGGGCCCTCCTACCTTTATGTCAGTTTGTTTCTACCCAGTTTCTATAATCACTGTTGTTTCCTATTGTGAAGCGCAACGGAATCTGCTGCTCTATATAAGAAACTGTAAATAAAATATATACGTGAGATAAATCGCCAAATCGGATGAAGGGATGCTGGGGAGGTTAAGGGAAAATCAGGTCCGACTTGTGCCTCAGACAAGTCAGGCTGTTGTATGAGGGACTAATGTACTTTATTTTGGGCTTCCAAGACTAGAGTGCACATTTCCTAACATTTAAAAATGACTATACAGGTTCATCTGTCAGTAAATGTGTGCTTTTAACCCGGATGACCAACTGGATACGGTCAGTAGGTCGACACGGCTTAGGTTGACACATGAAATACTGTAGGTCAACATGGCTAAGGCCAGCAGGTCCACACAAGCATTGGGTAAGGAAGGTCAACAGTCAAAACATGAGTTTATCAAGTTTTTTTTATTTTTAACCGACATGTGCCGACAGGCTGTATATTATACCCTACCATCCACTAGGGCGGGGCGGGAGAATATAATAGTGTGCTGGGTGCAGCGGTACACTGATACCATGTCAATGTCCTCTTATGTAGAAATTCTGGTTAAAAAAAGTCTTTCTCATGCTTTAACAGTCTCTCCAGGATCCTGATGACTCACCAGCCCATCATTTCCTAACCAGCTCCAGCTCATTTGTGTCTACCCAGCCACCTTCAGTCTCTCCAGCTGCCTGGTGATTCACCAGCTCCCTTGTGTCTCTCCAGCCCCCTTCTGTATCTTCAGCCCTCCATTGACTCACCAGCTCCAGCTACCTTGTGTCTCTCCAGTCTACTTCTGTAAATTCAGTGCCCAATAACCTGTGTAGTTCATTGGTGACCCCGTGTAATGGGGCAGTGTGGTAAGCCTAGCTAAAGATGGCATTGCCCACAATGTGCAAGTTCCATAATGTATCGCATTCAACAGATCTGTGTATAAGCAGTTTGGCCAAACCTCCATTAGCTGTGTTCTTGGAGGTTTGAACGCAAAACCGGCCTCGATGCTTCCAGCCCCCTATGCCATTATAATTACCATCCAATGCCATATCCTATGTCACATCGGCCATTCCGGGAGGTTAGGCAGCCCTGCATTATGAAGCTTGATAAATCTTGCCCTAAGGGGTAAATTTACTAAAATTCGAAGAATTAAAAGAGGTGATGTTGCCAATCGTAACCCATCAGAGTATGTCTATCATTTTGTAGGATGCAATACAGAAATGATAGACAGATACAGATAGGTTGCTAGGGACAACATCACTTTTTTTTAATATTTGAAAGATTTACTAAACTTACCACGCAAACTAAATGCATGCTGCAATACTACAACCATCACGTGCAGCGAGGGTGTCGTCTCTCACAACCCCCAAATTCCAACGAGGCTGAAGTTGGCTTCTTAATCACTTCTTATTGGAGCTCCAGCTTCTTATTCAGAACAATCACTTTTACAAGGGTTAATGAGTCTTGGACCACAAATTTTACACCAGAAACCCACACAGGGGGGTCACTTACAAATGACCCACTTGCAATTTATTTTGACTAACAAGGATTTGGGCAGTAATAGGGCACTAAATTGGGCATGGGTCCCAGATTTCATCATTTTGAATAAGTAGCTGGTGTCCTGCAAGGGTTAAACAGCGTTGGTCAACAAATATTACACTGAAAACCCACACAAGGGGGTCACTTACATATGACCCACTTGCCATTTCTTTTGACCAACAAGGATTTGGGCAGTAATAGGGCAGTAAAGTGGGCATGGGTCCCAGATTTCATCATTTTGAATAAGTAGCTGGTGTCCTGCAAGGGTTAAACAGTGTTGGTCAAACAGTATGACACTTGAAACCTGCACAGGGGGGTCAGGTACATATGACCCACTTGCAATTTCTTTTGACCAACAAGGATTTGGGTAGAAATTGGGCACGAAACTAGGCATAGGTCCCAGATGTCATTATTTTGAATAAGTAGCTGGTGTCCTGCAAGGGTTAAACAGTGTTGGTCAAAACATATTACACTTGAAACCCACACAGGGGGTTCACCTACATATGACCCACTTGCAATTTATTTTGACCAACAAGGATTTGGGCAGAAAATGGGCCCAAAAATGGGCATGTGTCCCAGATATCATTTTGAATAAGTATCTGGTGTCCAGCAAGGTTGAAACAGCGTTGGTCAAAAATGTTTACACTTGGAATCCACATAGGGGGGGTCACTTACATATGATCCACTTGCCATTTCTTTTGACCAACAAGGATTTGGGCAGTAAAGTGGGCATGGGTCCCAGATTTCATCATTTTGAATAAGTAGCTGGTGTCCTGCAAGGGTTAAACAGCGTTGGTCAAACAGTATGACACGTGAAACCTGCACAGGGGGGTCAGGTACATATGACTCACTTGCAATTTCTTTTGACCAACAAGGATTTGGGTAGAAATTGGGCACGAAACTGGGCATAGGTCCCAGATGTCATTATTAGCGGGATCTTCCTTTTTTTAATTATTGTACGTGTAGTTTATTTCTGAGGTACTAGAGATGTATCATTTCCCATTTTAGTGATCTCCTTAAATTGGAATCTTCCTTGTAATATACTCCATTAGCGGATGTATAGATACATGAGGAGAAAAGAGACGGTACTTGTTTCCTAGAACGGCCACAATCTTATGGATCGTGTACCTTTAAGTTAAGGTACACGATCCATAAGATGGACCCGATTTCCTTTGAAATCAGGTCCATTTTGCCGGCTAGGACACAATATCGGGGGCATCGCGTCGGTCGGGACCATAAACATTGGTCCCGACGCGACCGACGCGATGCCCCCGATATTTCCATAGACTTCAATGTTAAAAAATATTTTAACATTGAAATCGTGTCGGGAAAGGTAAAATATCGGGGGGCATCGCGTCGGTCGGGACCATTAACATTGGTCCCGACGCGATGCGACGCGATGCCCCCGATTTTTCCATAGGCTTCAATGTTAAAATATTTTTTAACATTGAAATCGTGAAAAAATGTGAAATGGGCCAATATGACCCATTTCACATTATAGATGACCCCGTCGTCACCCCACGATAGACGCCAACCCGAAGCGTGGCGAGCGCAGCGGCGGTGTGCGTCCTCCGACCTTTTCATTCCCCTACTATCCACGTCGGCGTGGAGTTGAGAATAGAATAGTGTGGCGAGCGCAGCGAGCCCCGCGAGGGGGCGCGTATAACTTCACAGGTATACGCGGCCCCTCGCGGGGCTCGCCACGCTTCGGGCTCGGTGGCTCGCTGCGCTCGCCACACTATTCTATTCTCAACTCCACGCCGACGTGGATAGTAGGGGAATGAAAAGGTCGGAGGACGCGCACCGCCGCCCCTCGCGGGCTCGCTGCGCTCGCCACGCTTCGGGTTGGCGTCTATCGTGGGGTGGGGTGTACGCCGTTAAATTTGGGGGGGGGGGTAGGGAATATTTTACATTGAATCCAATGTAAAATAGGGTCCCAGGGACCCGATTTACATTTCATTCAATGAAAAAATCGGGTCCAAAATCGGTCGACCCGATTTTTCCGACACGACCACCCCGATGTAAATCGGTGTGGCCGTGCTAGGAAACAAGTACCAAAGAGACATACAGTATACAATAAGGCAATACTGTATAACACTTCAATCTTTCAAAAACGATGACACATTTTGCCCATACTGTGTTAAAAATAAAATTGAGCTTATCTGATGTGTGCTACAGGTACTTGTTTGGATCCCACCAATGCCTTATGGCAAATGGGTAAAAAGCAGCATTTGTGACTAGGAAGAGGGTTTACCCTTGATACCTTATATCCATACCTTTTCTGGGCTCTCTCATTGGAGCTTAAGTGTGTGTAGCTTTCCTGAAAGGACCTAGTGTTAATCAGGTGGTTTTGCACACTGAGCCTCAACAGCAGAAGCCCTCTGACTCCTTTAGTAGGCATAATAAAATCTGCATGCACTCGCTCACTTGCTATATTGGCACAGGTGTACCCTCCTGCAAGCAGCAGCAGTAGCAGCAGATTTAAAGGAGATTTCTTCTTCTCCCTTTCCTATATGATTTTTCTTACGCAAATGTGTTGCGCTAAACTAACCAACTAATTACACATATGTACGCTGTAGCACAACAAGGCACTTTTGATCTACCAAAGTCTTCAGGAGTTATGTTATTATATCCTTAACAAGAATAGTGGTTTAATGATTTACAGCCATTTACTGCACTGATGTTTATTATATCTCCTATATTCATTGCATAACATGTTTTTCTGAACTATACTGGTAACGGTATTGCAACATTATTTCAAATTTTTTATCTCTATGTTGCCATTTGCAGTATTTCAGTGTATTCTGATTGAAATATAACATATTCCCTCACAAGGTGATATTCTCGCTAGTTTGCTATCAATAGTATGTAGCTCATCTACACTAAATTATACAGTAATATAGATGCCATACTACAGATATTAACAGTAACTTTGGCTGTGATATAGATTTTAAAAATTTCTTTATTGTCCTGCCTAGGAGATTTTTTTCTTGACAGGTGAGATTTGTTTTCTATGTATGTATGTAAAATGGTCTTGTCTTTATAGTTGGCTCCCAATATTTTAAATTAAAACCTAATAAAAGTTAATTTTTAAATATACAATAATACTTAACAAACTAAAGTTGTGCCCCTAAAAAAGAGAGAGTTCTTTTCTTTCCTTCCTTCGTACTTGTTTGGATTCTATATGGAGAAGAGGATAGGCCTTCGGGATCCATAGGTAATGTATGTGTGAATAAATATAGTATGTAATAAAGTTATACTGTTCGTGTGTGTGATTTATTTCACTATTGGTCATGTTGTGGAACAAGACTCAGCGGGTCCTTCAATGCCCCGTATACTAGGACTTGTGGTTCTCTAAATCCCTGTATGTGGTGCAGGCTTGCTGGGACTTGTAGTTCCACAACATTACACAATAGTTTAATCTAATATTAACCATTTATCAGCATGATGCCCACTGCCCCAGGGGCACCGGGGACAGCCCCGGCTTCAGCGGTAACTCTGGAGGGCAGGATTCCCCTATATTGGGGGGGGTCCCCACTCTTCCAGGATCCCAGCCCGGGCTGACCAGCTACGGGGATGAATGCTTTGGCCGGAAAACTTGCATATAAAGTTTCCCCTGGCTGTGGCTGCTTGGGCTTGTTGCTGGTTGCCAAAATATGGGGGACCCCTACTCATTTTGTCCCCCATATTTTTGGAACCAGGATTGGCCCTTGAGCCTGGTGCTGGTTTTAGAAATCCTGGGGATCCCCTATGTTTTTTGTCCCCTGGATTTCTAAAACCAGGACCGGTTCTTTGAGTCTGGGTCTGGTTGCGTTCGGGAGGGGGGCCCGCGCCATTTTCTTTTAACACAAGTCACACATGTGCATTATTCGCACATTTTCATGACTAAAATTCATCACATCGCTTTTTTCTTGCCTCAATTTGCATTCCAATAAATAGCCGATTTCTTAAAAAAATTGAAAACTTGCGATAAGGTGCGATTACAGAACCTTACTAAACATAGCATCCTAATAAATGTCACCCTAGGTCGGATGCATGATGGATTCCTCCAGATCAGCGCAAAGAGCGGTTATCCAATTTCTTCGCACACAAGAGGCGAGCATGCTTCGGAAATTTAACACATGATGAAGGTGGTGTAGCGTGTAGGGAGAGCAGTGTCTCACATGGTGCACCATATACCAGTGTGTCAGCGCTATGAGGCGGGATGAGTGTGTCAGCGCTATGAGGCGGGATGAGAAAACATCAGGGACTTACCATGGCCCAGGCAGGGACACTTTCTCACCAAACCTGCCATGATTTCGTCAGTGGAGGATCTCATTCATCAGAATAGTCGAATCACCACATGTGAAATTGCTGCTGTACTGTTGATAAGCAAGGAAACTGTGCATAATGCACAACAAGCTTGTTTATGGCAAAGTTTGTGCACAGTGGCTGCCCCAGCATCTGCCAGAAAATCAGAAGTTGGTGAGAATGGGTGTTTACTTGATCCATCTGTTCCGCTATGCGTAGCAAGGAACATATTTTATTGCCATGGTTGTCGCCTGTGATGAGACTTGGAGGCGACCCTGCCTCCAAACGGATGAGCATGGAGTGGCGGCATTCCAGCTCCTCTCGTCCAATAACAGCAAACTCTAGCTGGAAAATTGATGCTCAGTTTTTTTTTGACGAAGAAGCACCTCTCCTCATTGGCTGGCTCGAACAGGGTAGAACAGTTAACGCTGAGTGATACTGCAAGACGTTGCTGATGCTGGATCAGGCCATCAGAAACAAGTGCAGAGGCGAGCTCTCGAAAGTGATAGTGCTGCTCCAGGACAACGCTAGGCAACATGTGACCTGCTGTCAAAATTTCGATGGAAGGTCCTGAAACATCCTTCATAAAGCCTTTATGTATCCGCATGTGACTCGCATATCTTCGGACCCTTAAATAAATCAGTGAAAGGTCAATGGTTCACCTGTGACAAGGAGTTGCAGGACACCGTGAAAAACTGGATCCATCAGCAAACCAGGAGTTTCTACACTGAAGCTATGCACCCCATTCCTAAATGCTGGGATCAGTGAATCAATGTCAATTATGTATAGTTGTAATGTTAAAAATGAATTGTAATTAAATATTCTTTAATTAAAATTTTCTTTACATACAACCCTATGGGCACACCTTATACATCAAATGGTCTGTGAGAGCATGGGCATGTCCATATAATTATTATTATTATTAACGGTACTCTTTACCTAGAATGGCGTCCATCGCGGGCATCGCATGTACATCGCATGCCATTATAATGGCATGCGATGTGACCGATGCCCGCGATTTCACATAGAAATACATGTTAAAATGTAAATCGCGTCGGTCGCATCGCATGCGACCAAAAATCGCATGCGATGCGACCGACGCGATTACCGCGATTTCACATAGGGAACAATGTTAAATGGCCCAATTGACCCGATTTTACATAGGGAACAATGTTAAATGGCCCACAGAGGCCAAATAGCCACCCTCAAGTGTGAAATGGCCCCCCAATTGTTAACGCCACCCCACGATCAACGTCAACCTGAAGTGTGGCGAGCGCAGCGAGCCCGCAAGGGGAGGCGGTACGCGTCCTCTGACCTTTTCATACCCCCACTATCCACGTTGGCGTGGAGTTGAGAATAGAAAGTGTGGCGAGCGGACGTGGATACCTGTGGAGCCCGCGAGGGGACGCGGATACCTGTGAAGGTATACGCGTCCGCTCGCCACACTTTCTATTCTCAACTCCACGCCGAAGTGGATAGTGGGGGTATGAAAAGGTCGGAGGACGCGTACCACTGCGCTCGCCACGCTTCGGGTTCACGTTGATCGTGGGGTGGCTTTAACAATTGGGGGGGCCATTTCACACTTGAGGGTGCCTATTTGGGCTCTGTGGACCATTAACATTGTTCCCTATGTAAAATTGGGTCTATTGGGCCATTTAACATTGTTCCCTATGTGAAATCGCGGTAATCGCGTCGGTTGCATCGCATTCGATTTTTCGACACGATTTTTTATCTTGCGATGCCCAAGATCAAAATCTTGGGCGCCGTTCTAGGTAAAGAGTACCTTATTAACAGTTTCTTATATAGCATACACATATTCCGCAGCGTTTTACAGAGAATATTTTGAACATTCACAATAGTCCCTGCCCCAGTGGAGCTCACTATCATGACATCACATGGAAGTCACACAGTGCTCCTCTGCAAACCTTGTGAATGGCCAGGATATCTTTATGGGGCCAAATAGGACCTGATGGGCCCTAGGCAGGTGCCTAGTTTGACTTGTGGAAAATCTGCATCTGATAAGAGTTTGGATGAGCAGTGTCTTATTAATTGGATATGCACTCATTAGGTCTACAGTCAAAAGGTCAACACATGAAAGAGGTCAACAAGCATTTGGTCAACATGGTCAAACTACACAAGAAAAAGTTTGATATAAAAAATAGTCAACATGAGTTTTTTGGGTACCTATGTAATATGTGGGCTTCCGTTTTTCTTATGAGACCACGTCCGCTCGCCACGCTTCGGGCACGGTGGCTCGCCACACTATATAAAATCAACTCCATGCGTAGTTGGATATTAGGGGTAAGAAAAAATGGGGTGCATTTAACATGGGAGCCCAGATAATACATAAGTACCGTTTTTTGTGATTTTTTTTTTTAAACTAACTTGTTCTTACAGTACTTTACCATCACAGTGGGCTTAAAGGGAGAACATAATAGTGTGCTGAGCATAGCGAGGCACCACGTCTGAAGCATGGTGACCATTGCCTGCCATGCAAACGGATGCGGTACACTTATACAGTGTCCATGTTGACCTAGACATCAAAAAAAGTTGAAAAACTCATGTCTACTTTTTCACATGTTTACCTTATGCATCTAAATCTTTTGACTGTCGACTGAGACACTGTCTACCTAACTACCCATACCTGATTATATGCATGTCTTACCTGTTCTGATACTGAGATAAACTTTCCAGATGTAATTTCAGTGAACTTCATACTGAATACCTGGTAATGCAACAGCAGTCGGTTGTAAAAGTAATAGCTTTTGTGGAATTATCGCTTACATTGGGGTCTACAGCCTGCAGGGGACTGTGCATTATTGGTCACTGACCATTGAATAATTTTCTCTTAAGCAGGATGGGGGACAATGGACCATGTGATGGTAGCTTTAAATCTGAGCTCTTCCTCCTCCTGCAACCCCACAATTCCAGAAGGTCCCACTTTCAAAATAACTGTTGCTTGGAGTGACCACTGCTGTGGGAGAAATCTGATGATGAGGAAATCTATCATATAATATTCATATGCCCAGTATATCCATCGCAGAATGTCAGAGCAAAGGTCTGTCCACAGGGGGTTGATTCAGTTATCGCACTGCATTTACTGTACATATGCCACCCCCCTGACATTGTCCAACTGAATGTGAACTGCCCGGTTAGCAAGGACGGTCTGGGCTTTAAAGAGAGCACATAAGATGGCTTGGAGCTCAAACACATTGATTAGCAGAGTTCGTCTGTGACATTGACCAAAGGCCCCAAAAATCTATTGTTAAGGTACCCCATCCTAAAAGACAGTGGACAGACAATAAAGTTAATTTTAGTGACCAAGGAGAAACACTGGAGATTATAGGAAACTGGTCACTCAATGAAGAGACTGGCAGGTGCTGTCAAAAAGAACAAGAAACAGAGACCAGAGCATGGCTGACTATCCCATTCAATTCTGGAGAATTTCCTAATGGAATATCTACTAGCGCAATTTAAAATATCTGCAATATCTGCTAGCACAATTGTCTAAAAGGTGGAGACCATTGTGCTTCAAAGCGCATGCACAGCCAGACCAAGGGATGAGGGACTGACAAGGGGATTATTCTGGTTGAATTGCAGCGCTGAGTAATTTTTCACCCGCTCACAGATCACAAAAGTCGCCCCCCCCCCCCCCCCCCCCCTTCACAGGCCAAATTTGGCCGCAAATGGATGTTTTACATAAACAGATCCCCTTTTCACCATAGGTCACGGCCGTGACTTATGTCTCCCCCTGTGTGCAGATGGGTCAGTAAGTAAGTCCACTGATGAGGCAATGTCCCAGTAGGGTGCCACGAACACCCAAACAGCACTCTTAGACCACACAGGGTCAGGACCCCGCTGTCACAGCCCATCCCCCAGTGAGACGCAGAGGTATCCTGCCTGTCAATTGAACTGCATCACTCCCACCCATTCTCATTTGAGTAATTCTTGCATTCCCTATATATGCATTCCCTATATATCTTTCAATAAACATTTTAACCAACACCACAGTACTGTTTTGTTCATCCATACCTACATTAACAACTTCACCTTCTTTTTGAGTGCGCAGTCCACAACTCCCAAACAGTCAATTAAAGGGGCACCATCTTACAATTGTTTTCTCCATCCCCCAACAGGGGATCTTGTAAATAAGGCAGCCCCCCCCACAGCAAATATTCATACAACTGGGAGCGCGAAACAAGGGTCTGTTCTACATACATATATATTTCATTATTTGTATATTAAGTTAGTTTATTATGCTGAGCCCCCTGTATTTGTATTTACTAGAGTGTGTGGTCACAGGCCACTGCACTCCAACCTGGGAAGTGTGGGTGCTGTTTGCACCTCATTCGTAGGAATGGCGAGTGTGTTGGTACTTCTGTATCTGGGTTAATGCATGGGTTCATTTTTAATGAACCTCTTTTACTGTGATCATAGCTTTGTCATGCACCCTAGATAAGCTCATTTATCTGAAACCTGTGACAGCTGCCCCTTTAATACTAATTCAGGTGTTGTGTTGGGGATTGTCTCACCTTTAAAAGCCATAAGGTAGTTGGCAGGTGAGCTCTAAACCAGAAAAAAAAAACACATGTTCATTTTAGCTATAATGTGTAAGCAGTTGCCAGGCTCTTAAGAGACTAATTGTTAGTGTAGGACTTGTAGTGAAATGGGGTCCCTTGGCGATTGGCTGCAAGCTTAAAAATGCATTTATCAATTCATGAAAACTCTATTATTTATTTGATTATTTGTATATTAAGGTGAGTGCTGAGACCCCTGTATTTGTATTTACTAGAGTGTGTGGTTCCTAGCGCTATATCTAGGTGCAGGGTGCGGCACCCCAAAAAACCATCATAAGCTGGGAAGCCCAGCGCGGCATGCCAGTGATATACTAGGTGTTAATAATTAGTGATAGGAAGCCGAAGCTATATAAAAAGAGAGATAAATGAATGTAATTAAAATAGGATAGAGATAGTGTTAGTGAGGGAAAAGTGTTAATAGAATGTAAGGGCATGCCGCACTAAAGCCACCCAGCCCATCCAGTCCAGGAGCACCGCACCCCACACCACCGTTACCCTAAATTGGGTCTACGATTAACCAGCAAGGAGCCACATAATAATGGCTCCTTACTTGATATATCCAAACTAAGAGCTACCTACCTTGGAGCAACCCCGGACTACTCCATGTGGCATATCAGGACCCACATCTCCTCCTAATATGGGCTCCCTTCTGCCTCTAACAACATACATACAGGTAGTGGTAGAGAAGCCTTGATGCGGCTTGGGGGCTTAGCATACACCTGCGCAGGTATATGTAACCAATATCTCTGAATTCTATTATCATGTAGTGTTCTAGATTGGTTACTAGCATTGCTCAGTGTGTTGAGGGAAAAACTGTCTTGTTTTACTTACCCAGTATTTAACCCCTCCCTCATGCACCTGGTAAATGCTACTGAACTAATTGAGCATCTACCACTACCTGTATGTATGTTGTTAGAGGCAGAAGGGAGCCCATATTAGGAGGAGATGTGGGTCCTGATATGCCACATGGAGTAGTCCGGGGTTGCTCCAAGGTAGGTAGCTCTTAGTTTGGATATATCAAGTAAGGAGCCATTATTATGTGGCTCCTTGCTGGTTAATCGTAGACCCAATTTAGGGTAACGGTGGTGTGGGGTGCGGTGCTCCTGGACTGGATGGGCTTGGGTGGCTTTAGTGCGGCATGCCCTTACATTCTATTAACACTTTTCCCTCACTAACACTATTTCTATCCTATTTTAATTACATTCATTTATCTCTCTTTTTATATAGCTTCGGCTTCCTATCACTAATTATTAACACCTAGTATATCACTGGCATGCCGCGCTGGGCTTCCCAGCTTATGATGGTTTTTTGGGGTGCCGCACCCTGCACCTAGATATAGCGCTAGGGACCCCCAATATACAGAGAAGCCTTGATGCGGCTTGGGGGCTTAGCATACACCTGCGCAGGTATATGTAACCAATATCTCTGAATTCTATTATCATGTAGTGTTCTAGATTGGTTACTAGCATTGCTCAGTGTGTTGAGGGAAAAACTGTCTTGTTTTACTTACCCAGTATTTAACCCCTCCCTCATGCACCTGGGAAATGCTACTGAACTAATTGAGCATCTACCACTACCTGTATGTCTAGAGTGTGTGGTCACAGGTCGCTGCACCCCAACCTGGGAAGTGTGGGTGCTGTTTGCACCCCATTTGTAGGAATGGCGAGTGTAGTGGTGCATCTGCATTCTTCAGCTTCCAGTCGGCCTGTTCCATCACCTGTGCTTATTTGTCAGAAGTAAAATAGAATTCTTCTAATGCTCTATTTTGTGATTGTTAAGGGAAATTTCCACCATACCTCAATATGATAACTTACTGTAAGTAGGCAGCACTATGGAATCCCGTATAAAGGGTTACATATGATAATATATACAGGGCCTGATTCAGCATTTATTTCATATAATAAGCTGTTCACAGAAGCTTATTATATGCGATCCATAAAAGAGCAAATGCAAAAGAAGGTGCATACCACCTCCTGCCTGCATTTGCCATCGCTTAAAACTACGATCTGCCCCCCAACCAAGAATGGAGTATATTGCTGGGCTTCTCAGCAATACTATAAAACAGGTTCCATGCAGTGTTAGGGACACGGGAGATCTCGCCAACCCTAACTCCGTTGTCACCTATTGGAGTTGGTGGATGCGTGCTAAGCTAACCTTCACCAATAATAGCCGCGTTCGTGGGAGCCCGTTAGTCAGGCTCCCACCCCGATGCCACCTGGTCTTACTAGTGACAACGCAGCCGCCAAGGCCAGAGGTAAACAAGGGGAAAGCTAACTAACAAACAAGAGGCGAGAACTACCCTGCCCTACGGAGGAGGGTGCCAGTGGATAGCACTCTAAGGTGGAACCCCCTAGGCAAATGCTGTTGCCAACGGGTGTAACAATACACAATAGCTGATCCAACAACCAAAACTGACAGGTGTAACAATACACAAGATGGACCCAATAAGAAATGCTGACAGGTGTAACAATACACAGTATGCTGACACAATACTGAAAATGCTGACGGGTGTAACAATACACAAGATGGACCCAATAAGTAATGCTGACAGGTGTAACAATACACAGTATGCTGACACAATAATGAAATAATAAGTAAGGAGACAGAGAGTGGGAATCTCCCAACTTATCTTAAAACGGAGGGGTCTGCAACCAGGAGAAGACAAGGATCCTGGAGGCAGCTAGGACAAGGCCACTGGGGACTGGAACAAACGCTGTGCAGGAGCCTGGAATCGGGAACACTCGAGTCACCAAATCAAGAACTATAGCTGGCGTCTGAGTGCACCGGTCATGCAGTTTAAATAGCGCGCCAGAGCGCTACCCTGACGCTGCGTGCAGCGTCATGCACACCCCTTCCTCCCTGCGGCCACCAGGTGTCCCCCGTCGCCTTGGCAAACGCTGCGGCAGGGGAGGAAGGGGTTGTCTCCAAGTTGCCGGGCGCTCGTCTCCGTCCGCCGGAAGTATCCGGCTGATGACGCGACGGCGTCCCGGTAACCTGGCAACCGCCGGGACCTCAGTGGAGACTGCCGGGCGAGCGCAGGCGCTGCCCGTGCAGCTCCTAACAGTACCCCCCCCTTGAGGAGGGGTCACGGAACCTTTAGACCCGGGTTTGAATGGGAAAGTTTTAAAAAACTCTGCTTTGAGCCTGGGTGCATGTAAAAATCACTCAGGTACCCAAGACCGCTCCTCCTCTCCAAACCCCTTCCAATGGACCAAAAATTTGAGTTGACCCCGAACGATCTTCGAATCCAATATCTGCTCCACTATGAATTCTTTGTGCCCCCGAACGAGGACCGGTTTACGCTTCTGAGCAGGCCCTGATTGAGAAGCCATCGAGACTGGTTTGAGAAGAGAACAGTGGAAGACATTATTGATTCGCAGGGCTCTGGGAAGCTGCAACCTAAATGCCACGGGGTTGATCTGAGCAGTGATCAGAAATGGACCGATGAACCTGGGTCCCAGTTTTGGGCATCTCTGGCGAAGCTTGATGTGGCGGGTTGACAACCACACCTTTTGCCCCACTCGGAATACACATGGTCTCCTATGTTTGTCAAAAAAATTTTTAGAACGTGCCGAAGATTGTCTCAGCGCTAAATGCACTTTTTGCCATGATCTCCTAAGGAGGGATACCGTGGAGAAGGGCGACCGAGAAGAATCCCTAGGAACAAGAAAGGAGTTGCACTTGGGATGGAACCCGAAATTGCACAGAAAGGGCGAACTCTTGGAAGCCACGTGGTAGGAGTTATTATAAGCAAACTCGGCCAAGGGTACCAGCTCAGCCCAATTGCTCTGACATTTGGAGACAAAACAGCGTAAATATTGTTCCAAGGCCTGATTGACCCTTTCGGTCTGTCCGTTGGACTGTGGGTGATATCCAGAAGAAAGACTGACCTGTATTCCTAACCCAGAACAAAAACTTCTCCAGAACCTAGCCACAAACTGAGACCCCCTGTCCGAAACTATATCCAAGGGAAGGCCGTGGAGTCTGAACACATGAGTGATAAAGAGCTGTGCCAATTCTTTGGCTGTGGGAAGTTTGCGCAAGGGTATAAAATGTGCCATCTTGCTAAAGCGGTCAACCGTGACCCAAATGGTGGTGAAGTGAGAAGATGGAGGAAGGTCGACAATAAAATCCATAGAAATATGGGACCACGGCCTTTCTGGAATGGACAATGGCAGGAGTGTACCCACTGGTGATAATCTGGAAGACTTATGTCGAGCACAAACAGGACAAGAAGAGACAAAAAGAGTAACATCTTGTTTAATGGTGGGCCACCAAACTGCTCTGGACAAATGCTCAAGAGTCTTAGTGACGCCAGGATGTCCCGTGACCCTACTGGAATGAAAGTCCTTGAGGACCAATTCCCTCAGATGTTTAGGGACAAACAGGCAATTATGTGGAGTCCCTTGAGGGGCTGACGGCTGAGAAGCCAGAACACGGGAGGCCAAATCCTGAGTCAGACCCGCAAAAATGACAGAAGATGGGACAATGGGTGAATCTTCCAGTTCAGCACTCTGACAAGTCTGGAAACTACGAGATAAAGCATCAGCTTTGACATTTTTGGGACCAGGTCTGAATGTAATGATAAACTGAAACCTGGTAAAGAACAATGCCCACCGAGCTTGTCGTGGGTTTAGCCGTTTGGCCGACTCAATGTAGGCTAAGTTTTTGTGGTCGGTGATCACGGTGATGACGTGTTTGGCCCCTTCAAGCCAATGACGCCACTCCTCGAAAGCCCACTTAATGGCCAACAATTCCCAATTCCCGACATCATTGTTCTTTTCGGCTGTGGAGAACTTGCGGGAGAAGAAGGTGCAAGGATGAATCTTCTGATCATGAATGTCCTTCTGGGAAAGGACAGCTCCAGCCCCTACATCCGAGGTGTCAACCTCCACAAGAAAAGGAATTCTGGGGTCCGGGTGATGTAAGACGGGAGCCGAACAAAAGGCTTTCTTTAACTTATGAAAGGATTCGATGGCCTGTGGGGACCAAACTTCCGGATCGGCTCCTTTGCGAGTCAACTCAACAATGGGGGCGACAATGTCAGAAAAAGAACGGATGAATCTCCGATAATAATTAGAGAATCCTAAAAATCTTTGGATCGCCTTGAGGTTGGTGGGACGAGCCCAGGACATGATGGCCTGAACCTTACTGGGGTCCATGGAAAAGCCCTTGGGAGAGATGACATAACCCAGAAATGAGACTTGAGAAATTTCGAATTCGCACTTTTCGAGTTTGGCGTATAGTTGATTCTCACGCAACTTCTGAAGGATCAGGCGGACATGTTGCCGATGTTCAGGAAGTGACTTAGAAAAAATCAAAATGTCGTCTAGGTAAACAACAGCAAATAACCCGAGGTAAGGCCGGAGAACCTCATTGATAAAATCCTGAAAGACTGCAGGAGCGTTGGCCAAGCCAAACGGCATTACAAGATACTCGTAGTGGCCTGAGTGCGTATTTAAAGCAGTCTTCCACTCATCTCCTTTCCTAATCCTAATGAGGTTATATGCTCCTCTAAGTTCGATTTTGGAAAAGACTCTCGCCTCCCGGATTTGGTCGAATAAAACAGAGATGAGTGGTAACGGGTAGGAATTTTTTATGGTAATTTTGTTCAAGGCCCGATAATCTATACAGGGACGTAAAGATCCATCTTTTTTTTCTACAAAAAAAACCCCTGCGCCTACAGGAGACTTAGAAGGACGAATGAATCCTTTTTCAAGACTTTCACTTATGTATGAATCCATGGCCTGGGATTCAGGTGCTGAGAGGGCATATAGGCGTCCCTTGGGCAATCTGGCATTGGGGGCTAGGTCTATGGCACAATCAAAGGGACGGTGAGGGGGCAACATATCAGCTTCCTTCTTGGAAAACACATCGGCAAAGTCTCTGTAGGGTAAAGGTAGGGAAGAAAAAACGGGAAGAACAAGACGAAGAGGAAGAGAGAGACAATGGTCAGAACAGGAGGAGCCCCAACGTGTGATTTCTCCCGTGGTCCAATCAATACTGGGATTGTGCTTCCTAAGCCATGGTAACCCCAGGACGAGTGGCGTGAGAGGACAGTGAAACAAAAAGAAGGAAATCTTTTCTGAATGGAGGGCCCCCACCGAAAGCTGAAGAGAAGGAGTGCATGCGGTAACACTGCCGTTGGAGAGTGACTGGCCATCAAGGCCACAGACCGACAAGGAATTAACCAAGGGAATGGGCTCGAGCCCCAACGAATGAACCAGACCTTCGTCAATAAAATTGCCGGCTGCGCCGCAATCAACAAAGGCAGTGGTATCGACAGTGCGGTTTTTACAAGAGACAGAAACCTGAATAATTATCGAGTCAAGGGGAGAAAAACAAGATAGGCCCAAGTGAGTTTCCCCAAAAACACTTAGGCCCTGTCTTTTCCCGCCTTCAACGGGCAGACAACCGCACGGTGACCCTGACCTCCACAATACAGACAGAGACCCTTCAGCCTCCTGCGATTTTTTTCTGAGGCTGACAAACGTGTAGCCCCAATCTGCATGGGTTCGTCACAAGCAACCTCCGAGGTTTCCCCCAGTGAAGATGAGGGAAATATCCCGGACTCCCTCTCTCTCTGGCGTTCCCGGAACCTCCGATCTACCTTGATGGCTAACTCCATAATTTCATCAAGGGAGGTTGGGGTAGGGTAGTGAACCAAAGCATCTTTTAAAGTTTCAGATAGACCAATTCTAAACTGGCTGCGGAGGGCTGGGTCATTCCAACCTGAATCAATGGCCCACCTCCTAAACTGGGTACAATAAGCCTCTGCATTACCCTGACCCTGCCGTAGTGCCCTCAGGTTGGCTTCGGCTGAGGCAGCACGGTCCGGGTCATCATACAGCAACCCCATGGCAGAAAAGAAAGCATTCACAGAGGTAAGGGCCTCAGACCCTGCGGGAAGGCCAAAAGCCCAGGTCTGTGGGTCCCCCTGTAAAAGGGAGATAACCATTCCCACCCGCTGGGATTCCAAGCCGGAGGAGGCCGGGCGGAGTTTGAAGTAAAGTTTACATGACTCCCTAAAGTTAAAAAACTGGGAACGCTCCCCGGAAAACCGGTCCGGGAGACTCAACTTGGGTTCAGGGTTTCTGGATGAGGATAATACCCCTTGTACCCGTTCCTCTTGTGAGTTAACCCGGAGGGTCAATTTCTGGAGCTCTTGTGTCAGGGTATGCATCTGTCCCGCCAAAGCGTGACTAGCAGCCTGCTGGGCCGGATCCATGATAGCTGAACTAAAGCCAGGGAAGTGGTAGTGAAGTATTGGCCGGCTATAATGTTAGGGACACGGGAGATCTCGCCAACCCTAACTCCGTTGTCACCTATTGGAGTTGGCGGATGCGTGCTAAGCTAACCTTCACCAATAATAGCCGCGTTCGTGGGAGCCCGTTAGTCAGGCTCCCACCCCGATGCCACCTGGTCTTACTAGTGACAACGCAGCCGCCAAGGCCAGAGGTAAACAAGGGGAAAGCTAACTAACAAACAAGAGGCGAGAACTACCCTGCCCTACGGAGGAGGGTGCCAGTGGATAGCACTCTAAGGTGGAACCCCCTAGGCAAATGCTGTTGCCAACGGGTGTAACAATACACAATAGCTGATCCAACAACCAAAACTGACAGGTGTAACAATACACAAGATGGACCCAATAAGAAATGCTGACAGGTGTAACAATGCACAGTATGCTGACACAATACTGAAAATGCTGACGGGTGTAACAATACACAGTATGCTGACACAATAATGAAATAATAAGTAAGGAGACAGAGAGTGGGAATCTCCCAACTTATCTGAAAACGGAGGGGTCTGCAACCAGGAGAAGACAAGGATCCTGGAGGCAGCTAGGACAAGGCCACTGGGGACAGGAACAAACGCTGTGCAGGAGCCTGGAACCGGGAACACTCGAGACACCAAATCAAGAACTATAGCCGGCGTCTGAGTGCACCGGTCATGCAGTTTAAATAGCGCGCCAGAGCGCTACCCTGACGCTGCGTGCGGCGTCATGCACACCCCTTCCTCCCTGCGGCCGCCAGGCGTCCCCCGTCGCCTTGGCAACCGCTGCGGCAGGGGAGGAAGGGGTTGTCTCCAAGTTGCCGGGCGCTCGTCTCCTTCCGCCGGAAGTATCCGGCTGATGACGCGACGGCGTCCCGGTAACCTGGCAACCGCCGGGACCTCAGTGGAGACTGCCGGGCGAGCGCAGGCGCTGCCCGTGCAGCTCCTAACATGCAGTCTGGACCCCATGGTTTGCACATCACAGGGTACGTTTGCCTAGCATCTGCCGTTTAATGCAGTTCTTCTTTCTCACCTAGCTCTTGCTCACTCTTTCCTATTTCCTCCCATTCCATTCTTCCTACCATCCCTCCCAACTCTTCCATTAATAACCCCCCCCCCCCCTTGTTCCCCTTCTTCTCCTTTATCTTAACCATTCACTCCCTATGCCTCATTCTTTGCAGTACTAAATATTGGGCATGTCAGACCGGATTGCGTGACAAATTTGTTCTCAAAATGGATAAAACCATGCTGCACTGCAGGTGGGGCAGAGGTAGCATATGCAGCGAGAGTTAGATTTGGGTGGGGTGTGTTGAACTGAAATCTAATTTGCGGTGTAAAAATAAAGCAGCCAGTATTTACTCTGCACAGAAACAAAATAACACCCTTAAAGCTAACTCTGCACATGTTACATTTGCCTCACCTGGAGTGCACATGGCTTTGCCCATTTTGAGAACAAACTTTCCCTGCAATCGGGTCTGAATTAGGCCCAATATTCTTTGGAAGAGTGGTTATTAGGCTTTGTTACTGCTGACTATTTTACTTTGAAATAAATTGATTTAAAATGTGTGGGAGCTGCTCTGTTAAGTTCTGACTGACAGGGTTTCAAACTTTTTGCATATTTATTATTTCATCACATTATTAAATAAGTAATTATTGTGCTTCAAAATGTGTGTGTGTGTGTGTATATATATATATATATATATATATATAAAATCATGTTTTAGGGGGCCATTTATAAATAATTGCATTTGCAATGTGATCCATGTACGGAAATAGCGCTCAAGATCGCAGAATGTGACCATATCGGGTGATTGTCTCAACAGGTACTGTATGTGCAAGGACTCCTGAAAGATGCCTAACCATGCAATGTTATAATTGCACATCCAGGGCTTCTGCACATGCTCAGAGGTTTGACCCCAATGCTCAGGGGCCATTTCTAGGGAAGTGTTCCTAGGGAACTACTTCATGTGAAGTATAACCCATAGGCTACAACAAGCTTCCATAATGTGCAGATTGTGGTATCTGCTGGGGGGGGGGCAATATCGGAAATGCTTTGCAACCTATGCAGGGGATGCAGTACAGGCAGCAATGGAGAGATCACAGCTGGTATTGGAGAGATCTGTTGTGGTCCCTCTTTCCTAAATTGCAGGGTGTTTATTGTTTGATGAATGAGTCCCTAAGTTCTTATTCTTTTAGTTTGTAATAAGTAGTTTTCACCTAAAATTCAGCGAAACGTGATTGCACAAAGTGTGCTCACACTTTTACTTACAACTTTACAGTATGTAAAAATGGTATACGCAGCCATACTAAGCTCTGAGTGGCAGGGAAACGTAATTGTTTTGAATTTAGTTTTTGAACCTTTTTTATTTTAGCATGCATTACATAACCATTTAATTACTATTGTGGGGTGTATTCAATGCGGCCGGCGAGGGAGTTAATTGGTGGGGATCGCTGAAAACAAGCGATTCTCACCATTTAACCCCCACGCTGGCCGCTCACCCTAGTCAAAGTTTCGGGGCTGACACAGGACGTATTCCCCCAAACAGCGAGGCTCGCGGCTAATGCAGGGAGCAAGTTAATTTTTTATACAAAAAGAAATCACTAGCCAACAGTGAAAATGCTTCTGAAACAAAAATAGTAATTTCTAGTTTATTCGAGCATGGGAAAGACGAATATGGCATTTAAAATGCTGAGTTAGCTCTATGTTCTGAGATAGAACCATATTTCATTAAATGCTAGAGAATTTGATGGATTTTCAAAAAAATACTAGGGATTGTTTTTATTTAAATAAATTGTAGGTTGCCAATGCTTAGTACAGGTATCCTGAGTTATTGTCAGCCATATTTTGTTACTCAATATATATGTTACTCAAAATTCATTTTCTCAATTCTCATCTGGACTTCTTTGCTATGAATTGTGGTGCAGTAAGTGATGAGCATGGTGAGAGATTCCACCAAGATATTTCAACTATGGAACAAAAATATCAGGGTAAATGGGACGTTTCCATGCTTGCAGACTACTGTTGGACGGTGACAAGAGATGCTCCAGGACAAACGATAAGCAAAACGAAGTCGCACTCATAAATAGGTAGTCATACGAAATAGCAAGGCATGTTATCTTATTTACTGCTAATTTACCTGTACATAGATTGAATTAAAACAATTGCTACTTCTGTTGTGTACAGATATCATATTAATATAATGTTGGTTTTTACTACAGCAGTACATGTATCGCAAGTAGTGTATCTAAAAAACTAGAGCTAATAAACAAATTCTAAGGTCATATTCGGTTTTCCTGACCCAAATTTAGTAAAAAAAAAAAATGACTATTTTTGTAAAAGAAGCAAATAAAAAGTTGTTTTTTGTTGTCTAGTGTAATCAGTCCCAAGCCTTAACAAAGATATGGTGTCCTATCAAAATGCCTTGGCAGAAGAGGAGAGATCTAACCTGCAGTGACCATCTAGCATTACCGGTTCTGCAGCATATGGCCACTCACCGCACCTCCAGTTACGGTGTTTTACCACTTCCATCCCAGTTGGTTTTGACTTGCTCCTATAATTTTGTGAATAAAACTGAAAGAGATTCTCTCTTCCTTTCGCATACCAGATGCCTGGAGCATCATATTATGAAGATTTTTTTATGTCAAGCAAAAGATTCCATTATGCACAGTACAGTATATTCACTAGTGAGTGTGGTATGCATTTATCTTTGAGGGATCTGTGTGGGGGATCATACCATTTTGATCAATACAAGGTGTGACCTGGATGCATGTAAAGATACCTTTACGCACCTATCTTTTCGCCTATCAGTCAGAGTTTGTCTGCTGATTCTGTTATCAGACCGTCTAGATATTGTTGCTTTTATTTATTTTAGATTCCCCCCCCCCCCCAAAAAAAAACAAAAAACAAAACACTTGTATGTGGTGGACCTTAATTGGACCAAGAAACATTGGTGTATCCAGTTCTCCATAGTCATTTGCCCATTTCACTTGGTAAGTTACTTATTTAAACTGAGGGCCAGGAGACAATACAGTACAATTCACCATTAGTTAATGTGATAAGGTAAATAATACAAACTCAGAGTTATTTGTCAGATCTTACATATAGACGCAGCAACTCTTTTCCAAACATTTACCTGCCATTTGATCAGGACACTAGGCTACTAATGTATTTTTTAGTGAAATGTGTCCTAAAGTTTTTTAACAATAGATTGCTAATTTATTTTGATTGGGATTAAAATGTTTTTCAGCATTTTAAATGATGGATGCAGAGCATACATACTTGTAGTGCAGTAGCCACGTTATAAAACACGTGGCTTTGGTAGTGAGTGTTTATGTATGGTATATCAGCATATACACTAAGGAGAAGGGCCAAACTACAGCAGAAACAACTGAGGGGAACGGACAGTAAATAGTTATGGTCGATGGAGCATCATGTTTAAATGAATGTATTCATTGTTAGGGCATGGCAACATCTACAATAAAAGCATTATCACATACTTTATATGAGTGTGGCAAGTAGGAAAGCCAAACCACAGCATATATACCAATTAAACATATTATTTAACTTTTTCTTCATTATGTGTCTTCTTGTGCATTAAAAGGCTCCAGCCATCATTTAATATTTTTGGGCAGTCTGTGCAAACAATAGACATATCCTCCATGTGAACCTTACTGTGCCTTACAACAGTAGATTTGTGTTTAAATGTTTTCCCGCACTCAGCACAGGTATAAGGCCTCTCCCCCGAATGAACACGTTGATGTCTAAAGGCCCCCATACATTAGGCCAACTTGTCCTTAGGACAGGTCGGACCCACTTCTCCTGTGAGTCACCCGGCAGCTCCCCGGGAGGCTCACATATCGCTTGCGATTTATCACATGTAAAACAAATGGGGAGCTGCAGGGCGGTGAGGAGCAGTGGGGCGGGCAGCGGCAGTAGTTGGGGCGGGCAGCGGCAGTAGTTGGGGCGGGCGGCGGCAGTAGTGGGGGCGGGCAGCGGCAGTAGTGGGGGCGGGCGGCGGCTCACAAATGAGTTCCCGGCGGGTGCCGGGTGCGGCGAGTGATGCTGACCCGGCCGGCATGCTGTGATCACAAATAGCAGCACTGCCGCTGCGGGACGCACAGTGGCGGCTATTAGATTTTCAAAATACCTGTCAAATGACCGGCCGTTCTGTGATTGGCTGAGAGAGCTCTCAGCCAATCACAGAACGGCCGGTCATTTGACAGGTATTTTAAAAATCTAATAGCCGCCACTGTGCGTCCCGTCCCGCAGCGGCAGCGCTGCTATTTGTTATCACAGCATGCCGGCCAGGTCAGTGTGTCTGCCCGCCGTGCTCCCCCGCCCCCCGGTGTCTGCATGCATATGCCTGACAGGTGGGCAGGCATATGCATAGCATACAGGGAGGTCGGATGATCTTATGTGCTGACCGTCCGACCTCCCTGATCCGGTCCGATGCGCACGGGACCGCGCATCGGATCGGATCATATATCACACACCTGCGATTTTGGGGCGATTTCATCCGGTTATTGGCCCAAAGTGCCGAAATCGGATGAAATCGTCCCAAAATTGTATAGTGTATGGGGCCCTAACCAATGCGGAGTTGCCACTGAAACTTTTTCCGCACTCCGAACATGTAAATAATTTCTCATCTGTGTGGATTTTCTGGTGTCTCCCGAGGCTGGTTTCATCTGTGTAACATTTTCCACACTCGGGGCACACACAGGGTCTTTCTTTGACATGAGTTTTATGATGCTGTAAAAGTGCGGAGCTTTGGGTAAAGCGTTTGCCGCACTCTGTACAAACATATGGCCTTTCTCCTGTATGAACCCTCTGATGAGTAACCAGGTTGGAGCTGCTGCTAAAGCTTTTTCCACACATACTGCACATATATGGCTTCTCTTTTGTATGGACCCTAAAATGCGCTCGAAGCTGTGTGCTGCAGGAAAAAGTCTTCCAGCACACAGTGCAATGCCACGATTTTTCTCCTGTGTGAACTTTCCTGTGCTTTACCAGGTTTGAACTGCTGCCAAAATGTTTGCCACATTCTCTGCAGCAGTAGGGCCTTTCACTTGTGTGGATCCTCGTGTGAGTGATAAGATGTGCGTTCTGTGTAAAGGTTTTCCCACATTCTGAGCAAGTGTAGGGTTTAACTTCTGCGTGAACTCTCAGGTGCCTAAAAAGACTGAAGCTTTGTGTAAAGCATTTTCCGCATTCACTACATATGTAAGACCTTTCTCCAGTGTGAGTTCTCAGATGCCCCATGTAGTTTGGCTTTCTGTTAAATTGTTTCGCACAATGCTCACAAGAAAACTTAGCCTGATCCTTAGTGCATGTATTTGTTGTATCAGAGTTTTCATTCACAGCCTTTCCTATGCGAGAGAGCTTCCTGTGCGGTAAAAGAGAATGAGCTGCAAATAGCAACGAATGAGTATAAACGCTCAGCCTGTGCCGCACAAAAAAGAGACATAATTGCTGCAGGGGGGAAGGCAGGTAGGGTAGGTGCCAGCTTAAAGCAAGAGGGAAGATAAGATGAAGAACAAAAGGTAAATGGCCCCTCCTCAGGGGATAGGCCATACTTAAGGAAGGGGGGAGGATGGGGGTCATTACACTCAGAAGCAACCCCAGCAAGGATCATCCAGCAGCAAGAACAAGGAACCAGAAATTATCCTAAGTATCTGGAAATATTTATTTACAAGTATTCCTTCTTATTCTTTTACTTAATCTCCTATTCGGCACCCTGCCACCCTCTATAGTCGGCTGTCACAAACTCCCAATGTATGTTATGAATTCAATAGTGAATGTAGCACACAGAGGTTCTGGTTCTGCCTGGTCACAGTGGCTCTGGTTCTGCCTGGTCACAGTGGCTCTGGTTTTGCCTGTTCACAGAGGTTCTGGTTCTGCCTGTCACAGTGGCTCTGGTTCTGCCTGGTCACAGAGGTTCTGGTTCTGCCTGGTCACAGTGGGCAGGATTGCCATTGCTGCTCTCTTATTATGCATCTGTCCTCTCTCAGTAATACCACATGCTGTTTGGGCAACTTTCCCCTAAGGACTAAAGGCACCTTATAGGGTTTGTACACCAATTACCTAACAGTACAGTTGGCATTCAGGGCAGGAGTAGTTCAATGCTGCTTAATAGGAGGTTACTACAAGGGACAAGGCCAAAATATAAGTACTTTATATATATATATATAAGGGATTTAAGATTATACTCCCTGCAACCTTTAGCAAAGCAGCAGAGAATTAGGCCCAATGGAGACAAGTAAGTTTAAAACAAGTCTCATGATCCCCCCCCCCCCCCCCCTTAATGAAATTACTGAGGGCTTGTTTACATGACATAGCAGGGGGGATTTTCTTTGATAGAGATGATATCGCCTTTCACCCTGCATCTACTCCTCCCAACATGATCCATGAATCAAGCTGCCTAGCAATGAAAATCAAATGCATAGTTTTGTACAGATAAATGTTGGCAAAACTGAATTGTTTTTTCAGTAACATAATATAATATTGCGTAGCAGCGTTATTAAGATACGGCTAATCAATAATGTAAGAGGCAGAAGGCAAATATGGGAATGCATGGTTGCAAGTGTATATTTATAATGTTAATTTAATGCATTATAAGGCAGGAGAATGAATATGGTGGCACATTTTTCAGCGTGCAAGGCATCATAGGATTATATTATACAGTATTAGAAAGATGTCGCTGAATGGGGGAATGATATATTGTATCAGGTTAGATTAAGCTGCATTCAGAAGTATAACATTGTGTTGCATACAAAATAGTAACTTCATTGTTACATGTTATATGTACAATCATAATGGTAGTACATGATATCAATAAGTGAATTCATTATGTTTGTGCATGTTTAGTATTTTACTTCAGTATTAGACTGAATGTTCAAATATTCTCTGTAAAGCGCTGCGCAATATGTAATGGGTATTATTAATAAGGGCACAGGGATGGAACCATAAGTCTGATAGCAACTAAGTTTGCGGTACATGCATGGCCTTCGCATGGAAGAAATATTACTGATGCTGGGTGCAAAGGTAGATGGATCCTTTAACAGATAAGGCAAAATAAATAAGTAAATAAATAAATAAAAATGGGTGTACGCATAAGGTTCCCTCCAAGTCTAGCTGTTGTTAGCCAGTTTGTTTTATCTCTGTTTACAATTGTAAAGCGCAATGGAATCTGCTGTGCTATATAAGACACTGTAACGGAATCTGCTGCGCTATATAAGAATCTGTTAATAAATCAATAAATAAACTGCACAGTACAGGTAACTGCTCAGTGCGCATTAGCTTGCCAATTAAGAGGAATGTGCTGGAAATTCTGACATGGAATAAGCAAAGCAAAATAATTATAAGAAAAGCTATGTCATTTTATGTAACTTGGGTAGTAAACCATCATAGCTGCAATAATGACAGGTATCAGAAGGGTGCAAGCAGACATATGCACAGTGCACCTGCCAGCAAGGTGGTGGCTAAATCTTCTAACCTTTATGCAAATACAAGGGATAACAGCCCCTTCGACAACATGCTAGCAGTTTAACAACCCCAATTTTCATTAGGAAATTGGGTTCTCTGTTTAAGCTTAGTACAAGTTCCCTATCATGGTCATTTAGAACAAAGGTAATGAACTATTTACGGAACAAGCTTAGTGAAGTGTCTAATGCCAATGGGGCTTAAGGGGACGTTACAAATTCCATGGGGGTAGTTATCAGCGCAAATTCAGTCACTTGTATATGGATAGAGGCAGTTTAAGAAATGGAAAAAGGAGAATGCATGGAGGAGGCATTATAGGATTATTGCTCAGGTTTGGGAGGCTGCATGGTCCAACGTATTTACACACAGTACAAACTAACATGTTTTATGTCACCTCGCAGTGCAACCCTTCTTCTTCCACATGCAGATGCCTAATGATCGGAGGAGGCGGGCAGGCTGATGACCTGGACGGACACTGTGCTACGACAATGCAGAATGCGTAGTATGCAGGAAGGAGGGGTGAAGCTAGCATGGCCATTCATGGGGCCCCAGGAAAGAACAAGTTAAGGCCAGCAGGGAGGAGGTATGAGGTACCCGGCATGCAGGCAAGAGGAGGGTCTGCTACTGGAGCTGTCCCCAATAATGCTTCACATACAACAGCACATACAGCACCAGGGGCCAGTACTGCAAATACAGGCACGCATGCAGACACTGCGGCAAAGGGCACCCAGCAAAGTAAGGCTACAAGAGAGCAGGCGGTTACACAGTGCCTAAAACAGAAGGACATCAGCGCAATAAGTAAGGCAGCAACCCCGATACAACTAAAAACATGCAAAAATGGCTAGGATGGTACCACAACAAAGAAGATACAGAGTTTCTGGAAAAGGAACCCACTTTACAGCAGCTAGTAGTGTCCCCCTTGGGGGTAGTACCAAAAAAGACGCCTGGAAAATTCATATAAATACAGCACATGTCATACCCCGCAGGAGGGTCGGTAAACGATGCTATAGAAAAGCAGCAGTGCAGCGTGGCTTACCAGTCTTTTGAGGACGTTCTCAAAATAGTGCGCAGATGCGGGGAAGTGGCCCTTATGGGGAAGATAGATATCGAATCAGCATTCAGGCTCCTTCTGCTTCACCCCCAGAGTCAAAGATTCATGGGCCTCAAATTTGAGGGCAGTTATTTCATTGACCTATACTTACCAATGGCCTGCGCCATTTCATGCGCTTTCTTCGAAAAATTCAGTACGTTTCTGCACTGGTGTGTGGAAGCCGGAACAGACATTAAGACAATGGCACACTACTTGGATGACATTCTAATGGTCGGCCAGGCTAATACCGATAGACGCGAGCAGCTGCTCAAATCCACCCAGGCACTATTCCACACATTTGGGGTACCAATAGCAACCAAAAAAACGGAAGGACCAACAACAAGGCTCTCCTACCTAGGCATAGAAATAGACACCTCAGACAAGACGTTTAGGTTACCAGAAGACAAGGTGTCCAACATCCTGGGGCAGATTAGCGAGCACGCAAGGGCAAAGAAATTGACACTAAAACAGCTCCAATCATTGCTGGGGTCACTAAACTTTGCGTGCAGGATGATCCCTATGGGCAGAATCTTCTGTCGAAAACTGGAAAGGGCCACAGCGGGGACGAAAAGGGGCATCACTTAGGTTAACTGCAGAGATTAGAGAAGACATGCTCATGTGGGAAACCTTTTTCTAGAAAGTTAATGGAGTAAGGATCCGGCTGGCAGCGCCTGTGCCAAACAAGAAGCTGCAACTATACACTGATGCAGCGAGGTCATGGGGCTTCGGAGATTACCTAGAGGGAGAATGGTGCGCTGCACTGTGGCCCCAGAGCTGGGCAGAGGAGGGGCTGACTAAGAACTTGCTGCTTCTGGAGCTGTTCCCAATAATAGTAGCAGTGGAATTGTGGGGCAGCAGGTTAGCCAACAAGGAGATAACTTTCTGGTGTGACAACTTGGGCTGGTGCAGGCGGTCAACAAGGAAAGGCCTCCTCCCCGCCAGCGATTAAACTGATAAGGCACCTGGTATTGGGGTGTCTGCAACACAACATTAACTTCCGTGCCAGGTGTAGACAACAAAATAGCCGATGCCCTCTCCAGGGGAAAATGCGAATCCTTTAGGGAGGCAGCACCGCAGGCTCAGCTGCAAGGTCTAACCTGTCCTCCTCACTTATGGCAGATTGTGAAGATGAGGTGAGCAAGATGGTGAGGGATTCATTAGCAACCCTTGCTACAGGCCACTCCCACCCACAACCCATGTTACCACAACAACAGGCAACAAAGGTCAGAGCACAGTATGGACAAGAACATAGCTCGGTCACAGCCATCTGGGCAGAGAGTAAGCTGGGGACTAGGACACCAGCAGGCATTAGGGGACAGAAAAAACCATCAGACTAGAGTCCAGGGCGAGGTAGGGTCACGGTAGGGTGGCGGGCTACGGTCCTAGGACCTAGCGTTGGCGGAAGTACTGCGGGCCAGCCAAGGTGGGCGCCAGGCCTGGCGTCGGGGGGCAAAACGGGATCACCCACGGGTACAGGTCGTCAGTTGCGAGAAGGGGATCCCGGCCCCCCAGGCGGTTACATGATTCAGTTGATAAGGGCTGGTGGACCGCAGTGCTATCTTTGCCACCCAAATTAAGTAACAGTAAATCTGAAATCAAGTTAATAAATTGTGACCATTTAATTCGCCAAAAATACTAGACTCCGACTGGTTATTTCAGGTACAAGCGGAAGGTTACAAAAGGGGAAAGAAGGGGAGGAGATGGTGCTTTGGGTTCAAGGTTTGTTGACTGGTGAGGGGCATCAGGCGCTCAGCGGTTTACTCCTTTGGAGAATCATTTTCTGTCTTTCTGCAGTGTCTCTTTGGCTTGGAATTTACTGTATTGCCTTCTTTGTCATTCTTAGTTTTACTACTTGAATTTTTCATGGTTAAATTGGGAAGCTGGATGTTTACGTACCGATCACTGGGTCATCTGTTAAAAAGTTAATGACACATTAGCTTAGGAGAAACTGTACACATTATTTCTATCTTGTTTGATATCCAAATTGTCTTACTAGTTTTATATTCTATGAAAGCTCACTGAAGAAAGAACACTTGCAATGCAGTAGTTGTAAACATTAAATATACCAAAAATCTGAAAAAACAGTACAGTAACTGTGAGTAATGTGGAAGAATAACCAACACATGTGCATCAGTGCCCCTCAGTAGAAATCTACCATCCCCATAGCATACCTCCCAACACTCACGATTTCAGCGGGACAGTCCCGATTACCGGGTCCTGTCCCGCTGTCCCACCCGCGGCCGGAGGTGTCCCGCTGCAGGGGGGGGGGGGTGTGCCAGTTGGGAGCCCCCCCAATTTGACAGAATTGCACAGTGTCTATTCCCGGCCGAAAATGGGGACATGGCTCATTTGCATAAACCGCTCCCCTCATTTACACAAGCCGCGCCCCTCATTTACACAAGCCGTGCCCCCTTTTTGGACGCTCGTGCAGCCTATTTCTGCAGCTACAAAGTTGGGAGGTATGCCATAGGGGTATGGGTTGTTAGGTTGACAATCAAAAGGTCGACCACTATTAGTAGACAATCAACAGGTCGACACATCAAAAAGGTTGACACCATTAAGTTGACATGACCAAGAGGTCGACAAGCAAATTGTCAACATGAAGGTTAACACAAGCTTTTTTGGTGTCTATGTCGACATGGACACCGTTGTAGTGTACGCCATCCCATCGTATGGCTCGTATTCTCCCTCCATGCCCACTGGGATGGTCAAGTATGACTGGGATGGTCAAGTAAGTCTGTTTAAAAAAAAAAAAACATGATAAACTCATGAATCACACGGGACAGACTCAGGGGTAGGTGCTTTCTCCCCCCTGGGCAACCAGTTATGTAGGGTACACACCAGGACGACCCACTCACGATGCACATCGTGAGCGGGTCGTCAGTGTCTCGTCCGACCCGCTCACGGTGACGCGGGGGGGCACGACCCGCTCACGATGTGCACCGTGAGCGGGTCCGATCCGATGGCGACCCGCACCCGGCTGTATGGTCGTCATTGAGATCCTACCTGCAGCAGGTAGGATCTCAATAACGACCGACCCGCGGGACCGGCATCGGATCGGTATCGGTCCACACCAGGTCAGAAAAGGGCCCAATCAGCACACAATCTACATCCAATTGATCGGAATTGGATCTAGATTGTGGGGATCGGGCCCTAGTCGTCCTGGTGTGTACCCAGCATAAGAGCACTTCCAATGCCACTCTTCTGCCTTTATGCCAGCCTTAATATGCTAATAGCAGTCCCCAAAACCCATGCAAGTACCAATGTTTTTTTAATTCTGCATGTCACACTCACAGTGCTACTTAGCCAGTAGGCAGACCCAGTCAAGTCCACTGCCCCATACATTCTGTGATACCCCTTTCACACCAGAAAATGCAGGGACCCACCCGAGAATATGGCCCAGGGATCATGCCTGGCCATTCCTGGGTTGGCCCCTTTCACACCAGAAAAGTCCCTGCATTTTCTGGTGTGTAAAGGGAAAAGGAATGAGGCAGGGAGGAGGCGTGCTCGTGGCAGGGAGTACTCACCCCTGTCGCTGGACCTCGGTACAGGCCGGGGATCCACACAGACGGCAGGCGCAGATGACAGGTCAGACGGTGGGTGCAGATGATGCAGCTCTCCGGGGGCAGTGAGAGCACAGGAGAGCTGCGTCATCTTCATACACCTCCTTTCCTGTCATTTGCGCCCGCCGCCTGTGTGGATCCCCGACCTGACAGCACACCGAGGACTGGCAACTCGGGTAAGTACCCCCTATCCCTTTCACACTGGCCAGGACCCCGGGTTGAACCCAGGAACAACCCTGCTCCATAGCAGGGTTGTAATCCCGGCAATTTTTGCAAGGATTTTGGCCCGGGAACCTTACACACCAGCGCTAGTTGCTGTCCCAACCCGGGAAATTAGGTTGTGTGAAAGGGGTAGGAGAGTAAAGCTGGTTACACTCCTTAAGATTGGGTGATTGTCATTTGCTCCCATACATTACCAAATAGTTTTTCCCACCAGATTGGGCAGATAAGGGTGGAGTGATATAAATAGCTGTGGCAGGGATTGCATTATTGGCGGGGATTGCATTAACTATCAATCGTCAAAATTGTTGGTGACATTGGTGCTTAACACTGACACGCTGGCAGCTGTTACTGACAATGAGACAGTATCAGGAGTCTAAGCTGGTCCTGTCTCCTCTCAGGCTTGGCTCACTGGTACCACTGCTGCTGACACCCGGTAGCAGTGGCTGACAAAGTGACAGACACTTTGGTCAGGTCATACTAGTTGGCATCTCAAGGCTCTCTATTAGTGAATAAGCAGTAAGTGACAGTGTCAATCACTCATTGCTTGTTTGGCACAACGGGGCAGATGTATTAAGCCTTAACAAGAGATAAATGCAAGGGTGATAAGGAGAGATAAACGTCCAGCCAATCAGCTCCTTACTGACTTTTTTCAAACACAGGCTGTAACATGGCAGTTAGCAGGTGATTGGCTGGGGGTTTATCTCTTGTTAAAGTGTGGCACCCCACTGTAGCCCTGCACCCACCAACCTACATGGAACTTAACACTGGTGGCATAGGCTACCTGTAGAACCCTTTTCCCTGTTGCAGGTACAGAAAGGGTTAAGTTAAATCCCAATTGTGCACCCAGCTCCCTTGCACGTGAAAGGAGTCTGGTCTCACAGGGATTGGCTGACCACTGGCGCGAAGAGGGAGGTCAGGGGGTGAGGAGGAGGTGATTTAAGTGAGTAGTGGGCGCACGTGAGGGGCAGAAGAGGAGAAAGCAGATTGCCCCCGTAGAAGAACCAAGAGAGTGGTGACTGACCTGCTAGCAGAGCGGTGCGCAGCGGAAGACGGAGAAGTGAACCAGCGTGCAGGGAGCCGGAGAAGGACAGCGCTTCAGCGGCGGTGATTGACAGCTGCTGTGCGACGCTGCCGGGGAGCTGTGAGAGACGCCGTGTCAAGCTGAAGCAGTCTCCAGCAGCAGGAGTCCCAGCGGTGAGACCGGGAGCAGCAGAGAGGAGAAGACACCCCCAGCCGAAGTGAGTGACAGCGGGCGGAGAGCGGAGCGCCGGGTCGCGTCACTGAAGACTGTCGGAGTCCAGGGAAGATGCTGTCTGCGCCTAGAGGAGAAGATGCTGCTGACGCCGCGGGACAGGAGAAGCTGCAGTGACCCCCGCCGACCTGTGGGAGCAGAGCAAAGACCCAGAAGCCGGGAGCCGTATCGATACTGGCAGGAGCCGGCAACGGAAGCCGATTGATCAGGTATTCATTGCCACCCACCTAGCCGGCCCCCTGTGAGCCCAAGCCCCCCTCCCGGAGACCTTGTTCAGTACTATCCCCGTTCATAAGAGTCCCTGGGGGAAGATAGACTCCCACCTAATTAACAGTCCTGCCGCCCTGTTGTGCCACTGGGGGTCTGCCCGGCCATACCCACTCACTGGGACATTGCCTCGCTGCAGGGTTTAAATCAAGAAGACACTGGCCTGTGCCACTGACCCAATAGCAAGGGGTCTCTGCCCGGTTAAGCCCAGCCCTAGCGACAAGTTGCCACAGTACTAGCAGGGAGTCACCCAGGGAGCGGGGACTCACCTGTACCCCTAAGGGGACCGTTATCTTGCCGTAGCCTTTTATTAATAGTGTGCACACTTAGGTAGGCCCGTTGCTCACCCAGAGGATTGAACGTCGTGGGACCTTTATTTGAGTTTAGGAACACTTACTCACATCCGAGACTGTAATGTATATGTAAGGTATATGGTGCCCTCTGGTGGACGTCCCTTATTGAAACAGTTCAGCATCCTCTTGTAATATTCATCTTATTTACAGCTCTCTTTATTCTAATTTGATTGTCGCATTTTTCTAACTGTCATTATCGTTATTGTTATTTTATGTGTCATCCTTTAGCCTTACGGTACCGTAGGTAGAATTGCTCATGACCAAAGCAGTCTGACCTTTGATACGGACTGAGGTGGTCATTGGTTCCTAGAGTGTTTTGCAGGGATATTTATTCATTCATTTGTGTAGTCTGTACTGTAAGTGTGATGTTATTATATTTCATTGAGAAAGCCGCAGCAACCGTGCAGTATTTTTCCATTTAATAAATATCAGTTGCTGCCAGCTGTGGTTGTTTTGTGCTTTTTGGTGGGTTCTCCCCCCGGGTGTTCCATCCCCTGCCGCAGGTGTGTCATCTGCAGAAAGGGCCGTGAAGACTCCCAAGTGCATAGCCGTCGTCTGATCCAGGTACGCTGATATCTAATAGTTCCAGGGGCACCTGTCTCAACTTGGCGTCTACAAACAGGATTGTCAAAGACCTCTGTGAACGGCGAAGATGTTGCAGCCACAGAACGCAGCGGACGCAGGAGACCAACAGCAGGTCGACCAACAGCAGGTCGACCAACAGCAGGTCGACCAAAAACAGCTCGACCAGCAACAACCTAATCAGCAACAGCCGGCAGAACAAGTACAAGGCAGGAGAAGGCTGCCAGATACACCGATGGCTCCAGCGGCTCAAATCACCATGCCCTACTTCTTTGGGGCACCGTGGATGCCAACATATTCCGGAGACTCCCGCACGCCTGGAACCAGCTCTTTCAGAGAGTTCAAGGAGGGGTTAATGAACACATTCCTGATGTACAGCCCCAGCGAAGAACAGAAGGTGGGAATGGTAATTGGACAGCTGAAAGGGGCGGCGCGACGAGAGGTCCGGTCATGGTCGGCGGAGGAAAGGAAGTCAGCTGACGGCATACTGAAGAAGCTGGCCGGCATCTTCAACGCACAATCCGCTGCAGAATTGAAACGGCGACTGTATGCTCGGAAACAGCAGCCTCAAGAGACCCTGCGGGACTTCGCCATAGGACTGCAGGAAGCGATGCGGGCCATTCAAGCGAGAACCCCAAAAGACGTTACTCCAGTGGATGAGACGCTGATCGACATTTTCATTGAAGGAGCCCGAGGAGAGGCAATTAGGTCACAGCTGAGAATGTGGAGGCGACAGAAACCCGACTGCACCTTCCCGGAGTTTAAAGAAACCACCTTGACCATCCTGGGGTTAAATTAGAATGTCGATGAAGAAGGTGGAGCTGCGTCAGCGGGAATGGAGGATGATGAGGTGGAACAAGCCCAGTTCTTCCCAAGATTTGAACCCAGAAAGACCAAGCCCACAGTAACACAACAAGCCCAGGCGACTTCGAATCAAATGGAAACCCTCACCACGGCAGTCACAGAAATGATGAGAGAGCTACGGGACATGCGAAAGGAACAGAATGAAACCCGTCAAGGAGGATGGCAACGTGACTCAGGCGGAAGAGGCAGGCGACAGTGGGACATCCCACGAAGGTCGGGCAGGCGCTCCACAGACCAGTTTGATGCCCAAGGAAGGCCCATCTGCCGATGTAAACTCAGCGGGCATGTCGAACGAGAGTGTGACAAACAGCCTTTAAACGACTCAACCCCGAGGCCAGGGGCCGACCCTCGGGAGGAACCTCGCCAGTAGGTCCGCCAACCCAAGAGTGGTGGCCGCAGTTCGTTGGCAAGTGCCCCCACTTGAAGATCAAGGTGAACGGAGTGGAAATGGCAGCTCTCTTGGACACCGGGTCCCAGGTGACAACGATACAACTGGATGCGTTTCAACGCTATTGGAGAGAGGAAGAGATAGTGTCACCCCCGACCCCGTGGCTTAGTCTGCTGGCCAGTAACGGACAGCCAATTGAGTTCAGCGGCTATTGGGAAGCAGATCTCAACATTGGAGATGCCCGACTAGAACGTCAGGGCTGCTTGGTCACGTCCACCTGCAACGAACATCTACCCCCGGTCATCCTGGGAATGAACGTCCTGAAGAATTGCCCAGACGAGTTGGTGGAAGCTCTCCGGATCGAGATGCGGGCTGCCGCCCCGAAGGAGCGAAGAGCCATGCAGCAGACAGTGCGCCTGATCGAAGGGCACAAGCGCTTCACCAACTCACAAGGGGAAGTGGGCAAGGCGAGGATCACCGACCGACAACCCATCCTTCTGCGGCCCAATGCCGAACACGTGATCTGGTGCAAGGCCAGGATTGGCCCAGGTGGGCGAGACTATGATGCAGTCATTGAACCATGTGACCTCGAGGGACAGCAGCCTTTTGCCGTGGCCAGGACGTTAGCCAGAGTAGAGCGTGGGAGAGTCCCCGTCCGCGTGCTGAACCCGCACAGCTATCCGGTGCGGCTGTTCCGACACTGCACAGTGGCGAACGTGGTCCTGGTTGATTTCCAGGATATCCTTGGAGAGTCTTTGCCGAAAGCCCAACCAGAAGCCGTGGTGGGTCAGTCGAGCCTGATTACAACTGAAACCGCGTGGTGGAAGGAGATACAGGTTGGCGACTCCAATACCCCAACAGAACAGCGTGAGGGCGTCCTTCAGGTCGTCTGCCGGAATGCCAGCGCGTTCAGCCAACACCCAGCCGACTTCGGACGTGCAGAAGGGGTGCAGCACCATATTCCTACCGGATCCAGCCCACCCATTAAGGAAAGACACCGGCCGCTTCCACCGGCCATGTACCGGCCAGTGAGGACCATGCTTGGGGAAATGCAGGAGGCCGGCGTGATCAAGGAGAGCCACAGCCCATGGGCCGCCCCGCTGGTCATAGTCAAGAAGAAGGACGGCAGCCTTCGCTTCTGTGTCGACTACAGGAAGCTAAACGCAGTCACCCACAAGGACGCGTACCCTCTGCCCAGGATTGAAGAGTCGCTGACGGCCCTGAAGACTGCCGTCTACTTCTCCACCTTGGATCTGACCAGCGGGTACTGGCAAATCCCGATGGCCCCCGAAGACCGGGAAAAGACAGCATTCACCACCCCCATGGGCCTCTTTGAATTTGACCGGATGCCCTTTGGGCTCTGCAACGCCCCTGCTACATTTCAAAGGGTCATGGAGCACTGTTTGGGCCACAGGAATTTTGAGATGGTCCTCCTGTATCTGGATGACGTCATCATCTTTTCCAAGACGTATGAGGACCATCTGAAGAATCTTGAAGAGGTCTTTGTGCAGCTGACGCGATGTGGCCTAAAGCTGAAACCATCCAAGTGTCACCTCCTGAAGCCTCAAGTGCAGTACCTTGGGCACATAGTCAGTGCTGAAGGAGTGAAGCCGGATCCCGAGAAGATCTGCGCGGTTCAAGACTGGCCAGCACCCAGGACTGTCAAGGACGTGCGGAGCTTCTTGGGATTCGTTGGCTATTACCGACGCTTCATCGAACACTTCGCCAAGGTGGCCGCGCCCCTCCATGAACTACTCCGTGGCAAGTCGGGTCAAGAGAAAAGGAGCATGTCCGGGGTCTCCTGGACAAGTGAACACCAGGCGTCCTTTGCCCAGCTCAAGCAGGCCCTGCTTGAAGCGCCCCTCCTGGCCTATCCTGACTACGAGAAGCCCTTCCGGGTCTACACTGATGCCAGCCACCGAGGCCTGGGAGCTGTGCTCTCGCAAGTCCAGGATGGTAGGGAGAGGGTTATTGCCTACGCCAGCAGGGGCCTCAGGAAGACGGAGCGGAACAGCGAGAACTACTCCACCTTCAAGCTCGAACTGCTCGCTCTCATCTGGGCGGTGACGGAGAAGTTTAAGAATTATCTGGTTGCCACTCCCTTCGAGATAGTTACCGACAACAACCCCCTGGCCCACCTGTCGACAGCCCGACTGGGGGCACTGGAGCAGAGATGGATGGCTCGTCTAGCCAACTTTCGCTACACCGTGGTCTACCGAAGTGGCAAATCCAACGGCAACGCAGATGCTCTATCCCGCCTGCCCACTGAAGATGTTGAGGAAGAGGAGCAAGACCTGTTTAAGATGTTGAGACCCCGGTGTTCAGGCAACCCAAGGAGTGCAGAGCGGTTGTCACCTCCGATCCCGTAGTGGCCGCTATGGACGCCTCTCCTGAGTCGGACCCCAGTGACCAGTTGGGATTTGATTGGGAGCAGATACAGGAAGGGAGTTCGGTGATCAGAGGCCTGAAAGATCTTCTTCGCTCAACAGAAGCGACTCACCAAGGCGCAGAGGGCTCAGGCCGACCCCGAACTGGTCAAACTGCTGAGACATCGTGACCGCCTGAGCCTCCAACAAGGACTCGTTGTGCGCACCAGCCTTGATCCTGGGACCCACCAGCCTGTCTACCAAATCGTGGTGCCAAGAGAACGAGCCAACTTCCTACTCACGGCCTACCACAACCAGTCGGGCCACTTCGGCACCCAGAAGACTGAAGCCACGTTGAGGAGGCGGTACTTCTGGATTGGGATGCGCCCAGATATAGAGAGGTGGTGCCGAGATTGCGTGAGGTGCAGCCTGAAACGCCCGGTCGAGTCTTCTCAGAAAGATCCTCTACATCCGATACCCAGCAGTCGACCGGGTGAACTTGTAGTGCTGGATCACGTCAAGCTGGAGCCCAGTCCCAGCGGCTTCCAGTATGCCCTCACCATCATGGACCACTACAGCCGCTTCCTGGTGGTGGTCCCAGCCCGTGACCTGACCGCGAAAACCACAGCCGAGCTCTTCATCAAGCATTTTGTCCATCATTACGGCTACCCCAACAGAGTTTTGACAGACCAGGGCCCGGCATTCGAGTCTCAACTCTTTCACGAACTGTGCCAGATGTACGGATGTCGCAAACTCAGAACTACGGCCTACCATCCGCAGGGGAATGGCCTGTGCGAGCGGGCCAATCAGACGGTGATCGGGATGCTGCGAAGCCTCTCCGCTGAGAATCGGGCCCAATGGCCCCGCCTTCTTCCAGACATGGCCTATCTGTATAACAACACAGAACATTGCTCAACGGGGTTCACACCCTTCTACTTGATGTTCGGGAGGCAGGGTAAACTCCCCAAAGATCTAGAGCTGACCCCAGAACTCGGCGAAGCCAGTGCCCCACACACCGAGTGGGTGCAAGAACATCAACACCGCATTGAGACCGCCCGCCAGATCGTGGGAAAGCGCCTGGAGGTTGTGCATGCCCGCCAAGAGAGAGACTACAACTCCGATGCAAGGCCAGTCCCGTTGCAAGTGGGTGACAGAGTGTGGAGGAAGAAAAGTCGTCGAACTAGCAAGCTTGATGCGATGTGGGAGGATACGCCGTACACCCTTGTGACCATCCCATCAGGTGATTCATATTCGTATCAAATCCAAGCGAAAGACGGCCGAATCGCCACTGTACCTCGTGACCAGCTGAAATTATGTACCTCCGCAGAACGGGAGCCCACACTACAGGAAGCAGAAAGCTCTGTGGCAGAGGGATGGGATTCCTGGGGGGGTGTACCACTCAACAACCCTTTTAAGTTGATGATGTTCTTGGGAAATGCTGTTCCCAATCTCAGGGTCAGGAGCGCCGCTCCAGGGTCGTTGGAAGATGAACCCATTATTGAAGAGCCAAATCCAGTGCCAAACGTTGCTCATGTTGAGGCTGTACCAAATGTAATCGGTGTCAGGAGGTCAGAGCGCCGCACCAGAGGCGTTCTGCCCTCGCGCTAACGAGAATAATTTGACTTTGTTCATGACACGTATGTATTTGTTTATATGTTTTTTTGTACCGTTAATTCTCCACAATGGACGATGGAAGGACTTGGTCCTGGATTCAAAGCCCTAGCCTGTTGCGTGCGGACACGCATTGTTCTAGCAAGGGGATGTGTGGCACCCCACTGTAGCCCTGCACCCACCAACCTACATGGAACTTAACACTGGTGGCATAGGCTACCTGTAGAACCCTTCTCCCTGTTGCAGGTACAGAAAGGGTTAAGTTAAATCCCAAGTGTGCACCCAGCTCCCTTGCACGTGAAAGGAGTCTGGTCTCACAGGGATTGGCTGACCACTGGCGCGAAGAGGGAGGTCAGGGGGTGAGGAGGAGGTGATTTAAGTGAGTAGTGGGCGCACGTGAGGGGCAGAAGAGGAGAAAGCAGATTGCCCCCGTAGAAGAACCAAGAGAGTGGTGACTGACCTGCTAGCAGAGCGGTGCGCAGCAGAAGACGGAGAAGTGAACCAGCGTGCAGGGAGCCGGAGAAGGACAGCGCTTCAGCGGCGGTGATTGACAGCTGCTGTGCGACGCTGCCGGGGAGCTGTGAGAGACGCCGTGTCAAGCTGAAGCAGTCTCCAGCAGCAGGAGTCCCAGCGGTGAGACCGGGAGCAGCAGAGAGGAGAAGACACCCCCAGCCGAAGTGAGTGACAGCGGGCGGAGAGCGGAGCGCCGGGTCGCGTCACTGAAGACTGTCGGAGTCCAGGGAAGATGCTGTCTGCGCCTAGAGGAGAAGATGCTGCTGACGCCGCGGGACAGGAGAAGCTGCAGTGACCCCCGTCGACCTGTGGGAGCAGAGCAAAGACCCAGAAGCCGGGAGCCGTATCGATACTGGCAGGAGCCGGCAACGGAAGCCGATTGATCAGGTATTCATTGCCACCCACCTAGCCGGCCCCCTGTGAGCCCAAGCCCCCCTCCCGGAGACCTTGTTCAGTACTATCCCCGTTCATAAGAGTCCCTGGGGGAAGATAGACTCCCACCTAATTAACAGTCCTGCCGCCCTGTTGTGCCACTGGGGGTCTGCCCGGCCATACCCACTCACTGGGACATTGCCTCGCTGCAGGGTTTAAATCAAGAAGACACTGGCCTGTGCCACTGACCCAATAGCAAGGGGTCTCTGCCCGGTTAAGCCCAGCCCTAGCAACAAGTTGCCACAGTACTAGCAGGGAGTCACCCAGGGAGCGGGGACTCGCCTGTACCCCTAAGGGGACCGTTATCTTGCCGTAGCCTTTTATTAATAGTGTGCATACTTAGGTAGGCCCGTTGCTCACCCAGAGGATTGAACGTCGTGGGACCTTTATTTGAGTTTAGGAACACTTACTCACATCCGAGACTGTAATGTATATGTAAGGTATATGGTGCCCTCTGGTGGACGTCCCTTATTGAAACAGTTCAGCATCCTCTTGTAATATTCATCTTATTTACAGCTCTCTTTATTCTAATTTGATTGTCGCATTTTTCTAACTGTCATTATCGTTATTGTTATTTTATGTGTCATCCTTTAGCCTTACGGTACCGTAGGTAGAATTGCTCATGACCAAAGCAGTCTGACCTTTGATACGGACTGAGGTCGTCATTGGTTCCTAGAGTGTTTTGCAGGGATGTTTATTCATTCATTTGTGTAGTCTGTACTGTAAGTGTGATGTTATTATATTTCATTGAGAAAGCCGCAGCAACCGTGCAGTATTTTTCCATTTAATAAATATCAGTTGCTGCCAGCTGTGGTTGTTTTGTGCTTTTTGGTGGGTTCTCCCCCCGGGTGTTCCATCCCCTGCCGCAGGTGTGTCATCTGCAGAAAGGGCCGTGAAGACTCCCAAGTGCATAGCCGTCGTCTGATCCAGGTACGCTGATATCTAATAGTTCCAGGGGCACCTGTCTCAAAAGCTTAATACATCTGTCCCAATGTACCTCTGAATCTGACCCAATGTTTTGTAATGTAATACGCCAGAGGGATAAACACTAACCTGGCAAGACTGCTCTTTTGCACATGTACACACAAAGAACACTGATGGTTCACAAGCTATGGTCACATACAATCAAACGTCATTGTCGATGGCAGAAACACTTCCAACTATTCACTCGCCCTATAACTGGATATCATTACTGTAGGTATTCCAAGTCGGTATATGGTCACTAGGTCGACAAGGGGAAGGTCGACATGGGGTTCATCAACAGCATCATTAGGTTGACAAACACAAGGTCGACAGTCAAAAGGTCAATATGCTGTTTTCAATTTTTTTGAGCCAACATGTGCCGACAGGCGGTATTTCATGCCCTACCATCCACTAGGGTGTGGCGGGAGAATAGAATAGTGTGCCGAGCACAGCGAGGCACCATGCCCGAATGCGATTTAGCACCCTCCCACTAACCACATCACCCCAAAGCATGGCGAGCGCAGCGTGCCCCACGAGGGGATGCAGAACGCCTCCTCCCGACCTTTTCATACCTCCACTATCCACGTCGGTGTGAAGTTGATCTTATAAAGTGTGGTGAGTGCACGCAGATTGCTTTACATGTATTCCGCGTGCGCTCACCACACTTTATAAAATCAACTCCGCGCTGACATGGATAGTGGGGGTATGAAAAGTCAGGAGGACACGTTCCGCGTGCGCTCGCCTCGCTTCGGGGTGACGTGCATAGTGGAGGTGTGCTAAATCGCATTGCATGTGATCACACGCGATGCGATCTCTACGCCGGCGTATGTAGGCAAATTGGGCATCCTGATAATACACAAGTACCCTCCTTTCAGTAGATTGTTTCAGCAAATGCAGATTGGAGATCTACAAAAAAAGTGTGTATGCACAGACTGGATGTAGAATCAGTGACTCGTTCTCCAATAGTATTATATGGGGAAAGCAGCTCATAGGCTAGCAATAACTTTCGAATTGGAGCCACTTTGCCTGGGCTTTAGTACATTTGAAAATGCGGTAAAATCCCTGAAAGCATTTCTGGTTTAATACACCCCCCCACAATGTGTTGCAGCAACAGCAAGCATTGTTACATTTTCCGTGGCCATGACACATGCAAAGCTGGTGTCAGCCAAATGCATTCAGACATACAGTACAGCAGAGCATTCCAAAATAACACAGCTGAGATACACGTTCTGAACCTGGGGCCCACTACCATCGGTGCCATCTCTGCAGAATTTTAGCAATATCATGGAGACATGTTTGTGTTGCAGATGTTCTGCCCCTACCACACCATTCCCACATGCAAAAGGCAGGCAAAGAGCCCAGACCTTAGACTTGACTCCTAGTAATAATAAAAACACTATTATTTAATTTCTTATATAGCACAGCATATTATGCTGCACTTTACAATAGGAGACAGTGATAAAACAAACTGGGTAGTAACAAACCAACATAGAGGTAGGAGGGCCCTGCTCACAAGCTAACTATCTATAGAATGCAGATGCAATACACAATGCACTGATGGTAGTGGTCCCCACCCTTATGCTGAACCAGCATCAGCTAAACTGCTATACTGTGCCAAGAGCGATAACTTCCATAATGAAACCTATTTTTATGATATAGGCCGGGGAGATATACTTCTGATAGTTTTACATTGACCACTATTAGTTCTATATCGAGTCAAACAAGGGTTCAACAATGTGTCACATTACATTTACGGCAATGTGGTATCTATGAGTTACAGCAGGGGATAACATACCACGGTGGAGGCTGCCGACAGAGGTTTTACTACAAGTCCCAGCAATCCCTGCGACCAAAAGACGTGCAGAGGATGCTGTGACCATTTTCATGACAGCGGCTCCGCTATTTCTCCGAGCACAGCACCCGGCGGCGCACTCTAATATTAACACAGTCGCTAACCACACCTGACCGCAGCTGCGGCAGGCAGCACAGACAGTCCCCGACTCCCCGACCCTGGTCCCTACCTGTCTGGGCGGAAATCCATCTGGTGAGCACCTGTGATTTGGGAATTCATCAGCCAACAGGAATTATAGGAGCACAGCATTGTGGCCTTTGTAGTGATTCTCTTCCAATGCTTACCCATTTGAGGAACAGAATGACTACAGCCCCCATAATACCGAGGGGCTAGAAAATAAAACTGATGCTGTGTACACACGGGTACAATCTCTTTACGATTCTGACTATATAGTCAGAATCTTATCTGGATCGCATGCAGATCGCAAGGGTTTTTAACCCTTGCGATCCAGATCCTATCCCGATGCGCGCCCCCGTGTCAGCAGAAATCGAAAATCAGATAGACAGGGCAGCCCAGTCTATATAGTGCAGATTGTTCAGATATAGTGTAGATTGGATGCCTGTATTGAGGTTTCCTATCTGTTTGCAATGTGATGCAGATGAGATCTCCCGGGCCAGCCACTCCCCTAGGGATGGACATCGGAAGCCAACCATCAAATGATGGCAGTGCTTCCACCATTGAAACTTTCGATGCAATGGTAACTAACCATCGCATCAAAAGTATTCGATGGTGAAAACTAGTTATATGACTAGCGCATGCGCAAAAGCCTGTATCGCCATTTGTATGGTGGTAATTGGCTTTGGTGGCAGGGCCCAGGCTCTGAGCAACATATTACTTTATCACTGGACATTGTGTGTATAATATACATATATAATATTCACACAATGCCCAATGATGATATATATTAATTTTGTACACATTATTAACACTTTAACAGCAAGTAATCGTCACAGCAGTGTATGGGCACCTTTAGCTTGGCTCATTCCACTGGTACCCCAGGACTGTGTATATTGTTCCTCACTATTTGACAGAAACAGACAATCTCTGACCAACACTTCACTAATGATCATATAGTGGTTGCTGCCTGGTAATACTAATGCAGTTTATTAATGAGTGTTTTATGTGACTGACATTCACAAATATCTGCAGCTAGTTGTATTGTGTTCTTATTATTATTATTGTAGCTTGCCTGAGCTGGTATAACATTCAGTGACGTCACTGTCTCCTACAGAGCTTAGTGTGTCTGTGAAATTTGCTGCTGTTTGAGTGACTGGCGCTGCAGGGTGAGGTTTGTGCTCTGATTGGCTCTCTGGGCCTTATTCTGATCGGTGCGGCCCGATCAGAATATGCGGCCACGACCGTGCAGGCGAATCCCCGCCTTCCATACGGATCGCCACCTGCCGTCCGTACGCGGATATGTGGCGATCCGCATGAAATTGGACGGGGATACGCCTCCTACATGTTGGGAGCAGCCCCTGCATTCGATGGTCGCCGAACATCGAATGCAGGGCCGCACGCTCCACCAAGTCCCGCCACACAAGACCACACGGACACTTGTCCGTGTGAAATCATGTATGGGGGCGGGCAGCTGACATCCGGCGATGTCAGATGCCCGCCCCGTACCCACGCGTCACGGCCTCATTACCATGCATACGCCCAGCGTTTGCATGGGAACGCCCCAGAAACGCGGGGCGTATGCATAGGGTAATGAGGATAAGTAGCCCCTCACGCCCCTCTACGCCCCCTGTGCGGCGTATAAAGAATCCGTGCGGCGAAATCGCCTGCACATGCGCAGAGTGACCTCTGCACATGCGCAGACGATCAACATCGGCGGTCCGTCCGCATGCGGGAAAATCCGCACCGATCAGAATAATGCCCTCTGAGTCAGTGAGAGACAATTAGAACTAGCAGTGGGCCCTGTTGCCTAGCAGCTATAGCAACCATAGAGAGGGAGAGGGAGGGAAGCAGAGAGAAAGTCAGCCTCCAACGAACCTAGGAAGTTTCCCTGACACAGACACAGCAGCCAGGGGAGGCATATCTTTTGGGAATTACAAAAAATAAGCCACCATCGGTACACCATCGAATGATTAGCATTCGATAGTGACAAACATCGGAAGGTCACCATTAAATGGCAAAAACACTAACATCGAAAGAAAAACATCGATGTTTCAGAAACATCGACCATCGATGTCCATCCCCGCCCTTCTTTTCTACAGCCCGGGAAAGAGAAGCAGCCTGCCAGCAGCACAGAGCCTGGGACAGCCTGCGAAGTCCTCTGAGGCTGGTAAGTATATTAAACAAATACCACTGCATCACCAATGATTTGGGAGGGTTTTCTTTATATTTCCACTGCCCCACCAATGATTTGTGTGGCGTTTTTTTTTAATAATACCACTGCACCACCAATGATTTAGGAGGCTTTCATTTATATAATCACTGCATCACCAATGATTTGTGGGGCGTTTTTTTTAGAATACCACTGCACTACCACTGTTTTGGGAGGTTTACATTTATATTACCACTGCACCATCAATGATTGTCGCTGGGGCCGGGCTGGCTGACAGTAGGGGGAGATACTGTAGCTGCACATGCAGCGTGTACTTCCTCGAAGGCTGAACTCCACCCACGTGACTGCTGTGTGTGGAGGAGAGCTGACGGGGGAAGAAAAACTGTGCTATGAGGAGAGCTGCTGGCCGGGGGGAAGCAGAGACTGTGCTCATCAGCTGGGCAAGTACAATGTGCAGATTTTTTTTAGATCTAATAGGGGGACGGGGTGAATGCTGAGTGTGGGTACATGGTATGTGTCTGTATGTATGTATATGTTGCCTGTATGTGTGCAAATGCTGTGAATATCTATGCTATGTGTGTCTGTGTATCTTTGCTATCTGTGTAAAACTATGTGTACATGCATGCTGTGTGTGTGTATAACTATGCTATGTTTTTCTTTGTGTACATGCTGTATGTACCTATGCTATTTGTGTGTATCTATGCTGTTTCTGTATGTATGTTATATGTGTGCATGCAGTATGTACACATACCCTCCAACATCTGAAGGGTGGAAATCGGTACACACCCAGAAAGGAGGTGTGGCCATGAGTAAAGTGGGTGTGACCATTGGTAAAGGGGGCGTGGCCATCCCTCTGTATGTGTACTGGCTGGCCATTTCAAATAAAATATCCAGGTCCCACCTACCCACTGCCAATACTTTTCCCCAATGAACTCTCACATAGGGCAGCCCCCTACACCCCCACTACAGTGGATACTGCACCAGTGATCCCCAATATTCCCTGCTCTCGCATAGGACACCCACAGCACTGTGCCCCCCGGCCTCCTGCTTTCACACAGGTCACCAACAGCTCTCTGCATTGGGCAGGCATTCACACAAAGGAGCCCGAGGAGCGCCCTCACCTTCCCCATACGCAAACTGCAGGAACCCCGCACGCACTTGCGTGACATTACCGTGCCCCACATAATACTGCCCCGTTCCCTTACCGGCATGTCACGTGTCTGGTGCTCATGGCTCTGGCCGGTCCCCCACGTCACGCGTGTTATTGTTTCCGATACCCAGGGCACAGGTGGGTGTAGTAAGATGGCTGCCGGTACGAATGAACAGCGGCAGCAGCCTGGTTCATTGCTATTTTCAATTCTTCCGCGGCTGGACGGCAGTGAGCCAATAGGAGCTCGCAGTCCGTCACCCAATCATGAGCGGCTGCCGGACCGCGAGCTCCTATTGGCTCGCGGCCGTCCAGACTAGGCCCTAGGGAGAATTGATAATAACAGCGTCGGACCAGGCTGCTGCCACTTGTTTGATTATATGGCAAAAACTAGATCCAGCCGGGCAGCGCACAGACAGCCCTCTGCCCAGCTGTCAATTCAATAAAATCGGTACATTCGGTACAGGGTTAATTTGCCGGTACACACCGTTAAAAAACGGTACTGTACCGGCAAATTCGGTACAGTTGGAGGGTATGTGTACATGTATGCATACCTCACAAAAACTTGAAAGCACAGCCGTCACCGTGATTTGCCCACTGATTCAGACTCAGTGGATCTTCTCCATGTTCCATGGATCAGCACAGCTGTGTATGTAATGATGACTGGTATTGTTGCTGCAGATATACTAATCGTGTTCACTACAGCTTCCGCTCTCAATTATAATGTTTCAGAAAATTAAGACAGTGTCTATAAATGAACTTCCAACAGTTAATGTTTTGTATGATGTATTGTACTTACCAACATTTAAACGTTATTTTCAGGGAAACTAGCTAGTGTCTGTCATATTTATTTATTTATTTATTTGTATGTTAAGATAGTTCTATTTAATAAAAATATATGTAAACGCCAGAGAAGACTAGATGGCCAGGAGTTTGGGTAACAAAAGTGCTAACTGATAGGGCCGTTTTTACAGGGGGAAGAGCCGTGCAACTGCCCGGGGCGCTGCACGGCTCGTCCCATTTTTTTCAATGCTGCCGCTGATGAGCCTGGCTGTCAGTGAGTCTCTATGTGCGCCGCTCGGTGCTCACAGTCACAGCCGCTTGACACTAAAGTCTATATTATTGAGTGACAGGCGGCTGTGACTGTGAGTGAGTGCTGATCGGCACACAGGGCGGGGATTGGCTGGCTGATGGATGGAGGCGGAGCATAGAGGGAGCCTTGGAGACCAGGCGGTGGAGTGCAGCACTGTGTGAGTCTGTGACTGACAGGTAGTTTAGTGCCTCCCCCTCCTGCTTTGAGGATTGGTCACCCATGGGACGGAGGAGGGATCCAGGCTTATGCGCAGGCTGTCACTCACTCACTGACCAACCGACCGTCACCCAGCTAGTGCGCACGCTGCGCAGCCTATCATTCATTCACTCACTGCCTCCGGAGGGACAGAGTAGGTTGGAGCAGAAGACAGAGGCTTATTTTAGTAGCCCAGCCAGGACTGTAATGTGAGTGCTGTGTGTGTGTGCTTCAACCGCCTGGGGGGGTTTTGGCGGGTTTTTTCTCCGGGCTCCGGCGCCATTTTCTTGGTGCCTGGGGGACTAGTTTAAAATGGGTAATTTGTCCAATTGTCCTTGTCATATGTTTGATGCTGGTTGGGTGTGGGATTACATAGATGGGGCAGGGGGGAAGCCCAAGTTGGTTATTGACTGTAGGTCGCTGAGGGGGAGTACTCACTGGGGCTGAGGAGTGGGGTGGGTCATGCTGTGTCTCACGGGGGGGGGGGGGAGGAATATATATGATCACTGGGTAGCCCCTTCTACACCCCCCCCCCCATGATCATATGTGCAACCCCCCCCCCCCCCCCAGTGACACGCAGCACCCACCCAACTGCCAGCCCCAGTGACATACAGCACCCACCCGCTACCCCACCCCAGTGACATGCACCAACTCAGGCATGTCCAAACTATGGCCCTCCAGCTGTTGTGAAACTACACATCCCAGCATGCCTTACAATAGTTTTAGCATTCCCTATTGGCAAACTGTGGCATGCCATGATGGTACTTGTAGTTTCACAACAGCTGGAGGGCCATAGTTTGGACATGCCTGCACTACCTCAGGTAAGGGGTTAGTGCAGTGGTTCCCAAACTGTGTGCCGCAGTACCCTGGGGTGCCTCAGAACACTTGCAGGGGTGCCCTGGGATGGTGGTCTAGGTCCAATTCATTTTATTTATGGTCAATGTAATAGGGAAAATCAGTGCTTGTGGCTTCCAATCATAAAATATTTGAACAAACCGGAGTGTATACTGTCCCTCACAACATAACTGGGCTTAAGGATCACATATAAACACAATTTATTTAATTTAATATATATTTTAAGTAATCAATAAGAAACTTTTGGCCTAGGGGTGCCACGGAAAATTTCTAATACTCCCGGGTGCCGTGATTTCAAAAAGTTTGGTAACCCCTGGGTTAGTGTATTTCGCTGCGGAGGGGTTAGGGCTGGTGCTGTATGTTACTTGGGGGAAGGAGCTATCACTGGGTGTAGAGTGGGACAACTTGTCCTTCATTGGATTGCAGTGTTGTCTGCTCCACTCACTGTTTACAATGTCATTGTCACCATTTTAATGAACATTTCCATAATTGTTCTTTTCATGTGTGAAAGTATTTATTTGGTTCTGCTTATCCAAAAAGAACAAAAAATGTGCTTAAATATACATGTGCTGCTTTATTCCCATGTATGCTGTGTTGCCTTAGCACACCAAAATTTAGCATGTGATTGCAGAAAGCAATGAGAGTAAAATATTGGTGGCAGCAGATCATGCTGTTTGGTGCGGCGCTTCGTTCGCACGGGGACCTATGTTAGAGGCTGTGACGCTGGGGTGGGGGCAGCCAGCTGACATCACTGGATGTCAGCTGCCCGCCCATTTCCTCCCCAGCATGCATGCATATGTAATCACTCTATTATGCCCCTTTCAGACCGCACTTTGTAAACGGTATATTGCCGTTTTTTTTACCGTTTTAAAACGGTAATCTGTGCGGTCTGAAAGGTGCAGGACCACTTAACCGGTTAGAAAATACAGTTTTTTCTAACCGGTTAAAATGCAGGGTCCTACCCGTTTCAGAACCGGTATTTTAGGCTCAAAATCGGCTCTGAAACGGTATTTAGGACCCAGCCAATAAGCTGGGTCCTAAATTCAGTGCAGTGAATATTTAATGCGCTCATTAAATATTCATTGCGCAGGAGGTCTCCGCCGCCCCCCCCCCCCCCCCCCCCCCGCACGCGGGTTAACACATACAAACCCGTTAACCCCTCCGCACCCCCACCCCCGTTGACACCCCCCCGCATTGTGTTTAAGAACACACCCCCCCCCCCCTGAAGCCGGTACCTCCTCACATTGCAGTTGATCGGCAGCCGCAGTACTGTACCACGGCTGGCTTCGCGTATGAAAAAAATAAGGAACTTTCTGAAAATGGCTGCCCCATAGGAAACCCCATTTAAAAAAACTGTCTTTTGTATGGGGGCAGCCATTTTCCGAAAGTCACTTTTCTTATAAGAAAAGTGACTTTCGGAAAATGGCTGCCCCCGTACGAAAGACAGTTTTTTTAAATGGGGTTTCCTATGGGGCAGCCATTTTCAGAAAGTTCCTTATTTTTTTCATACGCGAAGCCAGCCGTGGTACAGTACTGCGGCTGCCGATCAACTGCAATGTGAGGAGGTACCGACTTCACGTGGGGGGGGTGGGGTGTTCTTAAACACAATGCGGGGAGGGGTTAACGGGGTTGGGGGTGCGGAGGGGTTAACGGGATTGTATGTGTTAACCCGCGCGGGGGGGGGGTCGCTGAAGACTGGCTTTGACCCTGTATTTGGAAGGTTTCAAAAAAACGGGTCTGCCAGTGCAAAAAAAAACGCACTTAAACGGTAATATACCGTTTAAGAGATGCGGTGTGAAAGGGGTTTTACCTGGCAGACCCGTTTTTGGAAACGTTTCCAAATACAGGGTCAAAGCCAGTTTTGCGGTCTGAAAGCAGCATTAGTTACCAAATTGATGTCTCTGACCAATATTATAACAGGAGGCAGCGATTTGTGAGTACCATATTCAACTTGTTTATATATAGACTTGAATTGGTGCGGGGGCCTGTGCATCTAATGCTCTCAGTCAGTTACTTTCAGTGTGCTAATTCAGTCATCTGCAATTCTTGAGTCACAGTGTGATAGAGCCACAGTGTGTGCACTATCCAAGATTGGCACCACACAAAATTGGTGCAATTTAGCAATTGAAGCAGCTGTATACACACTGGGCAGTATTCAATGAGAATTTTGACGATGTGCAGCGAATCCTGTTTAGGATTCGCTGCACATTCGCCACTGCCCGCCGCGTTCCGGAGCCTCGCCGGCTCCAGTATTCAACGAGTCAGGGGCTCACTGCCCCTAACCGGCGAATTTTAACTCCTGCGGCGATGCCGCAGGGAGCCTGAGGACGGCGGCAGGCAGGGAGATGGAAGTCTCCCTGCCTGCCCCAGAACGTTTGTGGGGGGGAGGTGGGCTCCCCGGGAGCCAGGCAGCACAGGCTGCCCCCCCGGGATAGCCAGCAGGGGAGCAGGTATTCACTGCACCCAATCGTGCATATGTAATGATCGGGTGCAGTGAATATATGAATATCTAATGAGCGGCTTGGCTCCCAGCTGGCTGCTGTGTAAAAAAATATATATATATTTTTTTAAATTAAATTTATATTCATGTGCTTACTGCACATGAATAAAAATAGCATGCCCCTCCTCAGAATAAAATTCCTGATTTTTTTACACCAAATGTAAAAAACAAAACACTTTATTTTAAAAGTTCACATTCCACTTCACCATAAAAAGATAGCGATTGCTACTCTGTGAATCATGGCGATAAAAACCTTGAAATGTATTCGCCATCTGGTCATTGAATAGGGTGATTCACCGTTTTAGTATAAAAATCGCCGTACAGCACGAAAATAGCACAAAATCGCCATAAAACATGGCGAATCAGCCTCATTGAATACTGCCCACTGTCTTTGCTCCGAGTGGGGGGATCAATATCCCTTCAATATCTCTATGGGTTACCACTTCGGGCTAATGGTGCTTGCAGTGTTGTGTGTTGGTGCAGAACAGTATGGGCTATTTCACACTGTCCGGCTCCTGCCAGACGGCGAAATCCCGCACGGCCAGGAAGCCGTGCCGTGCACAGTAGTTGTGAATGGACACTATTGTGTCCATTCACACAGGACGGCCACGACCCAGCCGTGCGGTTGCAGCCGGATCCCGCCACTGGAAGGGACGGCTGCCGGGCTGTGGCCATCCGCTCCATTCTAAACTGATGTGTGCAGCACGGCTTCCTGGCCGTGCGGAATTTTGCTGTCCGTCAGGAGCCGGAGTGTGTGAAATAGCCCTATAACAACAAATTATTGTTTAGATACGCTGTGAGTGGGTTTTACATTTGAGTCCTAAACGCACTGATATCTCAGCAATATGCCGCAGTCTATATGCCGCTCACAGTGGGTGCTGAATTCTTAAGTAGCATTGTTGCGTGATATCTCATGTGGAAAAGTTGATATACTTTAGCAACCAGCCGTGTAAATAGTATCTGAACTCCGAGTGGGGGATCACTGTCCCTTCGTTGTTACTGGAGTTATAGCGTGTGCACTGCCTCTAACAAAGGGCCTTATTCTAGTTCACTCTTAGAGGCAACTTCCTTCTTAGCTGGACAAAACCATGTGCACTGCAGGTGGGGCAGATGTAACATGTGCAGAGAGAATTAGATTTGGGTGGGGTTTTACTTCAAAGTGAGATCTATATTGCAGTGTAAAAATAAAGCAGTCCGTATTTTCCCTGCACAGAAACAAAATAACTCACCCAAATCTAACTCTCTCTGCACATGTTACATCTGCCCCACCTGCAGTGCACATGGTTTTGTCCATCTAAGAAGGAATTTGTCAGAAAGAATGAACGGGAATAACCCCCACAGTGTGTGGGAGCCTATCACCCTACTTAATACTTACTATAATTAACTGTAATGGGACCTCTCATCCCCAATGGCATAGCCTCCACTGTTGGTATTTGTAACTAACTATATATATATTTTCATCCAGTCAGCCTGGCACTCATTGGAAGTGATAGCAATTACCCGGGTGCCTTCTGGAGGATCATGTAGTCACTGGCGCATACACAGGCAGCGGCACTACATGGGATTTTTCGAAGTGCTTTTAATATCCCGACGTTTCGGGGTATGAAAACCCAGTTTTCAAGGTGTACATAAACCGTTTATGTACACCATGAAAACGGGTTTTCACACCCCGAAACATCGGGATATTAAAAGCACTCTGAAAAATCCCATGGAGTGCCGCTGAGGTCATGGGTTCCATTTCCACCATGGCCCTAACTGTGTGGAGTTTGTATATTCTTCTCGTGCTTGGGTGGGTTTACTCACACACAATATGAAAGTGTGGCGGTGACATCTTAGAAGTTCCACTGCATTAAGTATTACTAGGGTGTTGTACTCATGGATATCCTTCATTTTGTGAATGGCACACTCTGTGACACCCTCCCCTTCACTGTGAACAAGCCCTCGAGCGAAACACATGTCAAAGGAGACGCCACTGACACCCCCCCCCCCCCTCTTCTACTGACTGCAGGACGAGACAGCCAGCTAACGGGAGCAAACTTCGGTTCTTCTGTCTCCCCCATGGGAAATCAGGTATCGGCGGCACAAGCATAGGGTTGAGATTGTCTCACCCCGGTTCTCTCGCCATCCAAGTGAAAGTGTACAGCTGCCGTGACTCACGTGTCACGGTCAGCTCAGACACCTCACCGAGCGGAGACCGGCCAGAGTGACACTCTCCCCAGTTGCCACCAGCTGCTGTCTGCTATTTACAGTCCTACCTGCATCTTTAACAAAATCTGACTTGACAATCAATGTGCAAACAGCCTGACCCGCATACTAAAAGACGGGTTTCTGCTGTTTTTGACTACACTGTATGATTTTTTTCTGAGACAGAGTTACTCTGCCCCTATTTTGCTTTAAGACCAGACCTACCCAGCAGATTTGACTTAAAGGGAAACAGTCTGTTCATACTCTGCTAATTACCACTGTCAAACAGCTTGACCGTTATTGGAACCACCTGACTGACTCTGCAAACATTATAATACCCCCAGTATCTGAGGATTAGCAGAGGCCAGCTAACACACCTGCATAACCAATGTTTTTTGTGTGTAGACAAACCGTGTCAACATTGATCCGGTACCAGTAAAACACCTAGGGTCTGCCATACCCCACATGTTTTTTGTCTTATTAACCGTGTGATCATACAGACACTGCAATCCAATCCATCGGACAGGTGACAACACTCATTTACATCCTGGTTGTTTAATTTGATAACGTGCATGTTCCCTGAGTGTCGACAACCGTGTCAACACTAATACATTGGCAGCTCAAAACTCAGGTCTTGTTATATCAACTGAGGTCAGCTAATATACCTGTACAATCAATGTTTCTTGGGTGTCGACAACTGTGTCAACACTGATCCGGTACTATTACAGTATCCAGGGTTGCTATATCCCGCATGTATTTTGCTTCAATAACCTTGTGAACATTTAGACACTAATTTCATCATTTGTATAGGTAACTACACCCACTCATATTTTGAGTGTTGAAGTTGAGAAGTCTGAGCTAAGTGTCAACAATCGTGTCAACACTGATAGTGTCAGTATTAACGCGGATGGTATTATACCGCACATATATTGTCTTCGGATTAATCTTGTGACTATTTATATACTGTACCAATAAATATTCTTTTTTCATATTGGTGACAGTATATCCATCTGCATGTGTATTCAAAGATTCATGCGTTGTCACCCATTGAATATCTTCCCTGGGGTGTAATTTGGTCTTTAGTGACTACAATACGAAGACCAATTTCACTACTCCTACTTGGAGACTTGGGTACATTCCTTCACCATCTTCTTTTCACTCCGCTGGGTTTCCCATGACACCACTATCACTCTCAATCACCATTCAATGTCTAAATGATAGATGGTGAGTAGCAGAAGAGGGGTTTCACGGTACCCACACTTTACCCTATACCTTCTACGCTGCCCTCTCATTTGCTGGGGTACACCTAGTCTCTTTGCAAGGCCATCGGCAACAAAGGACATGGTGTTACTTTTCAGCAAAAAGCAGAAGCACATATAAGCCTCCTGACAACCAGGTTATACTCTCATCCTATGGTGTGGTTACGGTCATACTTCACTGGCACGCCTGATTCTTATACCGAACTCAGAAGCTAAGCAGTGTTTGGCCGGGCCAGTACCCGTAGGGGTGACCGACGGGGAATACCCGGAACTGTAATACACCGGATTGCAGAAAAACACTTGGCCAAGGGAGCTATCTACCCTTTAACACTCTGTTCTCTCTCCTTCTATTAAGAACCCAGTCAAGTCAGTCCGCCTTATTTATCCACATTGATCCTTCCGAAGGGGGATAGTGTTATGCGTCAAGTACACCCCAATGCAACATATTGTTTGTGAGCGGCCATTTTGCCTGGTACATAGAATCCATTACAGGATTCCCCAGTATTTTCTCACGCCAGTGTACTTAAACATTATTCACCACCAAATGTTCAAATTGTGATCTTTATTCTTGTTATGCATCATGTTTAGAGTTCATATTTGAAATGTTATTTCATACGTACTGATATTTTAGTAGTAGTTTTTCATTAAAAGTTAAATTTTAAATACTTTCCATTCATTATCATTTTAAAAAGTGTGCCCCAAAAACCCTTTTTGTTCTGCCTATGTCACCCTCGTGACAAACCATATTTTTTCACCCTCTCCCCTTCCCCAGGTCTGTGCAGACTAGGCTAGAGCCGGCTCTGATTTAAAATCCACACCTCGCTTTTAAATTTTCATTAAAATGTAAGCTATGAGCGTAAATGCAGACTCTGGACCTGTAACAGTGAAACAGTCCGCTGACACAGCTCACGATGGGAGGATGTAGGAGGGTCCGCCAGGAGCCAGGCACCTATGCTTCTAATTCTTTGGGAGCAGGCTCCTCCCTACTGCATCCCATAATGCCCGAGTTAGATTTAGGTGCCCACAGGAGTGGGTGCTATGCTTTGCAGCTGCGCTTTTTTCTTTGGATTTTTTTCCAAATAGTTAGGTTTTTTGTTATTTTATTAATGCACTAGCTAGAGCAGGTTTGCCAGTGTGTCGCTTCTCACAGAAGTGCATACACACTGAGGCGCAGCAGAGGCTGACAGAAGCGCGCCCTGTCAGCTCTCTGTGTGCAGAGGGACACCTTTTTATTCCCTCTGCACAGCGCTTAGTCTCTCTAGGATAGAGACTTTCCTGCACCCCAGGTGTGTCCTAACCGGCTCCTTGCAGAAGGGGATCTTGGGGGACGGACCCCCCACGATGGCGCCCACCATCTTGAAGGGTTTAGGGACAGAAATCCCGCCAGGCAAGTGAAGTCCCTTACAGGAGTCCGGCGCTGCTGGACAACTCCATTGTGGTCCCATGGAGGGAGGTACAAGGAGGTGAGAGAGACATCTGCGGGAGCGGCTGAAGGGGGAGAAAGCACCATATGGTTTGGTCTCCCCGCTGATGCAGAGACTTGGTCTCTTCCTGCCCTGTGTTTGGCGCCTTTTTCACCGTGCTACGGAGCTGACAGGGTGATTTTTACACAGTCTGCAGTCTCTTCACAGAAGCGTTTCCCTCGCTGATCGTTGACAGGATTACAGCTCAGATAAGTACACTGATACATTGCTCTGTGCGGTGCCTGTTCATTTGCATTGTGCTGTGGAGGAGGAAGCGTTGGACATGTTTATTTACTGTAAAAAGTGTGATGCTAAATTTACATGTGAACATGAGGATCAGGGGGATTTATGCCCGTCCTGTGAGGCTGTTCCCTGTGGGTCACGCACTCCCAGAGCGGAGATAGCTGAACCTGCTTGGGCTTTGGCGCTGGGCAGGTCTATGAATGCTCTTACTGAGGCTTTGAATAGGCAGAAGAATTCCTTGATAGGGTCTCCTGGCCACTTTACTTCGTCTCAGGTGTCTGGGGGGTCACTTACCCCGGCTCAGGGGGACCCCATTTTGCTGCAGGCTATGCAGGATACTGCCCAGGGAGTTCATAAGATGACTGCCCTGATGGAGCAGTTTACAAAATCCTCTGATAAGAGTGTGCTTAGGCACCCTGTGTCTACACCACCAATTATACAGGATTTGGATGATGATGATGGTGGGTGTGAGGAGAACTGGAGTTGGGACATGAGTGATGAAACTGAGGCTTTAACTTCAGGCATTGAGGATTTGATTGTGGCTGTTAAGCAGACTTTGAATCTTGCAGAGGAGGAAAAGACTCCTGTCTCTTGTGTGTTTAAAAAGAGTCGCAGGGACCCTGTGTGTTTTCCCTCTGATGAGGGAATGTCATCTCTTTTAAATGAGGCACGAAAGACTCCTGATAAGAGATTGTTGATGGCAAAAAGGTATGCTAATATGTACCCTTTTTCTCTACCGTCCAATGGGATACTGGGTTCACTACTATGGGGATTGAGACCTCCGCAGGAGAGACAGGCACATAAAAGAACTTTCAGTGTGGGTGCACTGGCTCCTCCCCTCAATCTCCCTCCACTAGTCAGTTTTGAAAAATGTGCCTCAGGAGAGGCAGTGCTTCTGGATGCTCCAGAGTTTTTCTACATTTATTTTCAAACCCCGCAGCCATTGCTGGTGCGGCAGGATGACGGGCAGTAATGGCGGCCCTCTAGCAGGGACCGCGTGAACCCTGCATCTGGTAACTGGCATAGGGGTGCTGCCGCTGGACCACCAGGGACACCCCTCAGGTTATATATATATATATATATATATTATACCTTTACTACTTATGTCAGTATAAACTTTATTGAAGCGCCAGCTCCGTGTACAAGGGGGTGGGGCTTCACTCAGAGTGGGACCAAGCTCTGCTGGGCGCGCGCTGTCACTTCCTGCTTCTTCACACGCTGCCAGACTCCATTACAGAGGGCTCCTCACTGGCGTGGTGGATCCGGGTCCTTGCAGCACGGCAGAGACAGCAGGTTTTATAGCGATTTAGCGCTGCTGCGCTATCTGGCTTCTTATAGACACTGTGTTCTTTATATCACTGTGTATAGCGTTACCAGCTCACCCAGATCTGTGAGTTCAGGTTAAGGGTGCACTTGGTTCCCCAATTGCTCTGTTTTTCCCCCACTGATTAGTTACAAGACACACATAAAGCAAGCACATAGTCTGTTTTAACATCCAGTGGTGTGGTGTGTGCACGTGTGTGACTGCGTGGGGGTTGAGTTGTACTGCTGTACACAGAGGTACTGTCTCATCATGGTGAAAAAGTTCACTTGTATGGTGTGTAGCACCAAGTTTGTGCCCAAATCACAGTCCCAAGTTACTTGTGAGGCTTGTATGTCACCACAGCCCAGTAGTGCTGACACTCAGATCAGTGGGGTGCCCCCACAGCTTGTGGGGCCATCTCAGGCAGACGAGCAGGAGCCTGTTTGGGCCTCCAACATAAAATCATTGTTGGATTCTGTGGCTTCACAGCTTTCCACTAACACTCAGCAAACGCAGAGGGTTCAGAGGGAATTGTCCATGTTAGCTGCCAGGGTAGATATTCTTCATACCCTTAATGTACCTCCTCCTCCCGCACAGCCCCAAAAGAGGCCGGCTGCTGCGATGGCCCCTGATTCAGATGATGACGATGAGGACATACTGGAGGAAGGAGAGGAGCAGGTTTCTGCAGGAACCAGTCCCTGAGTTAGCAGTGCACGGTCCTGAACCGCTTATCAGGGCCATTAGGGATGTTTTAGATCTCCCGGTGGAGGCATCCGCAGAAGGAGATTCTTTCTTCATGACTCAGAGGAAACAGCCAGTATACTTCCCTGAGCAGGCAGAGTTAGAAACTGTTTTCAGGGCAGCATGGCAAAACCCTGATAAAAGGTTTACTCTTTCAAAGCGGTTCACTAATGCTTATCCTTTTGAACCTTTGGGCAGGAAGAAGTGGGAGGAGCCACTGGTAGTGGACTCATCTGTCTCCCGCCTTTCTAAAAAGGTGTTGCTGCCAGTCCCAGGTGTATCCACCCTTAAGGACGGGGCGGGCAGGAGGCTGGAAGCTACCCTCAAGTCCATATACACGGCTAGTGGGGCCTCTCAGCGCCCAGTTCTAGCCAGCTGCTGGATGGCTAAGGACATTAATACCTGGTCAACCCAGATTCAGGAAGGGTTGTTGGGTGACATGACTGTGGCCCAGATAGGCGACAGCCTGCGTCACATTCAGGACACCGCTAAGATCCTGTGTGAGGCGCAAAAGGAATTGGGCGCAATAAACGCGCGCAATTCAGCCATGGCGGTTGCAGCCAGACGGGCCTTGTGGCTACGTCAGTGGTCTGCGGATGTGGATTCAAAAAAGAGTGTGGAGGGTATTCCCTTTACAGGAGAATGGCTTTTTGGAAGTGAATTAGACGGTTGGATTTCCAAGGCCACGGCGGGAAAATCTACCTTCCTTCCATCAGCTCCCACAGTAGCAAAGCGCACCTTCACAGGTACTTCCCAGCAGTCATTTCGTGGGAACAGGTTTCGCCCCAAGGCAAGGGGCGCCTCCAATGCCAACAGAGGCACGAGAGGCAAGTTTAGGAAGCCTAACACCTCCAGTACCCAGGACCGTCCCAATGCCGCGGCTTCCTCTAAGCCTGCAGCATGACGGGGTTCGGTGGGAGCGCGATTGTTGCATTTCAGCCATGTGTGGGACGCCTCTGGTCTGGATTCCTGGGCCAGGGGTCTCATTTCTCTAGGCTACAGGCTGGAATTCGACAAACCCCCTCCCAGAAGATACTTCAGGTCGGCCCTTCCAGCATCCCAGGAGGATCAGGTTCTCCTTCAGGGGGCCATTACCAGGCTCCTTCAGTCTCAGGTAATTGTACCGGTGCCAAGCACGGAGCAGTGCCAGGGATATTATTCCAACTTATTCCTGGTACCGAAGCCAGACGGCTCAGTAAGGCCCATCCTGAATCTAAAGTCACTGAACCCCTTCCTGCGTGTGTTCAAGTTCAGGATGGAGTCCTTGCGCTCCGTGATCGCCAGTCTAGAGAGAGGGGAGTTCTTGGCCTCAATAGACGTCAAGGACGCCTATTTACACATCCCAATCTGGCCCCCACACCAAATCTACCTCAGGTTTGCCTTAGGGAACGACCATTACCAATTCCGGGCCTTGCCTTTCGGCCTGTCGACAGCCCCGCGGGTTTTCACAAAAGTAATGGCGGAAATGATGTCACTACTTAGGCTTCAAAGGGTGAATGTCGTGCCCTACCTGGACGACCTGCTAATAAAGGCAAGGTCGGCAGAAGCTTTGAGCAGTGCTCTCAATCTGTCCATACAAGTGCTAAGAGACCACGGGTGGATCCTGAACATGTCCAAATCATCGCTGGTTCCGACCCAGAGGATGGTTTTCTTGGGCATGATCCTGGATACATCGGAACAAAGAGTCTTTCTGCCAATGGAAAGGGTCAGTGCGATACAGCAGCTGGTCAGGGAGGTCCTACAGTCTCCCCTGGTACAGATCCATCTTTACCTCAGGCTTCTAGGCAAGATGGTGGCTTCATTCGAAGCAATACAATTTGGGCGGTTCCATTCCAGGGTCCTTCAATTGGATATTCTGACAAAATGGTCCGGCTCCCCCCTGCAGATGCGCAGAGGGATTGGCCTTGCAACAAGAACCAGGATCTCGCTACAGTGGTGGCTAGATTCATCCAATCTGTTGGCAGGCAGACGTTTCCAGATCCAGGACTGGATTCTGGTGACCACGGACGCCAGCCTGAGGGGCTGGGGGGCTGTGACACAGGGAGTCCGGTGGTCTCCACTGGAGTCGGGCCTTCATATCAACAAGCTGGAGTTGAGGGCGGTCTACTATGCCCTGTTACAGGCAGCTCCATTGTTACAGGGCAAGGCGATCCAGGTCCAGTCGGACAATGCCACCACTGTGGCCTATATAAATCGACAGAAAAGAGCATGCCTTGCATGAAAGAAGCGTCAAAGATTCTGTCTTGGGCGGAACAGAATGTCCAGGCCCTGTCGGCCATTTTTATTCCGGGGGTCGACAACTGGGAGGCGGACTTCCTGAGTCATCACGATCTTCACCCGGGAGAGTGGGGCCTGCACACTCAAGTGTTCAATGCCATAGTGGATCTGTGGGGGCTCCCTCAGATCGACCTGATGGCTTCACGATTGAACCACAAGGTAGAGATGTGCTGTGCACGGACCAGAGACCCAGGGGCGATAGCGATGGACGCTCTCACCTGGACCTGGGATTTCCAATTGGTGTACCTATTCCCACCGCTCCCATTGTTGGCACGGGTGCTAAAGCGGCTCCGGCATCAGGGGACGGAAGCCATACTGGTGGCACCAGATTGGCCAAGAAGGGCCTGGTACGGGGACATTCAGGCCATGCTAGTGGAAGACCCGTGGCGTCTGCCCCTAAGAAAAGACCTGCTCCTCCAGGGCCCGTTCGTCTTTCAGGACTTACATCGGCTACGTTTAACGGCCTGGAGGTTGAGCGGCAGATCCTAGTCCACAAGGGTCTACATCCCTCTGTCGTCACTACCATGATCAAAGCCAGGAAGCCAGTGACGGCTTCTCATTATCATGTCATATGGCGTAAATATATTGCCTGGTGTGAGAAGAATGACTTGCCTCTGGCCAGCTTTCGATTAAACAGCCTGCTACGCTTCCTCCAGGCTGGATTGGAGAAGGGACTCCGCTTGGGATCCTTAAAGGTCCAGATCTCCGCGCTGTCTGTGTTTTTCCAGAAAAAGATTGCGGCCTTGCCAGAAGTGCAAACCTTCCTACAGGGGGTTCTGAGGATTCAGCCCCCCTTTGTGCCTCCCACTGCACCGTGGGATTTGGAAGTTGTACTTACTTTCTTAAGATCAGCCCGGTTTGTTCCACTGGAGGAGTCTGAGTTGCGACACCTCACTTGGAAGACGGTTGTTCTGCTGGCTCTAGCTTCGGCCAGGAGGGTGTCCGAGCTTGGGGCCTTATCTTGTCGGAGCCCTTACCTTGTGTTCCACAACGATAGGGTGGAGCTCAGGACTAAACCACGATTTCTTCCAAAGGTGGTGTCGGGGTTCCACCTGAACCAACCTATTGTGGTCCCTTCTAGCGCGGCACACCCGGATATACCAGATACCTTGGATGTGGTCCTCACCCTTAAGGGGTATGTCAAGCGCACAGCTAGGATCCGAAAGACGGACAGCCTATTTGTGCTCTATGATGCGTAGAAGAAAGGATTACCTGCTTCAACGCGTACCATTGCCAGGTGGATAAGATGTACTATCCAACAGGCTTATGCATCAGCTGGTTTATCACTTCCTTTTTCAGTAAAGGCTCATTCAACCAGGTCTGTAGGTACCTCTTGGGCGGCTGCTCGAGGGGTGTCGGCCATGCAGCTTTGCAGGGCCACTACTTGGTCAGGGCAACACACATTTGTGAAGTTCTACAAGTTTGACACCCTTGCCAGGGAGGATTCCCAGTTTGGGAATGCGGTTCTACAGCAGACTCCGCACGTTCCCGCCCGTTCTGGTAGCTTTGGGACCTCCCCATAGTAGTGAACCCAGTATCCCATTGGACGGTAGAGAAAATAGGATTTTGGGTACCTACCGGTAAATCCTTTTCTCGTAGTCCATATGGAATACTGGGAGCCCACCTCGGTGCGGCTTTTATGCTGTCAGATCCTACTTCATAGTTAGGCTTGTTGCCTTGTTCTCTATAGGATGATATTGTCTATAGACTTTTTTTCTAGTTACAGGTGTCCTCTGAAGTTGTTAGGATTCACCTATTAGATGTTTTGTTCGTTTGGGTGTGCTGGATGAATCTCACCACAATATATTATCACATACTCCTCACATGCTCTCCTTCGTCACAGTTTTTGCATTAACTGACTAGTGGAGGGAGATTGAGGGGAGGAGCCAGTGCACCCACACTGAAAGTTCTTTTATGTGCCTGTCTCTCCTGCGGAGGTCTCAATCCCCATAGTAGTGAACCCAGTATCCCATATGGGCTACGAGAAAAGGATTTACCGGTAGGTACCCAAAATCCTATTTTTTTTTTTAAATTGGGTAATTTTTATAAAATTTTTGAAGAGAAAAGAAAAAGACAAACATTGATATTAATATTACAGACGGCTAAGTAGGATACGGTGCGTACAGGAGATATGCAGTAATCAGGATATTATATGTACATTGGTTGAGATAAGCAACCATATATAGTTATGCAAAGTATACTTTTGACATATATGTAAGTGCCAACCCTTCAGGATATAGATATGCACTGTCTTGGGCGGAACAGAATGTCCAGGCCCTGTCGGCCATTTTTATTCCGGGGGTCGACAACTGGGAGGCGGACTTCCTGATTTGTCACGATCTTCACCTGGGAGAGTGGGGCCTGCACACTCAAGTGTTCAATGCCATAGTGGATCTGTGGGGGCTCCCTCAGATCGACCTGATCTGACTATGCATCCAGTACCCCGGAGGCGCCATCCAGGTCCATGGAAACAGTGAAGTAGGAGGAGGCACAGTTACATGGATATATCACAATATGAAGCACCATGTGTTATGCTTGCCGCTAGGCACAGTGTGTTGGCAACCTGGAAAAGGGAACGGGAGATCAGGCGTGAGCCCGCAGCCGGGACCGCCGGTTAGGACGGCCACAGCGAACCCTATACTAACTCTGTTGAGTACCCCGGGCAGATGACCAATCCCTGCGTGAACTAGGCTTCACCTGTGGCCGCCGCGTTCGAAGGAGCGAGTTAAGCCCGCTCGATGCAGCTAGGTCTATGAATGGACAAATGAGAAGTGATCGTCAGGGGTAACTCAAAAGGAAATACTAACTACCGGGCCTAACTGAAAGACAACCCCTGTCTGCCGGCACCAGGCCAATAACGGGAATACGACCCAGTCGCAGACACAAGGAGAACTTGACGGGGAATCTCCAAAAGAATACAATACAATGCTAGATAGCAAATCCCCAAAACCCCAAACAGGAGTGGATAGGTAGGGAAGGCCCTGCCTAGGACAGATAGGAAAAGGAAAGCGATGGCCAGAGCAAGGGTAAAAGACAGAAAGAATAATGTTCTGAATTAGGCCCACGGCGGAGCAGGTCCAATGCCCCAGCAAGGGAGCGGAACCAATATGGGCACAGCCTGATAAGAGAAAAGGAGCTCGGCAGCTCCACAGAAATAAACCAGGCTCCAAAGGAGCACTTACTTGACCCCGGGTGACCTACAGCGGAGCTGAACAGGTCACTGGAGAAAACGCTGAGAAGCTGACATCCAGCTGAGACAGGCAGGGAGACAGGAGATCTCTTGGAAGGGATCCAGGAAATAGGGCAGTGCTGGGATGAGCCAGGGACCGGGCAGGCGTATGGAGACGCTATAACCGGCGTCTGTGCCCAGCAGACGTCAGCTTCTTATTCAAAATTGGCGCCGCCTGCATGACGTCAGGCGCGCCGTGCGAGTGCTGCTGCTGGGCGGAAGTTCGGGGACGTTCCCTAGCAACGCCCCAACGCCCGGACTGAGAGGGAGGCTTGGAACGCTGCCGAGCAGCGTCACCAGCCTCACAGCCTCGCTCTCCATCCGCCGACCGTCCGGGTACTGGAGATACCGGACGGCGGCGTGTGACACCATGAATGTATATCATATAATAAACATCCGACAAAAACATCACCGACAATGTAGATAAAGACCCATAATCCTAATTTTAAAAAAATAAGATAACAAAAGAAAACCTCGCAAGGACCCAAAACAAACCTCCCACATAACCCCCACCCTGTACTACCCACCCCCAACTTAGGTGTACCTGCAGCCCTATAAACGCGTAACACTATTACCTCTATACCCATTCTAATCCCCCCCCCCTAGCCTACTAACTATACTACTAAACCTAAGTCTAATCTATACCCACCCACATATAAACTAACCCCCCCCCCCAGATTGTAAATTAAGAGCAGGATATATAGAGGGCTATAAGGATATGACCCTAAGGAAGGGCAGGATATATATTTCCTTCCCCATCACAAAAATTACTAAACAGAGAATACCAAAAGAAGGATATAGTGAGGGCCATAGACGCATGGACCTAAGAACAGCTATATTGAATCCAACAATCTCCTGAAGCAAAGTAAGGTATCTCGCTCAGCAATAAAGATGCATGTAAACTCACAGAATATAACTTATACAAGCAGGGTTAAGATGACAGTTACAGGATATTTCCAAAAACATTAATCTGGCCAGCTCTTAGTGTCCTTAGAAAACATGGCGAGCCTAAGAAGTACACCAGCAGGTATATGGAAAAAATAACAGATAAACAAAGGACAGTGTACAGTTATATGTGGATACAGTCCAGGCTTTCATCACAGTCACCAGCGACAAATAAGGAGGATGTAGGGAAGTAGCAGCACAATCAGTGTGCATGAGAGTATCACAGCTAATGTCCTTGATTTTGGGCACAACGACAGGTGTAGATATAGCCAGGATAGAATCTGAAATAGGTGCAGGCATACATCACATAAATATCTCCATTATCAATAACATCGCAGTGTCCAGGATGAATAGGAGTGGGATGAATAGGAGAGGTTAGAATATCACTCCGAATCCTGTCCAGTTGCAGGAGTCGGGCAGATGAGGCATGGAGCGCACGCAGGATAGCATTTGCAGATGGTTCCATAATCATAGACAGGAGGTACAGAAAGACCAGCTATAGGCAGTATATGTAGCAGAGAATAAATTAGGTGCGGCTAGCACGCCACTAAGTACAAATAAAGGACTGCCAGCCGTTGAAGTAGTGGGGAGAATCCAGCTAAAAGCTCGCAGCTCCAGCCACCAAAATGATGGTGAAGAGACCAGTCAGAGAAAATGGCGGATGTAGGTAATGCTCGCCGCTTTAGTCACGGCTATGTTGTGGCACATCCTTTGACAAAGCTGCCTGGAGCAGCGAAACCGGTTAGGACTCTCTCACCAACCTCCACCACTACCATTTACCTATCCACTGAAGATTCTGGGACCATCTACCTGCCTAACCTTCATCCAGATCCCAGTCCGATTTGGACACCAAACATCCTGCCACAAAAGGAGAGGTTGAGGACAACAACCCGCTATACTCCATCAAAAGCGGAGGGAGTTGGTTACTCGAGCCACCTGGGACCACTCCTGGACATTCCATCCTGTCCTCCCTCCCCACAGCCCTATTTGGGGACATCATCACAGCTTGCGAGACCGCACAGATTACCACAAGCTCCCAGCTGGTCGGAGACTCTGAGACCATCGAACTACCTCCCCTACCAGATTCTGACCCCACTTGGTACCAATACCCACTGAAGGTTGAGGTAGAGGTTACCAGCCCGCTCTATTCCATCTAGCGGAGGGAGTCGGTTATTCGAGCCAACTTGGGCCGCTCCTTAACACCACCTCTGGTCCTCCCTCCCTTCAACCCCATTTTGGGACACCTTCTCAGCTCTTTGTGGACTTGCAGGAACCCCCAGACTACCATATTGCCTTGGTTGGTTGGTGAGATACGAACATTTTATTTTTGTTTTTATAAGTTTATAAATTCTGGCTACATGTTTTCTCCATTTTAGAATAACATTATTTTTTGTACTAGATCTACCAATCTCACTCATTTTTATATAAATTTACTTTTTTCACTATCTCTTAGCGCTGCTCAAACCCACCCACTTTTTTTCTTGTCGACCAGCAGAGGATAGAAGACCGTCACTGCAGATCTTAAACACACGATGCAGGGCAAACGTGGAGGCCTCAGCCCCAAGCACAAGATGGCGCGGACCGCGGCATTGCGCCCCAGAGGAGGCAGCTTCCCGCTTCCACCGCTCAAAGGTACAGAGAGCCACCGCCACTTCTCACCCCGCCTGACAAAGCACCCAGCGATGAGGCGACAGGCAGAATACTGTTAGTGTAGTAGGAGACCGACGTCATCCGGATCTTAGCAGAGAAGCAGGCCGCGGCTGTATATAATCCCAAACCAGCAGCCAAATAGTCCCAAAAACAGCTCAGCAGGGTGATAGGATAATGGGAGTGATGTCTCACACCCTTTGGTGAGGCCAAGGACTTCGGTGACAGCAAAACAGGATAAATTTCAGGATGTACGGAGGAGCGAAGAGAAACTGCTGCCTACTCTGTGCTCAGCCAAACCACGCCCCCTCGCTAATATGTACCCTTTGCCAGAGGAACATAACAAATTGTGGGAGAAAGCCCCATTAGTGGATGCATCAGTTGCTAGACTGTCTAAAGCCACTGCCTTGCCGGTCCAGGGGGGTGCTGCCTTTAAGGACCCTGTGGACAAAAAAGTGGAAGGCTGCTTGAAGGCTATTTTTGAAGGCGTGGGTTATACCTTGAGACCCATTATCGTGTCTGCTTGGGTCACAAAAGCCATGATTAAGTGGGCGGAGGAGCTGGCTGGGCTGCTCCACCAAAATTCAGAGGCTTTTATTCTGGCAGAGAAATTGAGATCTGCCACAGAGTATGTTTGTGAGGCTGGTGAGGAAGGAGCTAAAATGGCGTCCAGAGTGTCTGTAACCTCAGTGTCTGCTAGAAGGGCTCTTTGGCTCAAGGCTTGGGAAGCTGATAGTGAGTCTAAGAAGTCCCTTGAAAACTTGCCTTTTAAGGGGGAGTTATTGTTTGGCTCGGAGCTGGAAGCCATTATCAAGCAGGCTACTGGGGGCAAGAGGGGTTTGCCAGTACGAGTACAATCCGACAATGCCACTATGGTGGCATACTTAAATCACCCGGGCGGTACTCGGAGCAAGATGGCGATGGCAGAGATTGTGAGAATCTTCACCTGGGCGGAGGTTCAGTTTCCAGCACTGTCAGACGTTTTCACTCCGGGGATCCGGATTGTGGAGGCGGACTATCTCAGCAGGGCGGACCTGCTGGAGGGGGTAGACAGATGGGGACTGCCAGACATAGATCTTATGGCGTCCAGGACCAATTGTCAAGTGCTGAGATTTTGTTCCCGGTCAAGGGATCCGTTGGCTTGGGCGGTGGATGCCATGACAATTCCTTGGTCTTTCAATCTGGTCTACATCTTCCCTCTGTTCCCAGTGATCTCGAGGGTGTTGAAGAGTATAAAGAACCAGAGAGTATCGGCCATTCTGGTTGCACCAGATTGGCCCAGGAGGTCATGGTACTCAGACATACTGAGATTATCTACGGAATCGTGGCGACTTGCTAAGCCAAGGACCGTTTCTGCACCAGGACCTAGCTCGTCTAAATTTGACGGCGTGGCTTATGAATCCTCCTTGTTGAGAGAAAAAAGGGGTTTTCAGAAGAGGTCATACAGACCATGCTAAGGGCCAGAAAACCGGTGTCTGCGGCCAATTACCACAGGGTGTGGAGGATCTACATCAGATGGTGTGAAAGGCAGAGAGTTCATACCTCCAGGTTTAAGGTAGCGAGGCTACTGGAGTTCCTACAGGATGGCCTGTCGTCGGGGTTAAGTTTGCAGTCTCTGAAGGTGCAAATTTCGGCACTTTCCATTTTCTTTCAAAAGAGAGTGGCTCTGCTGCCGGAGGTACAAACGTTTTTGCAGGGTGTGGCCAGGATTAAGCCTCCTTACAGGCAGCCGGTTGCACCATGGGACTTGTTTCTTGTTCTGTCCATGCTGCAGAAACCTCCTTTCGAGCCACTGAGATCGGCTGATCTCAAGTACCTTACCTGGAAGCTTACTTTTTTATTGGCCATTGCTTCGGCTAGGCGTGTGTCAGAATTGGGTGCCTTGTCTTGCAAGTCACCATTTTTGATTTTTCACAATGACAGGGCGGTACTCAGGACAGTACCAACATTTTTACCTAAAGTGGTTTCCTCTTTTCATTTGAATCAGGACATTGTGCTCCCAGTTTTTCCCCCGCCTCAGGGAACGAGGAATAGGGACAGTTTTTAAAAAAGTTGGATGTGGTTCGCGCATTGCGAATCTATATCAGTAGAGTAAAGGATGTTTGCAAATCAGATTTGCTGTTGGTTTTGTACAATGTACATAAGATTGGGTGGCCTGCTTCAAATCAGACTATAGCCCGCTGGTTGAGATCAACTATTGCGTTTGCCTACTGTAAGGCAGGTAGGCCTGTGCCATCTCGCATAAACGCCCATACTACAAGGTCAGTTGCTTCTTCATGGGCGGTGAGGCATGGGGCCACAGCTGAGCAGCTGTGCAGGGCAGCCACCTGGTCCTCTGTTCACACCTTTTACAAAATTCTACAGGTTTCATGAGTTCGTGTCGGAGGACGCTTCATTTGGACCGGTAGTGATGAGAACTGGCAGTCTGAGTGTACCCTCCCAAAGGACTGCTCGTGAAAGTCCCATTGTGAGCTGTGTCACCGGACTGGACGAAAGAGAAAAGAGGATTTAAGAACTTACCGTTCAAACCCCTTTCTCTGAGTCCAGTCCGGTGACACAGCGATCCCTCCCTAACGCTCAGTAAGTTGTACCGTTCATGGTTGCCATGTTATGTGTTATAAGTCGCATATATAATGTTCAGGCATTGTACTGAGTTGTGTATCCTAGTGTGCTGTTGAAGTTTAACTGAGGCATTATGGGATGCAGTAGGGAGGAGCCTGCTCCCAAAGAATTAGAAGCATAGGTGCCTGGCTCCTGGCGGACCCTCCTACATCCCATCGTGAGCTGTGTCACCGGACTGGACTCAGAGAAAGGGGTTCGAATGGTAAGTTCTTACAAAAATCCCCTTATTATAAATACTGTGCATTAACTCTTAACGAATAGTAGTGTAAGATTAAATAGAACTCTTCCTTTTCAATTTACTGGTTAAACACTATTAATGTAGTGTTGCCACTGGACTCCAGGTGTCACTATAACCCTGCTACTGTATATACAGCAATGGGGCGATTGTCCTACCATAACCACAAAGTGTGTGAATGCAGTAAAACCTATTCCTGCCAGTCAGTGCTGCTGATGAGTCACCTGCATTAATGTTATTTATATAAGCGCTAACATTATATGCATTGGTACTTATATGTTAGTTGGGCGCCCAATTAGCATACGTAAGGTAACTTAGGAATATCGCATCGCATGGGCCATTTTAAGGGCGATGCAATGCGATTTTCCTATGTAATTTATTCACTGCTCTCTTAGCCCCGGGGGATCGCATCGCATCGCACCTCCCGTAAAATCGCATGCGATTTTATAGGGTGTACGATGCCATTACATTAGCTATACAATAGCATTGTATGACATACAATGAGGTTTTAGGCACCCCACCCCCCCCACTATCCACACCACCCCGAAGCGTGGAGAGCGCAGCGGTACGTGTCCTCCGACCTTTTCATACCACCACTAGCCACGTCGGCGTTGAGTTGATTTTATATAGTGTGTCGAGCACAGCGAGTCTCCGATCCCGAAGCGCGGCGAGCACATGCGGATTATTTACATATATTCCGCGTCCACTCGCCATGATTCGGGCTTCCCCTCGCCGCCGCTCGCCACGCTTCGGGGTGGCGTGGATAGTGGTGGGGTGCCTAAAACGATATTATTGTGTAGCTCATTTAATGGCATTGCACACCCTATAAAATCGCATGCGATTTTGCGGTAGATGCGATCCCCCGGGGCTAAGAGAGCAGTAAATAAATTACATAGGAGCATTGCACCGCACGGCCCTTAAAATGGCCCATGCGATGCGATTTTCCTACGCAGAATAGCCCACTAAGCAAATAGCTTAGTGGGTGCCCAACTAACATATAAGTACCTATGCATTATATTACATTTGCATTAGTCCCCCCTGGAGTCACTTACAGTATAAATTAGTGTAGGATTCGCTGATTTGAATTCTCCTATCCTGGTAACTATGAAGTGAGTTACGTTTGGAATTTATGTTTTTAGTTTGAGTTAGACCCCAGGGACCCTGGTGGTTGAATAGATTTATCCAGCGTGCTGTATATTAATCGCCGGGGTGATAGCGATGAGCTATTGCTATCGCGGATCAATCTGGTGAGATCGCTTAGAAAATGCCCAGGGATTGCAACGTGTGTAGGCACCATTAGGGTACATTATGCTTTCTTTAGATTTTATGATCAATTGATGCTGTTTTGCGGTGTTTTTTTTTTAAATTTTTTAATCATTGTAACGCAGATCAGACCGTGCTTCACATTATAGCAATCCTTCCAGAAAGAAATACCAATCAGTGACGCAGAAGCATTTTACCCTGAAAACGTGAACTTGCATTCCAATGTACGTCCGCTACTGTGTCATTGCTGGTATGTAGCAGCAGTACTGCGAGTGAGGGAGCGACGTGCTTTGGGGAAAGGTTCATACATGTGTTAGGCACACGTTCTCTTCTGGAACCAAAATATGACAAACTTATTAAACTCCTGATTAATTGCGCTCCTTTTGTTCCAAATCCATTCCAATCTGTTCTGTTACCATTGTCGGATGCTGCTAAGGGACGTCTGTTTCCCCATTGGCTGCGTTCTCGTTTTGTTTATTTAATTCGCACCCGTTGCGTTTTATTAATAGGGCGTTTGCAGATTTTCTACATTTCTTTTGTGAGTTGTAATTGCACTGAATGTTTTAATTGAGCTCGCAGATCAGATTGTAGATCTTTTCCCATACACTGCAGATCATTTCTCCATCGTTATTATGATGAAAATCTGCCGCAAGCTAACTCCCCTCCGCAGTCTAAGGTTCCAGACCATCGAATTCCAGATAATCGGTGGTGTGCTACGTGAAAGTCTTCCAAAATAGAATCTGCACTTTGGGAAAAAAATAAAAAATTATAATTTTAATTTTTTTTTATTTTTTAATAATTTTTATATTGACTGCATTAGATGCTGCCCCATTTCCACAGGGCATATGCAACTGCCCCCCCCCCCCCCCCCCAATCAGCTCTGCTTTTAGAAGATAAGCTTTAAATGTTCAATCAAGCTATCCCATAAATTGTTTGTTTCTGCAGAGTGGTGCGCTATAGTCCTAAAAATGGAAAAGAAAGTGTCTGAAGCCAGTGTTAACCGCAGGAAGTCCAACAATCCTCAGCGGGTGTCTGCAGCCTCGGCTGGTACATCTCAGAGTAAGAGGAAGCGTCTTTTTTATATTTTTTTTTGTAAGGAATAAATAACGAAAGCTAAAGGAGATGCGTGGGACTGAGCTTGCTGTGGTGACCAGTAATGTGTCCAACGCTTGTCCACAGAATGTTCGCTGCATTTATTGTATTGGATAACGGGTTACAGAAGTCCAAAAAGGGGAGACTGTTAAACTCTGTTCTTTGTCTTCTATCAGACACGAGCCAGAGAGTGCCATTGCCCATACGGAGGTTTTACCGCCCAGGTACTCGGGCACTGATGGAAATACGCAAGTACCAGAAATCAACGAAGCTGCTGATCAGGAAGGCCCCGTTCTACCGCCTGGTGAGATGGTGTTGCCTGTTCTGCATCTAACAGTTTCCCCTACTCTGTGCTCTGCTAGTAATGTCTGCTTTTTCTGTTTTAGGTGAGAGAGGTCTGCCTGGAGTATTCCCACGGAGTGCCGTTCAGCTGGCAAAGCCAAGCGCTGATGGCATTGCAGGAGGTAAGGCTTCTTAGCGGCGTAAACGCTCGCTGTATTCTGTTTGGAGTAATCTTAGAATTATGTATTGTACTAAGATCTGATGCGGCCATGTATACCTCACCCATATCCAGGCCGTGTTCTGCTCTGTATATCCCATCACGTGTCACTAGAATCAGCGCTAATGCTCGATCTCCATCATAGCCATCGGTTGCGATTCGGAATGGTTTAAAGCACCAGCCAACAAGCTGAAACTTAAGCAGGCTGGCCGTCTGCTTCAAACACCTGAGTACAACAGGGATCTGCAATGCCTTCAAACTTAAAGCGGCGTGCCCATGTTTTGCAGAACGGTGTCGAGTTTCACCCTCTAAACATCGCAGCATGTCGGCAATCCTGCAGCCAATGGGGGGGCTCTGAGCGACATCCCAGGATTGGGTCTGTGTGCAAATAGGCACATAGTATATCCCGTACAGGCCACTTACTGATGACTTCAGTGGGCATGATGCCCGTGTTCAGCCCCAGTGCAGTCTCACTGTACCAGACAACTCCTATTACGCAGTCCCCGCTCTCTGATCTTTATCACATCATACACCACTATAATTAGAATTCCCAGCTCAGCTCCGAGCTCATTAGACAGACACGCATTACACAGCGACCTTTCTCAAGGCATAAAGGAATGTTCAAAACCAATACTCCTGATAACACTGGAAAAAGGTTGGTTTCCTACCAGAAGGTAGGAGGTGGACGACAGAGAAGGAGTGCCTTGTGATCCAAGCAGCTCACACCAAGGAAGGTCAGTTCCTTGAAAACAAACATGAGGAAAAAGAAAAGGGTAGTGGAGCGCTAGGTTGGTATTAGAAAAAAATTCTTAGTTTGAGTATGGTCAATTGGGTATCACAATTAGTAAAATTTATTCAACACTGATAAACATAGGTTATAAATGAATACATAAAATCAGCACATATAAAAAAGAATTTAAGAATAGTTGGCCTGAGCACTATACTTATGCGTTCTCCCGCTTGCCAAATGTCCTGAGCCAGTCCGTCCTGTAGTTTAACTGGAGATTGTGGAGGCTGGGTGTCCATATACCATGCTGGGAATTCGATGCCGCTGTGTAGGATGTCGCTGTCTGGATGTTGTATAAACAGATGCACAGGCTGAAAGTAGGCTACCCAATGAGTATGCTGGTGGTGGTATCCAAAGGCTCTCTTCCAGTGGGTGAAGAACGGATGGAAAATTAATCCGAATATAAAGGCTGGGCAAGATATGGTTTTGGGAGTGTCCCGCAATAGAGCTCAGAGTCCAAACTGACAGTATCCTGATGCGTTTCGTTACCTAGGCTGGTAACTTTATCAAAGGAGAGTCTCCTTTGATAAAGTTACCAGCCTAGGTAACGAAACGTCCCTCTATTGCAATGACCCTAGACACTAAATGTGTTAAACCCAAGTGGGCACAAGATATAAACCTAAAATGGGCGAAGGAAGGGATTAGATCAGTGATTTTCAACCTTTTTACCTTGCGGCACACTAAATAAGACTTTAAAATTGCCAAGGCACACCCTGAGATCCCCACAGGGCAAAACACATTGGCCACCACAGGAGAAAAACAAACCTATTGGCCCCCACATTAAAAACAATCACACTGGTCCCCACAGGTAACAAAAATAAAATACATTGGCCCTTTACATGAAAAGAAGAGAGCAGTAAATAACATTTGAACTGGTGGTGGCTGTAAATGGGTTTGGGCATCTCTAGATGTGGGGGCACACTTGAGAACAGCTCAAGGCACACTAGTGTGCCACGGCACACTGGTTGAAAAACACTGGATTAGATACTTAGGGATTTATCTCCCCAAAGATGTAACACTCTTACATGATTTAAATATAAACAATGCCATAATCCAATTAAAAAAAGAAATTAGGGGATGGAAACACCTCAAACTGTCGTATACAGTTAGACTTAACGTATTAAGAACGATATCATTACCTAGACTGCTGTATCCTCTCCAAAACCTACCTCTTCTGTTAACACAGAAAAACACAGCTGAAGTAAATAAATTGTTTCGAGACTTCATTTGGAAAGATAAGAAGGCAAGAATCAGTTTAATTAAGATGCAACAGAAACGAAACAATGGAGGTTTTAATTTCCCCAACGTGACGTGGTACAATCAAGCAGCTGTGCTGAGGCACCTGAGGGATTGGATACAGCAGTCAGAAATCTATACAAATACATCCCTAGAACAAGAGTTTATAGGGGACATTAATCTTATTAATTTTTTACACTTAGAAAAATAAAAAATAGGGCCGGAAATAATGAATAACCCTTTATTAATGTCATCTAGAAGACTATGGTTTATTTTAAGGAAAAGAATGCAAATAAACCCATACAAATCACAATTCATAACATTTTTACAAAATCCAGATTTACAGGAGGGAAAAGCAGGAAAACCTTTTAAAAACTTGAAACAGCAAGGCATAAGCCGAATAGAGCATATGATGGATGTAGAGGGGGGTAAAACCCTGACATACGCCCAGGCGGCAGGGAAATATGGCCCCTTCACTACGCACAATATCACATTCATACAGGCCCAACACTACACAAACCAGGTACTCCAAAACCTAACAATAAGAGATTTGAATAACCCCCTGGATATACTCCTAAAAAAACAGGTCCCACACAAGAAAATCATAACAGCCCATTATAAATTTCTATACCAGCCATTGGACTATGACAAAATAAAAACAGGCATAATAAAATGGAAAGAAGTCTTCCCAAACCTCACGTTAGAAAAACTGTTAAAATCACTGGAAGATTCAGTAAAAACTATACCAGCAATAATGTACACAGAAATGTTTTACAACATCTCTCACCGGACATATCTAACACCGAAAAGGAGGTTTGAAATGGGGATAGCACCAAACTGTAAATGTCTAAAGTGTGATAGAGTGGGTGCAGATCTGTTTCACTGCCTGTGGAAATGCGAACAGATCAAGAAATTTTGGGAGGAAGTATGGCAGTTCTCACTAAAACTACTGGCACACACTTTTCCACTAACCCCAGAGTGGGCGGTCTTTGGGATAATAGGGAGGGAAACAAAGATAGCAAAGGGGGAAAAAAAAATGTTACTGGCAATTTCATCTGCGGCTAGGAAAAGCATTCTCCACAGGTGGATAGACAGATCTGCTCCCACAATGAAACTTTTTGAGGAAAAACTTTTTTATATATTCCGTATGGAATGGGTGGAGGCGACACTCCAAAAAGAAAAAAGGGTGAAAGAGCTCTTTGAGACCTGGGGACCCATTATAGAAAAACAACCAACTACAATAAAGATACACCTAAGACAGTGTTTTCAAATAACAAGTTGGTACGAAACAAGAGTAGTACTGCACGAAGACCCAATAAATATCATTTAAATCAAACAAGAGAGAGGGGATAGATAGGCGGGAAAAACCTACTACGTAATGGACAAAATAATAGGGGCTCCATATCGTTTTATATGATTTGTTGTTTAATTACTTTGTAAATTTTATATTATTTGCTGTATGTTTAGTGATCTAGTTTTTATGAGTTTGGATTAAACCTATGATTTTTTCTCTTAACGGAGCACCTAATTAATCTAAGGAACAGGGGAAAAAAGAAAAAAAAAGAGGGGGAATACAAACTAAATTAAACAAACAAAATCAGGGAATTGTCCTTGTGAATAAGTTGGGAAAAACGGGAAAAGGCCAACAGACCATACCCGGAAGGACACAAAGACATAAGACCAACTGGGGGCTCCGTTCAGAGTAGAACGCATAGGGATTATGTAATATTACTCCTGCCATTAACATATATCTGTAAAGAGGGAAGATGAAATGATATGAAAGCTCTTTTTCAAACTACGCATAGATGATCCTGAATAGAATTCATGTTGACAAATGTATCATTGTACACTTTGCTTCAAAAACAATAATAAAAAATATAAGTAAAAAAAAAAAAAGATTTCTCGCAGTTCCCTGCTGCAAACTGGAAGCGGGATAAGGGGGGCAGGATAGGCAGGTTCCGGAAACGGGGGCGTTTTCTGAGAGCTCCCAGATCTGGATCTTCCAGCACAGATTTCCTGGCCTCTGCTACAGAACAGCTTGGGCCAATATGACCAGCCTCGGGCTCCCTCAGATTGACCATGTTTTTGTGCAGTGATCCGTTGCAGCAGTGGATCACAGAAGTCGGCAGGAGGTGTTTATTGACACAAGGGGTGAGATTTAATAGGATGAGAGATTCAGAAAGTGAGAGATTTGGTAAGAAATCTCCAGCTTTTTTTAAAGCGCCAATCATTTACACTGCAGAACCAGTTTCATTTTGCCGTGTAAATGATTGCCGCTTTTAAAAAAATGGAGATTTCTTACCAAATCTTTCACCCTTTTAAATTTCACCCAAGATACCTCCTACAGCAATACAATTAGTATTCTCTAAAATGCACAATCGAGGAAATTACACAATGAAGATAAAGGCGCAAAGCTGAGGTAAAAAAGTAGCAACACAAAGTGCAAGTACGCACCACTGGGATTGGGCTGTACGTAAGAGGGCATAGCTGTGTGAATGAATGATTAATAGTGGCCTACAGAATTTATGGGGAAGAAAGATCTGTTTGCTCTGTTTGACCATGTATTGCCTCTCAAATTCTCTGTCTGTAACTATTTTTTCCTATCTATGAATCGTATTAGTGATAAGGCCTAATTCATCATGAATCGCTAATCTGAGAAGTAGGTATCCGCCACCCATGAAGAGGAAACACCCGGTTACTGCTTCCCCCCCCCCCAAATCTATATGCCAGGACAGGTCCAACCTGTGGCTCTGCAGATGTTGTGAAACTACAAATCCCAGCATGCCTTGCCACAGTTTTAATACTCCCTTATAGCAAAACTGTGGCAAGGCATGATGGGATTTGTAGTTTGACAACATCTGGAGAGCCACAGGTTGGCCAGGACTGTACGCAAATTCCGGAACATGGAAGAGACTAATCTGTGACTGACACAGGCTGAACAAGGCCAGTGCTGTTGTCACAGACCTGCATTTTTTTTTCGGACCCATCCAGAAATAGTCTGGTTTCCACCCCAAAACAGCAGCTTACCGACGGTCAATATCCAGCTGCATTGTGTTTACGATCTATACGTGTTTTCTGACGCTATTTTTCCTTGCGCATTGTGTGCGGTCTAAATGCGCAATCACTCTGCTTTGTGAATAAATAGCGATTCATACTGACTTAAGCCCAAAGTTCCTTTTCCTGTGTAAACCTCCGGTTTCAGTGTAACATCTCTTTCTTAGGCAGCTGAGGCCTACCTGGTGTGGCTTTTCGAAGACGCTTACCTGTTCAGTGTCCATGCACACAGGGTCACGCTGCACGTGAAGGACATTAAGCTCGCACGGCGAATTAGAGGAGGCCAGATCGGACTCGGTTGTTGAAGTTTTCCGTTTCACGTTTGTTTTCGTTGGTATTTTATTCCCAGTTTTTTTTTTTTCAAATTCTGTTTATTTCAGACATATGCCAAATGAAACAATAGTGAACATGAGTAATAAAATATTACAATGTATGATATCAATTCTAACCAAGTTGTACATATTTATACTTGAGTTTCGCAGGCATGGGGTTCGAGTAACTTGATGAAGAGGCCTGCCTCTAAATCTCGTAAGCCCGCCTTGTTAGATTAGCATTTTGTCTGACATTTTCTTTATACATAACATTAAACGAATAACTTTAACTTAATATAAGAGTTTTTTTCTGTGGGGTGGGGTGGGGGGGGGGAGAGGGGGAGAGATAGGGGGGGGGGGGGGGTGGGTGTTCAGCATCACGTTTCGTACATTATATATGGGAAATGTAATTATCTAGCTCCTTCTGGACGGATTTCCAGTGTTTTGTAGATAGCTTCTTTCAGTATTTGTGGGCGACTATCTATAAATGGTCTCCACACCTGGTAAAATCTTGATGAAGACACCTCTGGGTGTTTTATCACATCATATTTGTCATAAAACATATACTTCAACAGCAGCGATTCCACCTCTGCTACCTTTGGAATGTGTGGTGTGATCCATGAGTTTAGAATCACTTTCTTAGCCACTGTGACTATCAGGGTAATTAGGGGCAACAGATGTGAGTTCGCTGGTGTGATGTTCCAACTCTCAAAATTAGCAAACAGCATGGGGATGGGATCTAGCTGCAGTCCGATATTAAAGTTAAGTTTGATGAAATACAACAATTTATACCAGAATTTTTGTATATGTCTGCAGGACCAAAAGTTGTGAAAAAAGGAGCCCACTCCTGTTTTGCACTTCAAGGACAAAATGACTCCTCTGCTGTTGTGAGATGTAAGCCCTATGAACAAACTTCACGTGTACCTCCTGAAGGATGGAGGATCTTAATATTTTCAACGTTTTATGATAATGTTTAAATATAGTTTCACAGTTTTCCAATAAAGGGATATCTTTTAACCACTTGTTTGTGACTTCTTTCCATACTCGTTCAGCAGGTAAGGATGAGAGTTGGCCATAAATGTATTTATTCTTGAACGTCCCTGTCTGAAATTTACTAACAGAGCTATTCAGTTTCATATACCTCGTGGTTTGTATATCAGGCTTGGGTAGCGAAAGTGCATAGTGCCTTAGCTGGAGGAGTGAAAAGGAGCCGCTCAAAGGCAAACCGAACATTTTCTGCAGTTCAGATATGGAATATACCTTTCCTCCAGGGTCAAATACCTGCGTCATTTTCCTTAGTCCTTTATGTTTGAGCCTGTAAAAAATAGAACTATCCACCCCTGGGGTAAACATAGGGTTAACCCAGATGGGGATCCATGGGGAAGTTTGAGGGTCCAGTCCAAGTGAGCGGGAGACAGACCACCAAGCCTTGTATGTGTCTAGAAAGAGAGGGTTGTTGAAGATGTGCGGGGGGATTTGTGTGCGGGGGACATGTAGGAGGGCTCCAGGGGAGTATGGTGTGAACATGGCACAGTCCACTGCGGAATCCGAGAAAGTATCTATCTCTACTAGCCAACCTAGGGCAAAGCGGCAAAGCAGGGATTTGGTGTATTGATGTAGGTCTGGCACATTGAGACCGCCCAAAGCCTTGGGCAGGTGTAATTTGTGTAATGCAATTTTTGCTTTTTTCTTATTCCATAGGAACTGCGCCATGCGTGAGTTTAGTTTTTGGATGTCTTTATTTGTCAGTTTGATTGGCAGCATCTGTATAACGTACATTAATTTGGGCAGAATCATTGATTTTATGACCTCCACCCTCCCCAGCAGGGAGAGTGGGAGGTCGGTCCATGTATCCATGGATTTGGAGAGTTTGTTAATCAGTGATGTGTAGTTTAAATTATATAGATTTGAGATGTGTGCTGGGATTTGTATGCCTAGATATTTTAGTTGTGTGGATTTACATTTAATAGCCTGGAGGTCGTCTCTATCTGAGAAGAGTGGTTGGGGGCCTTTTAATATCATCAGTTCGGACTTGTGTACATTTATTTTATAGCCTGAAAAAGAGCTAAATTGCTGAATTATTGAAAAGGCTGTTGGCAGGGAATGTTCAGGGGAGGACAGGAACCACAACATGTTGTCTGCGAATAAAGAAACTCTAAGGTCTACCTGTCCAATTGGGATACCGCTGAATAAGGGAGACTGACGCAAAGCTATAGCTAGTGGTTCTAGAGCTAATGCGAAGAGTAGGGGTGAAAGCGGGCATCCTTGTCTGGTTCCTCTTAAGATGGGGAAGGGGTTTGACAAGGTGCCGTTGCACATGATCCTAGAGGTAGAGTTACGATATAATGTTTCTAAAAGTTCCATAAATTTAGTGGGAAAGGAAAATTTCTTTTATACTGTGTGTAGGTGGTCCCAGTGGACCATGTCGAACGCCTTTTCCGCGTCCAGCGATAATATCGCTAGGGGGGCGCCCGACACGGCCAACTGGGATTGATACAACACCGATAGCACCTTTCTAATGTTTGTGACTGGGTTTTTTCCTTTTACAAATCCTGTCTGGTCAGGGTGTATTAGGGACGGTAGGAGGTGTTTCAGCCTTTCAGCAATCATTTTTGTTAAAAGTTTATAGTCGATATCGAGAAGCGATATCGGCCTATATGACCCAGGATCTGAGAGATCTCTTCCTGGTTTTGGGACTATTTTAATCGTGGTTGAGTTGAAGTAGGGTGGGGCGGTATTTGTAGTGAGGATGGAATTGTAAAATTTGACCAATATAGGGGCTATTTTAGGAGCAAGTGTCTTGTAATATTCGGACGTCAGGCCGTCCGGACCAGGGGCCTTTCCTGGTTTTAGGCTCGAAATGGCAGATTGAACTTCCGATAAGGAAAATTCTCGGGTAAGTGATTCTGCTGATAGTTGTGAAAGTTGGGGTGTAGGTAGGTCTCTCCAAAATTCATCAGCTTGACTTTTGTCGCTGGTAGGGGCTGAGTATAGGGAGCTATAAAAGTCATTTAGTGTTTCTGCTATTTGAGCATTAGTTTTGGTAATGGTTCCATCTTTTTGTTTAAGTGGGTGTATAATTGTTGTGGAGTTGTGTCCTTTTAGGAGATTTGAGAGTAATTTGCTAGATTTATTTCCATATTTGTGGAATTTTGCATTATTGGCGAATGTATATAGGGATTCGGATTTAACAAATAATCCCTCAAAGGAATCTTTGGCTTGTTGGTAGTTTAGCTTTGTAGAGGGGGATGGAGATTGTTTAAATTCAAGAAATTTTGCGGTGAGGGTTTCTTGTGCTTGGGAGAATTCTTTAGCAAGTGTTTTTTTTTTGATGTGAGGTATGGGATATTATTGCTCCGCGCAGGACTGCTTTTGAGGCCTGCCAAAAGAGTGTGGGGTTTGTGTCCGCTGTGTCTTTATTGTCATCTGCATAGTTGTCCCATGCCTGTAAGATGTTCTGTTTTAGAGAGTCTGAAGCTGCTAATGAAGACGGGCAGCGCCAATTTATACATGTGCTCTTCTCTGGGGATAATTTAAGTTTTAACCATATGACCGCATGGTCTGATAACGATATTGGTTCTATCTGGGATACCAGTATCTTGGGGAGGAGGCTAGATGAGGTCAAGATATAATCTATACGGGACATCGTCCCTTTTGCAGCTGAGAGACATGTGTAGTCTCGGTCAGTGGGGTGGAACAGTCTCCACATATCGAGTAAGTGCAATTTTTCCGCCAGGGTGGGTATACCTAGTCTAGGGAGTTTCCTGTTAGAGGGGAATTGTCTGTCTAAGGTAGGGTGTGATGTCAGGTTAAAGTCTCCGCAAAGGACAATAGAGAGGTGCATATAGGGGGTGAGGATTTTCAGAATGTTTTGGAAGAATGGTTTAGAGTAGGTGTTGGGGGCGTATATGTTAAGTATAATGAATTGTGTTTGTGCCATAGTTATACGGCAGAGAGTGTACCTGCCTTCTGGGTCAGATAGAAGTGTTTCGGCTGTCATTGGGGTCTGTCTCCTACCCAGGACCACGACTCCTCTTGCTTTGGAGTTGTAAGGAGCTGATGAGAGGATTTGCCACTGGAGGATCTGAAGCTTTGCAGTTTTGGCTTGTGTCAGATGGGTCTCCTGCAGACATACAACATCGAGATGTAATTTATTCAAGTACATTAAAATTTGTTTACATTTTTGTGGGGAGTTAATCCCACCCACATTCCAACTACCAATTGAAATATCTGACATCACGGTACATAAAAGGTGGTAAACTTGATAAGAAGCATAGTTACTACACAGACATATCTTTGAAACTCGAGGGGGGGAGGGGGTAGAAGTCTAGTTATAATGTGACTTCCAAGTAATAAGTAGAGTAACCTACACATCTTTGCAGACATGTAAACATAACAGGGAGGATATGCTCCTTAACCAATAAGCCAACCGCTTATGAAGAAGAGAAAACCGAGGTTTTCTTGCGCATTGCGCCCGCCACAGGCTCTATATATATATATATATTTTTTTTTTCGAGGGGAGAGAGAGGGGTAGAGCTGGAGTGGGTACGACAATGTGCATATAACAGTGAATTATTGCTTTCCAGAACACTTTTTAAAGCTAAAAATGTTATACACTAAACCATTAACTTGTGTGCCTGGGATTTTTCTGTCTAATTTGAAATCGCCAGGGTATAGACATGAATATGCCTGGCTGGTACTGAGGCACTGTGTGTCTCCAGCGTCAACTTAGGCAGGGGACAGTCCAGATCTCTGTTGCTGTCATAGGAGTATTAAAGTGTAGCTGTCCCGTAATGTCCCTTTGTAGACTGAAATGGGTATGGGAAAATCTTGGTGCTTGCGAGTGTTCCAGGTATCAGGGGTCGTCCGCCCAGCCCAAAGCATGTTGTGATGCTGCGCCAGATTCTTTAAGGTATGCCTCGGCGTCCATGTGGGAGGTAAAATCTTTATAGGTGTTTCCCTCGAATATGCGAAGTCTCGCTGGGTAAAGCATCGCGAATTTTGTGCCTTCCTGAATTAGTTTAGCACATATCGGGGCAAAGTCTCTGCGGGATTTTGAAAGTTCCGCCGAATAGTCTTGAAAAATCAAGATTTTGTTTCCTTGCCAGGTGATATCCCTCATTCTCCTTGAAGTGGACCATATTAGTTCTTTATGCAAAAAGTTCAGGGGTTTAAATATCACAGCCCTGGGTCTGGCTCCCTCTTGTGGCCGCATAGATCCCAAACGGTGTGCACGTTCTATAACAAGGTCTGTGCATCTATCAGAGATTTGTAGTAATTCAGGCAGGGTTTTCCGTATAAAATCAAAGAGTTCCTGTCCTTTCATTGCCTCAGGGAGTCCTATGATCCTGAGGTTACACCTCCTGGATCTATTCTCGAGATCTTGGACCTTGTTATGCAGGTAGCTTATTTCTTTTGTGGCTGTTTGCAAGGATTGTTTAAGCTCTACTATGTCGGCAAAGTTTGAACCAGCAGTCTGTTCGTTAGCCAGCATTCTCTGTTGGAGCTGGTCAATCTGCTTATTAATGGAGGTTGTCTGTATTTCCAACAGGGGGCCTATTGCTGATCTTATTGCCTCGACCATGTCTCTATATGTGACAGGGGAGGTGGGCGCAGGGAGAGACCGGTCTTGGTCAGTGTACTCACTGCGTGGGTTTAATTCCTCCGTTGTTTGTATGGGTGCTGTGGGAGAGAGATGTCCCCTGGAGTGTGCGCCGGTATATGCGCTGGGTGATGCTGGGGCAGCGCGACGTGTCGCGGCCTCCGCCGCCATCTTGGCTTCCTGAGCCTGGCGTTCATTCTCCTTATTTTTCTTTGCGGCTGGAGCTGGCATAGCGCTGAGATAGCGCTTCATGCAGGGGGGAAGTCAGCGGGTGTTAGCGGTCGTGGCGGGCTGGTGCTGGGAGGCTGTGTGCCGGATTCGGGAGCGGTATAGCGGCTTTGGCAGCGGAGCAGTCCTTCCCTAGTACCGCTTCATAGGAGGGCGGAAGCGGAAGTCTCTTATTCCCAGTTTTATACACCGTTGGAGGAGGTAATTTATGACCTCAGATAATCCTGTTGCAGAGCACGGACATTAAAGCTCTGGGTTTTTGTCACATTGACATGGAAGTTGACTGTTATTCTGCAAATTTATATGGTTATTACTTGTTTTATTTAACCTGTCAATAAAAATGTTTTAAAAAAAATAAAAGTATATAGAAAGAAGCAATGAAGCATAATCTTATGAAGCATCTCCCTTGTGTATCAACATTTTAAATGCTTATGTCTGAACTTAATCGTCCATCAGCCCCCCTACATAGAAACGATATCCGAATGATAGGTTGACATTTGAAAATGTCAAGATAAGTTTTTCACAATTTTTTAAAAAAATGATTCCTTTTGATGGGACTTTTCCCATGCCCGAAGCACGCCCCGTGAAATGATTGGGGTCCATGTTGACAAGTGTTGACATTGACACTAATAAGTTGTGAAAAACGCACGTCGACTTTTTAATGTCAACCTTTGGTTTACATTGCCATTGCACCTGTCGATATATTGACTTTTGACCGAGACACTATAGACCCTTTGATTCACACCCCATAGAAACCTAGAATGTAATGGCAGATCAGAACCACTTGTCCCATCTAGTCTGCCCATGTATGCATTTAAGGTGGCCATACACTTATGGGATTTGGCCCGATTTCACCCAAATCCTACTGATCCGCCCGAGAAATTCGGTCAAGTGGCCAAGTCGCGTGTGTTTGACATTGGATTCGAACCGAAGCCACGTGCACCTCGAATCCGGAGATTGAACCTTCTGCTCCCATAAGATAAATTGGAATTGCTGCCTTCAGTGCACGTTGCGGCTTCATCTGATTTATCGCATCAAATGTCCCTTGAATTCCCCCCAACAGCTCACCGCGAGTCCTTCAGTGCTATAGATTGTAAGCGTACGAGCAGGGCCCTCCTACCTTTATGTTGGTTTGTTTCTACACAGTTTCTATAATCACTGTTGTTTCCTATTGTGAAGCGCAACGGAATCTGCTGCTCTATATAAGAAACTGTAAATAAAATATATACGTGAGATAAATCGCCAAATCGGATGAAGGGATGCTGGGGAGGTTAAGGGAAAATCAGGTCCGACTTGTGGCTCAGACAAGTCAGGCTGGTGTATGAGGGACTAATGTACTTTATTTTGGGCTTCCAAGACTAGAGTGCACATTTCCTAACATTTAAAAATGACTATACAGGTTCATCTGTCAGTAAATGTGTGCTTTTAACCCGGATGACCAACTGGATACGGTCAGTAGGTCGACACGGCTTAGGTTGACACATGAAATACTGTAGGTCAACATGGCTAAGGCCAGCAGGTCCACACAAGCATTGGGTAAGGAAGGTCAACAGTCAAAACATGAGTTTATCAAGTTTTTTTTATTTTTAACCGACATGTGCCGACAGGCTGTATATTATACCCTACCATCCACTAGGGCGGGGCGGGAGAATATAATAGTGTGCTGGGTGCAGCGGTACACTGATACCATGTCAATGTCCTCTTATGTAGAAATTCTGGTTAAAAAAAGTCTTTCTCATGCTTTAACAGTCTCTCCAGGATCCTGATGACTCACCAGCCCATCATTTCCTGACCAGCTCCAGCTCATTTGTGTCTACCCAGCCACCTTCAGTCTCTCCAGCTGCCTGGTGATTCACCAGCTCCCTTGTGTCTCTCCAGCCCCCTTCTGTATCTTCAGCCCTCCATTGACTCACCAGCTCCAGCTACCTTGTGTCTCTCTAGTCTACTTCTGTAAATTCAGTGCCCAATAACCTGTGTAGTTCATTGGTGACCCCGTGTAATGGGGCAGTGTGGTAAGCCTAGCTAAAGATGGCATTTCCCACAATGTGCAAGTTCCATAATGTATTGCATTCAACAGATCTGTGTATAAGCAGTTTGGCCAAACCTCCATTAGCTGTGTTCTTGGAGGTTTGAACGCAAAACCGGCCTTGATGCTTCCAGCCCCCTATGCCATTATAATTACCATCCAATGCCATATCCTATGTCACATCGGCCATTCCGGGAGGTTAGGCAGCCCTGCATTATGAAGCTTGATAAATCTTGCCCTAAGGGGTAAATTTACTAAAATTAACCCCCAAATTCCAACGAGGCTGAAGTTGACTTCTTAATCAATTCTTATTGGAGCTCCAGCTTCTTATTCAGAACAATCACTTTTACAAGGGTTAATGAGTCTTGGACCACAAATTTTACACCAGAAACCCACACAGGGGGGTCACTTACAAATGACCCACTTGCAATTTATTTTGACCAACAAGGATTTGGGCAGTAATAGGGCACTAAATTGGGCATGGGTCCCAGATTTCATCATTTTGAATAAGTAGCTGGTGTCCTGCAAGGGTTAAACAGCGTTGGCCAACAAATATTACACTGAAAACCCACACAAGGGGGTCACTTACATATGACCCACTTGCCATTTCTTTTGACCAACAAGGATTTGGGCAGTAAAAGGGCAGTAAAGTGGGCATGGGTCCCAGATTTCATCATTTTGAATAAGTAGCTGGTGTCCTGTATGGGTTAAACAGCGTTGGTCAAACAGTATGACACTTGAAGTCCGCACAGGGGGGTCACTTACATATGACCCACTTGTCATTTATTTTGACCAACAAGGATTTGGGCAGTAATAGGGCAGTAAAGTGGGCATGGGTCCCATATTTCATCATTTTGAATAAGTAGCTGGTGTCCTGCAAGGGTTAATCAGCGTTGGTCAAAAAATATTACACTTGGAATCCACACAGGGGGGTCACTTACATATGACCCACTTGCCATTTCTTTTGACCAACAAGGATTTGGGCAGTAATAGGGCAGTAAAGTGGGCATAGGTCCCAGATTTCATCATTTTGAATAAGTAGCTGGTGTCCTGCAAGGGTTAAACAGTGTTGGTCAAACAGTATGACACTTGAAACCTGCACAGGGGGGTCAGGTACATATGACCCACTTGCAATTTCTTTTGACCAACAAGGATTTGGGTAGAAATTGGGCACGAAACTGGGCATAGGTCCCAGATGTCAATATTTTGAATAAGTAGCTGGTGTTCTGCAAGGGTTAAACAGTGTTGGTCAAAACATATTACACTTGAAACCCACACAGGGGTTCACCTACATATGACCCACTTGCAATTTATTTTGACCAACAAGGATTTGGACAGAAAATGGGCCCAAAAATGGGCATGGGTCCCAGATATCATTTTGAATAAGTATCTGGTGTCCAGCAAGGTTGAAACAGCGTTGGTCAAAAATTTTTACACTTGGAATCCACATAGGGGGGGTCACTTACATATGATCCACTTGCCATTTCTTTTGACCAACAAGGATTTGGGCAGTAATAGGGCAGTAAAGTGGGCATGGGTCCCAGATTTCATCATTTTGAATAAGTAGCTGGTGTTCTGCAAGGGTTAAACAGCGTTGGTCAAACAGTATGACACTTGAAACCTGCACAGGGGGGTCAGGTACATATGACCCACTTGCAATTTCTTTTGACCAACAAGGATTTGGGTAGAAATTGGGCACGAAACTGGGCATAGGTCCCAGATGTCAATATTTTGAATAAGTAGCTGGTGTTCTGCAAGGGTTAAACAGTGTTGGTCAAAACATATTACACTTGAAACCCACACAGGGGTTCACCTACATATGACCCACTTGCAATTTATTTTGACCAACAAGGATTTGGGCAGAAAATGGGCCCAAAAATGGGCATGGGTCCCAGATATCATTTTGAATAAGTATCTGGTGTCCAGCAAGGTTGAAACAGCGTTGGTCAAAGATTTTTACACTTGGAATCCACATAGGGGGGGTCACTTACATATGATCCACTTGCCATTTCTTTTGACCAACAAGGATTTGGGCAGTAATAGGGCAGTAAAGTGGGCATGGGTCCCAGATTTCATCATTTTGAATAAGTAGCTGGTGTCCTGCAAGGGTTAAACAGTGTTGGTCAAAACATATTACACTTGAAACCCACACAGTGGGTTCACCTACATATGACCCACTTGCAATTTATTTTGACCAACAAGGATTTGGGCAGAAAATGGGCCCAAAAATGGGCATGGGTCCCAGATATCATTTTGAATAAGTATCTGGTGTCCAGCAAGGTTGAAACAGCGTTGGTCAAAATTTTTTACACTTGGAATCCACATAGGGGGGGTCACTTACATATGACCCACTTGCCATTTCTTTTGACCAACAAGGATTTGGGCAGTAATAGGGCAGTAAAGTGGGCATGGGTCCCAGATTTCATCATTTTGAATAAGTAGCTGGTGTTCTGCAAGGGTTAAACAGCGTTGGTCAAACAGTATGACACGTGAAACCTGCACAGGGGGGTCAGGTACATATGACTCACTTGCAATTTCTTTTGACCAACAAGGATTTGGGTAGAAATTGGGCACGAAACTGGGCATAGGTCCCAGATGTCATTATTAGCGGGATCTTCCTTTTTTTAATTATTGTACGTGTAGTTTATTTCTGAGGTACTAGAGATGTATCATTTCCCATTTTAGTGATCTCCTTAAATTGGAATCTTCCTTGTAATATACTCCATTAGCGGATGTATAGATACATGAGGAGAAAAGAGACATACAGTATACAATAAGGCAATACTGTATAACACTTCAATCTTTCAAAAACGATGACACATTTTGCCCATACTGTGTTAAAAATAAAATTGAGCTTATCTGATGTGTGCTACAGGTACTTGTTTGGATCCCACCAATGCCTTATGGCAAATGGGTAAAAAGCAGCATTTGTGACTAGGAAGAGGGTTTACCCTTGATACCTTATATCCATACCTTTTCTGGGCTCTCTCATTGGAGCTTAAGTGTGTGTAGCTTTCCTGAAAGGACCTAGTGTTAATCAGGTGGTTTTGCACACTGAGCATTAACAGCTGAAGCCCTCTGACTCCTTTAGTAGGCATAATAAAATCTGCATGCACTCGCTCACTTGCTATATTGGCACAGGTGTACCCTCCTGCAAGCAGCAGCAGTAGCAGCAGATTTAAAGGAGATTTCTTCTTCTCCCTTTCCTATATGATTTTTCTTACGCAAATGTGTTGCGCTAAACTAACCAACTAATTACACATATGTACGCTGTAGCACAACAAGGCACTTTTGATCTACCAAAGTCTTCAGGAGTTATGTTATTATATCCTTAACAAGAATAGTGGTTTAATGATTTACAGCCATTTACTGCACTGATGTTTATTATATCTCCTATATTCATTGCATAACATGTTTTTCTGAACTATACTGGTAACGGTATTGCAACATTATTTCAAATTTTTGATCTCTATGTTGCCATTTGCAGTATTTCAGTGTATTCTGATTGAAATATAACAAGTGAGGTAATATCACACTACAAGCAGATTAGATATTCCCTCACAAGGTGATATTCTCGCTAGTTTGCTATCAATAGTATGTAGCTCATCTACACTAAATTATACAGTAATATAGATGCCATACTACAGATATTAACAGTAACTTTGACTGTGATATAGATTTTAAAAATTTCTTTTATTGTCCTGCCTAGGAGATTTTTTTCTTGACAGGTGAGATTTGTTTTCTATGTATGTATGTAAAATGGTCTTGTCTTTATAGTTGGCTCCCAATATTTTAAATTAAAACCTAATAAAAGTTAATTTTTAAATATACAATAATACTTAACAAACTAAAGTTGTGCCCCTAAAAAAGAGAGAGTTCTTTTCTTTCCTTCCTTCGTACTTGTTTGGATTCTATATGGAGAAGAGGATAGGCCTTCGGGATCCATAGGTAATGTATGTGTGAATAAATATAGTATGTAATAAAGTTATACTGTTGGTGTGTGTGATTTATTTCACTATTGGTCATGTTGTGGAACAAGAGTCAGCGGGTCCTTCAATGCCCCGTATACTAGGACTTGTGGTTCTCTAAATCCCTGTATGTGGTGCAGGCTTGCTGGGACTTGTAGTTCCACAACATTACACAATAGTTTAATCTAATATTAACCATTTATCAGCCCGATGCCCACTGCCCCAGGGGCACCGGGGACAGCCCCGGCTTCAGCGGTAACTCTGGAGGGCAGGATTCCCCTATATTGGGGGGGGGTCCCCACTCTTCCAGGATCCCAGCCCGGGCTGACCAGCTACGGGGATGAATGCTTTGGCCGGAAAAGTTGCATATAAAGTTTCCCCTGGCTGTGGCTGCTTGGGCTTGTTGCTGGTTGCCAAATTATGGGGGACCCCTACTCATTTTGTCCCCCATACTTTTGGAACCAGGATTGGCCCTTGAGCCTGGTGCTGGTTTTAGAAATCCTGGGGATCCCCTATGTTTTTTGTCCCCTGGATTTCTAAAACCAGGACCGGTTCTTTGAGTCTGGGTCTGGTTGCGTTCGGGAGGGGGGCCCACGCCATTTTCTTTTAACACAAGTCACACATGTGCATTATTCGCACATTTTCATGACTAAAATTCATCACATCGCTTTTTTCTTGCCTCAATTTGCATTCCAATAAATAGCCGATTTCTTAAAAAAATTGAAAACTTGCGATAAGGTGCGATTACAGAACCTTACTAAACATAGCATCCTATTAAATGTCACCCTAGGTCGGATGCATGATGGATTCCTCCAGATCAGCGCAAAGAGCGGTTATCCAATTTCTTCGCACACAAGAGGCGAGCATGCTTCGGAAATTTAACACATGATGAAGGTGGTGTAGCGTGTAGGGAGAGCAGTGTCTCACATGGTGCACCATATACCAGTGTGTCAGCGCTATGAGGCGGGATGAGTGTGTCAGCGCTATGAGGCGGGATGAGAAAACATCAGGGACTTACCATGGCCCAGGCAGGGACACGTTCTCACCAAACCTGCCACGATTTCGTCAGTGGAGGATCTCATTCATCAGAATAGTCGAATCACCACATGTGAAATTGCTGCTGTACTGTTGATAAGCAAGGAAACTGTGCATAATGCACAACAAGCTTGTTTATGGCAAAGTTTGTGCACAGTGGCTGCCCCAGCATCTGCCAGAAAATCAGAAGTGGGTGAGAATGGGTGTTTACTTGATCCATCTGTTCCGCTATGCGTAGCAAGGAACATATGTTATTGCCATGGTTGTCGCCTGTGATGAGACTTGGAGGCGACCCTGCCTCCAAACGGATGAGCATGGAGTGGCGGTGTTCCAGCACCTCTCGTCCAATAACAGCAAACTCTAGCTGGAAAAGTGATGCTCAGTTTTTTTTTTTGACGAAGAAGCACCTCTCCTCATTGGCTGGCTGGAACAGGGTGGAACAGTTAACGCTGAGTGATACTGCAAGACGTTGCTGATGCTGAAACAGGCCATCAGAAACAAGTGCAGAGGCAAGCTCTCGAAAGTGATAGTGCTGCTCCAGGACAACGCTAGGCAACATGTGACCTGCTGTCAAAATTTCGATGGAAGGTCCTGAAACATCCTTCATAAAGCCTTGATGTATCCGCATGTGACTCGCATATCTTCGGACCCTTAAATAAATCAGTGAAAGGTCAATGGTTCACCTGTGACAAGGAGTTGCAGGACACCGTGAAAAACTGGATCCATCAGCAAACCAGGAGTTTCTACACTGAAGCTATGCACCCCATTCCTAAATGCTGGGATCAGTGGATCAATGTCAATTATGTATCGTTGTAATGTTAAAAATGAATTGTAATTAAATATTCTTTAACCCCTTCCCGACATATGACGTACATTTACGTCATATGTCGGTTGCGGGGGAATCAAGCCAGCTCACGGAGTGAGCTGGCTTGAAAGAGAGCAGGTAATGGCTGTATATTACAGCCAGGCACCTGCTCTCACGGTCACGAGCGGCGAGTTCGCCGATCATGGCCGTTTAACCCTTTAAGCACCGCGGGCAAAGCGCCGGCAGTGCTTAAATAGCTGATCAGAGGGGGGGCGCCCCCCTCCGGCGCCGATCGCGGCCCCCCGCGGCGAGATCGGAGGGTGCCGATTGGTTGCCATGGTAGCCAGGGGTCTAATGTAGACCCCTGTGCTGGCCGTGTCAGCATTCCTATTACATCCTGCCTGAGGCAGGATGTAATAGAAAGTGCTGAAAATCACTATGTTCAGCCATAGAGCTCTATGGCTGAACCTAGTACAGGCGATCGCGCCCCCTAGTGGTCAAGTACACTAGGGGGCCTTGTAGTAAAAGTAAAAAAAAAAAAAAAAAAGTTTAAAAATAAAAAAAAAATAAAAAAATATTAAAAGTTCAAATCACCCCCCTTTCCCCATTTCACAAATAAAAATAAATAAAAAATAAAAAAAATAAACATATTTGGTATCGCCGCGTTCCTAAAAGTCAGATCTATTAAAATATAACATTAGTTATCCCGCACGGTTAAAGGCGTAAACGGAAAATAATTCCCAACGCCAAAACTACGTTTTTTGGTCGCATCGCCTACCCAAAAAAAAATAACTAAAAGAGATCATAAAGTTGCCCATATCCCATAATGGTATTAATTAAAAAGTACACTTCAGCCCGCAAAAAATGAGCCCTCACCCAGGTCCGTAGGTGGAAAAATAAAAAAGTTATAAGCCGCAGAACATGGCGACGCGACGCAAATTAGAAAAACCGTAAAAGTTGCTATTTTTTTTTTAGTGGTAAAACATAACGAAAACTATATAAGTTTGGTATCACCAGAATCGTAACGACCCATAGAATAAAGATAACCCATCATTTTAAACGAACTATGAACTCCAAAAAAAGCGTAACCAGCGCAAAATTGTGGAATGGCGTTTTTTTTTTTTTTTACCCCACATTGAATTATTTCCTGATTCCCCAGAATATTATACGGTATACTAAATGATACCATTAGAAAGTACAACTTGTCCCGCAAAAAAAAAGCCCTCATGTGTCTATATAGCCGGAAAATTAAAAAAGTTACGCTTATTTGAACGCAAGGAGGAAAAAAAAAAAAAAATTAACAAAAAAGGCAATGTCGGGAAGGGGTTAATTAAAATTTTCTTTACATACAACCATATGGGCACACCTTATACATCAAATGGTCTGTGAGAGCATGGGCATGTCCATATAATTATTATTATTATTATTAACGGTACTCTTTACCTAGAATGGCGTCCATCGCGGGCATCGCATGTACATCGCATGCCATTATAATGGCATGCGATGCGACCGATGCCCGCGATTTCACATAGAAATACATGTTAAAATGTAAATCGTGTCGGTCGCATCGCATGCGACCAAAAATCGCATGTGATGTGACCGACGCGATTACCGCGATTTCACATAGGGAACAATGTTAAATGGCCCAATTGACCCAATTTTACATAGGGAACAATGTTAAATGGCCCACAGAGGCCAAATAGCCACCCTCAAGTGTGAAATGGCCCCCCCAATTGTTAACGCCACCCCACGATCAACGTCAACCTGAAGCGTGGCGAGCGCAGCGAGCCCGCGAGGGGAGGCGGTACGCGTCCTCCGACCTTTTCATACCCCCACTATCCACGTTGGCGTGGAGTTGAGAATAGAAAGTGTGGCGAGCGGACGTGGATACCTGTGGAGCCCGCGAGGGGACACGGATACCTGTGAAGGTATACGCGTCCGCTCGCCACACTTTCTATTCTCAACTCCACGCCGAAGTGGATAGTGGGGGTATGAAAAGGTCGGAGGACGCGTACCACTGCGCTCGCCACGCTTCGGGTTCACGTTGATGTGGGGTGGCTTTAACAATTGGGGGGGCCATTTCACACTTGAGGGTGCCTATTTGGGCTCTGTGGACCATTTAACATTGTTCCCTATGTAAAATTGGGTCTATTGGGCCATTTAACATTGTTCCCTATGTGAAATCGCGGTAATCGCGTCGGTCGCATCGCATGCGATTTTTCGACACGATTTTTTATCTTGCGATGCCCAAGATCAAAATCTTGGGCGCCGTTCTAGGTAAAGAGTACCTTATTAACAGTTTCTTATATAGCATACACATATTCCGCAGCGTTTTACAGAGAATATTTTGAACATTCACAATAGTCCCTGCCCCAGTGGAGCTCACTATCATGACATCACATGGAAGTCACACAGTGCTCCTCTGCAAACCTTGTGAATGGCCAGGATATCTTTATGGGGCCCCATAGGACCTGATGGGCCCTAGGCAGGTGCCTAGTTTGACTTGTGGAAAATCTGCATCTGATAAGAGTTTGGATGAGCAGTGTCTTATTAATTGGATATGCACTCATTAGGTCTACAGTCAAAAGGTCAACACATGAAAGAGGTCAACAAGCATTTGGTCAACATGGTCAAACTACACAAGAAAAAGTTTGATATAAAAAATAGTCAACATGAGTTTTTTGGGTACCTATGTAATATGTGGGCTTCCGTTTTTCTTATGAGACCGCGTCCGCTCGCCACGCTTCGTGCACGGTGGCTCGCCACACTATATAAAATCAACTCCATGCGTAGTTGGATATTAGGGGTAAGAAAAAATGGGGTGCATTTAACATGGGAGCCCAGATAATACATAAGTACCGTTTTTTTTTTAAACTAACTTGTTCTTACAGTACTTTACCATCACAGTGGGCTTAAAGGGAGAACATAATAGTGTGCTGAGCATAGCGAGGCACCACGTCTGAAGCATGGTGACCATTGCCTGCCATGCAAACGGATGCGGTACACTTATACAGTGTCCATGTTGACCTAGACATCAAAAAAAGTTGAAAAACTCATGTCTACTTTTTCACATGTTTACCTTATGCATCTAAATCTTTTGACTGTCGACTGAGACACTGTTTACCTAACTACCCATACCTGATTATATGCATGTCTTACCTGTTCTGATACTGAGATAAACTTTCCAGATGTCATTTCAGTGAACTTCATACTGAATACCTGGTAATGCAACAGCAGTAGGTTGTAAAAATAATAGCTTTTGTGGAATTATCGCTTACATTGGGGTCTACAGCCTGCAGGGGACTGTGCATTATTGGTCACTGACCATTGAATAATTTTCTCTTAAGCAGGATGGGGGACAATGGACCATGTGATTGGTAGCTTTAAATCTGAGCTCTTCCTCCTCCTGCAACCCCACAATTCCAGAAGGTCCCACTTTCAAAATAACTGTTGCTTGGAGTGACCACTGCTGTGGGAGAAATCGGATGATGAGGAAATCTATCATATAATATTCATATGCCCAGTATATCCATCGCAGAATGTCAGAGCAAAGGTCTGTCCACAGGGGGTTGATTCAGTTATCGCACTGCATTTACTGTACATATGCCACCCCCCTGATATTGTCCAACTGAATGTGAACTGCCCGGTTAGCAAGGACGGTCTGGGCTTTAAAGAGAGCACATAAGATGGCTTGGAGCTCAAACACATTGATTAGCAGAGTTCGTCTGTGACATTGACCAAAGGCCCCAAAAATCTATTGTTAAGGTACCCCATCCTAAAAGACAGTGGACAGACAATAAAGTTAATTTTAGTGACCAAGGAGAAACACTGGAGATTATAGGAAACTGGTCACTCAATGAAGAGACTGGCAGGTGCTGTCAAAAAGAACAAGAAACAGAGACCAGAGCATGGCTGACTATCCCATTCAATTCTGGAGAATTTCCTAATGGAATATCTACTAGCGCAATTTAAAATATCTGCAATATCTGCTAGCACAATTGTCTAAAAGGTGGAGACCATTGTGCTCCAAAGCGCATGCACAGCCAGACCAAGGGATGAGGGACTGACAAGGGGATTATTCTGGTTGAATTGCAGCGCTGAGTAATTTTTCACCCGCTCACAGATCACAAAAGTCGCCGCCCCCCCCCCTTCACAGGCCAAATTTGGCCGCAAATGGATGTTTTACATAAACAGATCCCCTTTTCACCATAGGTCACGGCCGTGACTTATGTCTCCCCCTGTGTGCAGATGGGTCAGTAGGTAAGTCCACTGATGAGGCAATGTCCCAGTAGGGTGCCACGAACACCCGAACACAGCACTCTTAGACCACACAGGGTCAGGACCCCGCTGTCACAGCCCATCCCCCAGTGAGACGCAGAGGTATCCTGCCTGTCAATTGAACTGCATCACTCCCACCCATTCTCATTTGAGTAATTCTTGCATTCCCTATATATGCATTCCCTATATATCTTTCAATAAACATTTTAACCAACACCACAGTACTGTTTTGTTCATCCATACCTACATTAACAACTTCACCTTCTTTTTGAGTGCGCAGTCCACAACTCCCAAACAGTCAATTAAAGGGGCACCATCTTACAATTGTTTTCTCCATCCCCCAACAGGGGATCTTGTAAATAAGGCAGCCCCCCCCACAGCAAATATTCATACAACTGGGAGCGCGAAACAAGGGTCTGTTCTACATACATATATATTTCATTATTTGTATATTAAGTTAGTTTATTATGCTGAGCCCCCTGTATTTGTATTTACTAGAGTGTGTGGTCACAGGCCACTGCACTCCAACCTGGGAAGTGTGGGTGCTGTTTGCACCTCATTCGTAGGAATGGCGAGTGTGTTGGTACTTCTGTATCTGGGTTAATGCATGGGTTCATTTTTAATGAACCTCTTTTACTGTGATCATAGCTTTGTCATGCACCCTAGATAAGCTTATTTATCTGAAACCTGTGACAGCTGCCCCTTTAATACTAATTCAGGTGTTGTGTTGGGGATTGTCTCACCTTTAAAAGCCATAAGGTAGTTGGCAGGTGAGCTCTAAACCAGAAAAAAAAAACACATGTTCATTTTAGCTATAATGTGTAAGCAGTTGCCAGGCTCTTAAGAGACTAATTGTTAGTGTAGGACTTGTAGTGAAATGGGGTCCCTTGGCGATGGGCTGCAAGCTTAAAAATGCATTTATCAATTCATGAACTAAAACTCTATTATTTATTTGATTATTTGTATATTAAGGTGAGTGCTGAGACCCCTGTATTTGTATTTACTAGAGTGTGTGGTCACAGGTCGCTGCACCCCAACCTGGGAAGTGTGGGTGCTGTTTGCACCCCATTTGTAGGAATGGCGAGTGTAGTGGTGCATCTGCATTCTTCAGCTTCCAGTCGGCCTGTTCCATCACCTGTGCTTATTTGTCAGAAGTAAAATAGAATTCTTCTAATGCTCTATTTTGTGATTGTTAAAGGAAATTTCCACCATACCTCAATATGATAACTTACTGTAAGTAGGCAGCACTATGGAATCCCGTATAAAGGGTTACATATGATAATATATACAGGGCCTGATTCAGCATTTATTTCATATAATAAGCTGTTCACAGAAGCTTATTATATGCGATCCATAAAAGAGCAAATACAAAAGAAGGTGCATACCACCTCCTGCCTGCATTTGCGATCGCTTAAAACTACGATCTGCCCCCCAACCAAGAATGGAGTATATTGCTGGGCTTCTCAGCAATACTATAAAACAGGTTCCATGCAGTGTTAGGGACACGGGAGATCTCGCCAACCCTAACTCCGTTGTCCGGAGTTGGCGGATGCGTGCTAAGCTAACCTTCACCAATAATAGCCGCGTTCGTGGGAGCCCGTTAGTCAGGCTCCCACCCCGATGCCACCTGGTCTTACTAGTGACAACGCAGCCGCCAAGGCCAGAGGTAAACAAGGGGAAAGCTAACTAACAAACAAGAGGCGAGAACTACCCTGCCCTACGGAGGAGGGTGCCAGTGGATAGCACTCTAAGGTGGAACCCCTAGGCAAATGCTGTTGCCAACGGGTGTAACAATACACAATAGCTGATCCAACAACCAAAACTGACAGGTGTAACAATACACAAGATGGACCCAATAAGAAATGCTGACAGGTGTAACAATACACAGTATGCTGACACAATACTGAAAATGCTGACGGGTGTAACAATACACAAGATGGACCCAATAAGTAATGCTGACAGGTGTAACAATACACAGTATGCTGACACAATAATGAAATAATAAGTAAGGAGACAGAGAGTGGGAATCTCCCAACTTATCTGAAAACGGAGGGGTCTGCAACCAGGAGAAGACAAGGATCCTGGAGGCAGCTAGGACAAGGCCACTGGGGACAGGAACAAACGCTGTGCAGGAGTCTGGAACCGGGAACACTCGAGACACCAAATCAAGAACTATAGCCGGCGTCTGAGTGCACCGGTCATGCAGTTTAAATAGCGCGCCAGAGCACTACCCTGACGCTGCGTGCGGCGTCATGCACACCCCTTCCTCCCTGCGGCCGCCAGGCGTCCCCGTCGCCTTGGCAACCGCTGCGGCAGGGGAGGAAGGGGTTGTCTCCAAGTTGCCGGGCGCTCGTCTCCGTCCGCCGGAAGTATCCGGCTGATGACGCGACGGCGTCCCGGTAACCTGGCAACCGCCGGGACCTCAGTGGAGACTGCCGGGCGAGCGCAGGCGCTGCCCGTGCAGCTCCTAACAGTACCCCCCTCTTGAGGAGGGGTCACCGAACCCTTAGACCCGGGTTTGAACGGGAAAGTTTTAAAAAACTCTGCTTTGAGTCTGGGTGCATGTAAAAATCGCTCAGGTACCCAAGACCTCTCCTCCTCTCCGAACCCCTTCCAATGGACCAAAAATTTGAGTTGACCCCGAACGATCTTCGAATCCAATATCTGCTCCACTATGAATTCTTTGTGCCCCCGAACGAGGACCGGTTTACGCTTCTGAGCAGGCCCTGATTGAGAAGCCATCGAGACTGGTTTGAGAAGAGAACAGTGGAAGACATTATTGATTCGCAGCGCTCTGGGAAGCTGCAACCTAAATGCCACAGGGTTGATCTGAGCAGTGATCAGAAATGGACCGATGAACCTGGGTCCCAGTTTTGGGCATCTCTGGCGAAGCTTGATGTGGCGGGTTGACAACCACACCTTTTGCCCCACTCGGAATACACATGGTCTCCTATGTTTGTCAAAAAAATTTTTAGAACGTGCCGAAGATTGTCTCAGCGCTAAATGCACTTTTTGCCATGATCTCCTAAGGAGGGATACCGTGGAGAAGGGCGACCGAGAAGAATCCCTAGGAACAAGAAAGGAGTTGCACTTGGGATGGAACCAGAAATTGCACAGAAAGGGCGAACTCTTGGAAGCCACGTGGTAGGAGTTATTATAAGCAAACTCGGCCAAGGGTACCAGCTCAGCCCAATTGCTCTGACATTTGGAGACAAAACAGCGTAAATATTGTTCCAAGGCCTGATTGACCCTTTCGGTCTGTCCGTTGGACTGTGGGTGATATCCAGAAGAAAGACTGACCTGTATTCCTAACCCAGAACAAAAACTTCTCCAGAACCTAGCCACAAACTGAGACCCCCTGTCCGAAACTATATCCAAGGGAAGGCCGTGGAGTCTGAACACATGAGTGATAAAGAGCTGTGCCAATTCTTTGGCTGTGGGAAGTTTGCGCAAGGGTATAAAATGTGCCATCTTGCTAAAGCGGTCAACCGTGACCCAAATGGTGGTGAAGTGAGAAGATGGAGGAAGGTCGACAATAAAATCCATAGAAATATGGGACCACGGCCTTTCTGGAATGGACAATGGCAGGAGTGTACCCACTGGTGATAATCTGGAAGACTTATGTCGAGCACAAACAGGACAAGAAGAGACAAAAAGAGTAACATCTTGTTTAATGGTGGGCCACCAAACTGCTCTGGACAAATGCTCAAGAGTCTTAGTGACGCCAGGATGTCCCGTGACCCTACTGGAATGAAAGTCCTTGAGGACCAATTCCCTCAGATGTTTAGGGACAAACCGGCGATTATGTGGAGTCCCTTGAGGGGCTGACGGCTGAGAAGCCAGAACACGGGAGGCCAAATCCTGAGTCAGACCCGCAAAAATGACAGAAGATGGGACAATGGGTGAATCTTCCAGTTCAGCACTCTGACAAGTCTGGAAACTACGAGATAAAGCATCAGCTTTGACATTTTTGGGACCAGGTCTGAATGTAATGATAAACTGAAACCTGGTAAAGAACAATGCCCACCGAGCTTGTCGTGGGTTTAGCCGTTTGGCCGACTCAATGTAGGCTAAGTTTTTGTGGTCGGTGATCACGGTGATGACGTGTTTGGCCCCTTCAAGCCAATGACGCCACTCCTCGAAAGCCCCTTTAATGGCCAACAATTCCCAATTCCCGACATCATAGTTCTTTTCGGCTGTGGAGAACTTGCGGGAGAAGAAGGCGCAAGGATGAATCTTCTGATCATGAATGTCCTTCTGGGAAAGGACAGCTCCAGCCCCTACATCCGAGGCGCCAACCTCCACAAGAAAAGGAATTCTGGGGTCCGGGTGATGTAAGACGGGAGCCGAACAAAAGGCTTTCTTTAACTTATGAAAGGATTCGATGGCCTGTGGGGACCAAACTTCCGGATCGGCTCCTTTGCAAGTCAACTCAACAATGGGGGCGATAATGTCAGAAAAAGAACGGATGAATCTCTGATAATAATTAGAGAATCCTAAAAATCTTTTGATCGCCTTGAGGTTGGTGGGACGAGCCTAGGACATGATGGCCTGAACCTTACTGGGGTCCATGGAAAAGCCCTTGGGAGAGAAGACATAACCCAGAAATGAGACTTGAGAAATTTCGAATTCGCACTTTTCGAGTTTGGCGTATAGTTGATTCTCACGCAACTTCTGAAGGATCAGGCGGACATGTTGCCGATGTTCAGGAAGTGACTTGGAAAAAATTAAAATGTCGTCTAGGTAAACAACAGCAAATAACCCCAGGTAAGGCCGGAGAACCTCATTGATAAAATCCTGAAAGACTGCAGGAGCGTTGGCCAAGCCAAACGGCATTACAAGATACTCGTAGTGGCCTGAGTGCGTATTAAAAGCAGTCTTCCACTCATCTCCTTTCCTAATCCTAATGAGGTTATATGCTCCTCTAAATTCGATTTTGGAAAAGACTCTCGCCTCCCGGATTTGGTTGAATAAAACAGAGATGAGTGGTAACGGGTAGGAATTTTTTATGGTAATTTTGTTCAAGGCCCGATAATCTATACAGGGACGTAAAGATCCATCTTTTTTTTCTACAAAAAAAACCCCTGCGCCTACGGGAGACTTAGAAGGACGAATGAATCCTTTTTCAAGACTTTCACTTATGTATGAATCCATGGTGTTAGGATCCGCCTCCAGCGGATCTGTGTTATGCGCAGATTCACATATTCTGTGTGTAGTTTCATGTTCTCCCTGGATTCTGCACCCTGGGTTTATCCCAGCCTGTGTGTGTGTGTTTACTCGCTGGTGGCATCCAGTGGTCAGCCTGGGCCATTACAGCTCACTTTCAGTGCTGTGTGTTCTGGACTCAGGTGTCTTGATTAGGCTCCTAGCCTGCAGTGCACACCTTTAGGCAATGTGTAATCAGCACCACATTGTGCTCACTATAAAGACTCTCTGCTCACACACTCCGGTGCCAGTTATAGTATTCAGTTGCATTGTTCAGTTTGTTGTAGTCCACTCTGTCCTGCTTCAGTCAGCATTCTGTCAGCCTATGTCAGAGTGTGTTCTTGGTCCTGGTTCCTGTTGGGAGCCTTCCTATTGCTCCACGCCTGTCCTGCCCTGTCTGGTTTGGTCCTGCTGTGTCTGGGATTCAGCTTGTCTGCCTGGCTGTACACTCATCTGCCCAAGAGATCTGCAAGTGGTGGTCTGGGACTCCGTCATCTTCTCAGATAAGTCAGGGGTTACCCTGTCTTTCTCCTTACGCAGTTTTGACACACGGTGTCACTGGGCATGATAGTCATTTCTTTATATAACATCTCATTAGCATTGTTGCCATTTCATTATATAACATCTCATTAGCATTGTTGCCATTTCATTGTATATCATCCCACTTGCATTGTTACCAGTCAGTGTCACCTGCTCAGCCCGTATTTCTTTTGGGTTTCTGGGAGTTCCCCGACATAGGGTATTAGTTAGCTTGTCCCCTTGCTCTCTCCTAGTCTTGGTGGGCGCGTTGTCACTCTTAAGACCAGGTGGCATCGGGGTTGGAGACAGACTAACTGTCTCCTTCGAACACGGCTATTATTGGCGAAGCCTAGTTCTGAACGCGTCCGCCAACTCCAGTCTGAGGCAACAGAGGTAGGTCGGCGGGGACACTCCCAGAACCCTTACACATGGCCTGGGATTCAGGTGCTGAGAGGGCATATAGGCGTCCCTTGGGCAATCTGGCATTGGGGGCTAGGTCTATGGCACAATCAAAGGGACGGTGAGGGGGCAACGTATCAGCTTCCTTCTTGGAAAACACATCGGCAAAGTCTCTGTAGGGTAAAGGTAGGGAAGAAAAAACGGGAAGAACAAGACGAAGAGGAAGAGAGAGACAATGGTCAGAACAGGAGGAGCCCCAACGTGTGATTTCTCCCGTGGTCCAATCAATACTGGGATTGTGCTTCCTAAGCCATGGTAACCCCAGGACGAGTGGCGTGAGAGGACAGTGAAACAAAAAGAAGGAAATCTTTTCTGAATGGAGGGCCCCCACCGAAAGCTGAAGAGAAGGAGTGCATGCGGTAACACTGCCGTTGGAGAGTGACTGGCCATCAAGGCCACAGACCGACAAGGAATTAACCAAGGGAATGGGCTCGAGCCCCAACGAATGAACCAGACCTTCGTCAATAAAATTGCCGGCTGCGCCGCAATCAACAAAGGCAGTGGTATCGACAGTGCGGTTTTTACAAGAGACAGAAACCTGAATAATTATCGAGTCAAGGGGAGAAAAACAAGATAGGCCCAAGTGAGTTTCCCCAAAAACACTTAGGCCCTGTCTTTTCCCGCCTTCAACGGGCAGACAACCGCACGGTGACCCTGACCTCCACAATACAGACAGAGACCCTTCAGCCTCCTGCGATTTTTTTTCTGAGGCTGACAAACGTGTAGCCCCAATCTGCATGGGTTCGTCACAAGCAACCTCCGAGGTTTCCCCCAGTGAAGATGAGGGAAATATCCCGGACTCCCTCTCTCTCTGGCGTTCCCGGAACCTCCGATCTACCTTGATGGCTAACTCCATAATTTCATCAAGGGAGGTCGGGGTAGGGTAGTGAACCAAAGCATCTTTTAAAGTTTCAGATAGACCAATTCTAAACTGGCTGCGGAGGGCTGGGTCATTCCAACCTGAATCAATGGCCCACCTCCTAAACTGGGTACACTAAGCCTCTGCATTACCCTGACCCTGCCGTAGTGCCCTCAGGTTGGCTTCGGCTGAGGCAGCACGGTCCGGGTTGTCATACAGCAACCCCATGGCAGAAAAGAAAGCATTCACAGAGGTAAGGGCCTCAGACCCTGTGGGAAGGCCAAAAGCCCAGGTCTGTGGGTCCCCCTGTAAAAGGGAGATAACCATTCCCACCCGCTGGGATTCCAAGCCGGAGGAGTCCGGGCGGAGTTTGAAGTAAAGTTTACATGACTCCCTAAAGTTAAAAAACTGGGAACGCTACCCGGAAAACCGGTCCGGGAGACTCAACTTGGGTTCAGGGTTTCTGGATGAGGATAATACCCCTTGTACCCGTTCCTCTTGTGAGTTAACCCGGAGGGTCAATTTCTGGAGCTCTTGTGTCAGGGTATGCATCTGTCCCGCCAAAGCGTGACTAGCAGCCTGCTGGGCCGGATCCATGATAGCTGAACTAAAGCCAGGGAAGTGGTAGTGAAGTATTGGCCGGCTATAATGTTAGGGACACGGGAGATCTCGCCAACCCTAACTCCGTTGTCACCTATTGGAGTTGGCGGATGCGTGCTAAGCTAACCTTCACCAATAATAGCCGCGTTCGTGGGAGCCCGTTAGTCAGGCTCCCACCCCGATGCCACCTGGTCTTACTAGTGACAACGCAGCCGCCAAGGCCAGAGGTAAACAAGGGGAAAGCTAACTAACAAACAAGAGGCGAGAACTACCCTGCCCTACGGAGGGGATAGCACTCTAAGGTGGAACCCCCTAGGCAAATGCTGTTGCCAACGGGTGTAACAATACACAATAGCTGATCCAACAACCAAAACTGACAGGTGTAACAATACACAAGATGGACCCAATAAGAAAAGCTGACAGGTGTAACAATACACAGTATGCTGACGGGTGTAACAATACACAAGATGGACCCAATAAGTAATGCTGACAGGTGTAACAATACACAGTATGCTGACACAATAATGAAATAATAAGTAAGGAGACAGAGAGTGGGAATCTCCCAACTTATCTGAAAACGGAGGGGTCTGCAACCAGGAGAAGACAAGGATCCTGGAGGCAGCTAGGACAAGGCCACTGGGGACAGGAACAAACGCTGTGCAGGAGCCTGGAACCGGGAACACTCGAGACACCAAATCAAGAACTATAGCCGGCGTCTGAGTGCACCGGTCATGCAGTTTAAATAGCGCGCCAGAGCGCTACCCTGACGCTGCGTGCGGCGTCATGCACACCCCTTCCTCCCTGCGGCCGCCAGGCGTCCCCCGTTGCCTTGGCAACCGCTGCGGCAGGGGAGGAAGGGGTTGTCTCCAAGTTGCCGGGCGCTCGTCTCCGTCCGCCGGAAGTATCCGGCTGATGACGCGACGGCGTCCCGGTAACCTGGCAACCGCCGGGACCTCAGTGGAGACTGCCGGGCGAGCGCAGGCGCTGCCCGTGCAGCTCCTAACATGCAGTCTGGACCCCATGGTTTGCACATCACAGGGTACGTTTGCCTAGCATCTGCCGTTTAATGCAGTTCTTCTTTCTCACCTAGCTCTTGCTCACTCTTTCCTATTTCCTCCCATTCCATTCTTCCTACCATCCCTCCCAACTCTTCCATTAATAACCCCCCCCCCCCCCTGTTCCCCTTCTTCTCCTTTATCTTAACCATTCACTCCCTATGCCTCATTCTTTGCAGTACTAAATATTGGGCATGTCAGACCGGATTGCGTGACAAATTTGTTCTCAAAATGGATAAAACCATGCTGCACTGCAGGTGGGGCAGAGGTAGCATATGCAGCGAGAGTTAGATTTGGGTGGGGTGTGTTGAACTGAAATCTAATTTGCGGTGTAAAAATAAAGCAGCCAGTATTTACTCTGCACAGAAACAAAATAACACCCTTAAAGCTAACTCTGCACATGTTACATTTGCCTCACCTTGAGTGCACATGGCTTTGCCCATTTTGAGAACAAACTTTCCCTGCAATCGGGTCTGAATTAGGCCCAATATTCTTTGGAAGAGTGGTTATTAGGCTTTGTTACTGCTGACTATTTTACTTTGAAATAAATTGATTTAAAATGTGTGGGAGCTGCTCTGTTAAGTTCTGACTGACAGGGTTTCAAACTTTTTGCATATTTATTATTTCATCACATTATTAAATAAGTAATTATTGTGCTTCAAAATGTGTGTGTGTGTGTGTGTGTGTGTGTGTGTGTGTGTGTGTGTATATATATATATATATATATATATATATACAAAATGAATGTGTGGCGCCACCTGTGCGTCCCCAGCTACTATAAATATTGTAGGCAATGTCCCCCTAATTATTATATGGGGTGTCAGCCAATCCTCAAAGTCCAAGTAATGGTGAGTTACTTAAAAAAAGAAATGTGTTCAATAGATGAAGATGCGGCGACTATTGCTCATTAAAGGATAAATAAATAGAGATGCAACCTGCCCTAGTCAGAGCGTAGTGTGCAAAAAAAGGATAAATAGACCTAGAACCTTTATAAATAAGTTAATGGGTGTGATTAATAATTAATTGGCAATAATCACTAGATATGAGTAAAAAAATTTTTTACATTTATTAATACAATATAAAAAGAATGACGATACAATAAAAATAGGGGGGGGGGGATTGTAAAAACAAAGCAATTTCTATCCTTAAAAAAGACTATTTAAGAATAAAATGAAGAGACAAATCTAAAAAATATATCAAGGTGCAAAAAATAAGTAAAGTGCTTATCTTTTAAAAGAGGCAGGAGGGCTAAAGTGTCCCAACGCGTTTCGTCCTTCTGACTTTATCAAGGGATGCAAGTAGACTGAGACCTGACCTACTAGTATAAATACAGGTCAGGTCTCAGTCTACTTGCATCCCTTGATAAAGTCAGAAGGACGAAACGCGTTGGGACACTTTAGCCCTCCTGCCTCTTTTAAAAGATAAGCACTTTACTTATTTTTTGCACCTTGATATATTTTTTAGATTTGTCTCTTCATTTTATTCTTAAATAGTCTTTTTTAAGGATAGAAATTGCTTTGTTTTTACAATCCCCCCCCCCCCCTATTTTTATTGTATCGTCATTCTTTTTATATTGTATTAATAAATGTAAAAAATTTTTTTACTCATATCTAGTGATTATTGCCAATTAATTATTAATCACACCCATTAACTTATTTATAAAGGTTCTAGGTCTATTTATCCTTTTTTTGCACACTACGCTCTGACTAGGGCAGGTTGCATCTCTATTTATTTATCCTTTAATGAGCAATAGTCGCCGCATCTTCATCTATTGAACACATATATATATATATATATATATATATATATATATATATATATATATATAATCATGTTTTAGGGGGCCATTTATAAATAATTGCATTTGCAATGTGATCCATGTACGGAAATAGCGCTCAAGATCGCATTGCAGAATGTGACCATATCGGGTGATTGTCTCAACAGGTACTGTATGTGCAAGGACTCCTGAAAGATGCCCAACCATGCAATGTTATAATTGCACATCCAGGTCTTCTGCACATGCTCGGAGGTTTGACCCCAATGCTCAGGGGCCATTTCTAGGGAAGTGTTCCTAGGGAATTACTTCATGTGAAGTATAACCCATAGGCTACAACAAGCTTCCATAATGTGCAGATTGTGGTATCTGCTGGTGGGGGGCAATATCGGAAATGCTTTGCAACCTATGCAGGGGATGCAGTACAGGCAGCAATGGAGAGATCGCAGCTGATATTGGAGAGATCTGTTGTGGTCCCTCTTTCCTAAATTGCAGGGTGTTATTGTTTGATGAATGAGTCCCTAAGTTCATATTCTTTGAGTTTCTAATAAGTAGTTTTCACCTAAAATTCAGCGAAACGTGATTGCACAAAGTGTGCTCACACTTTTACTTACAACTTTACAGTATGTAAAAATGGTATACGCAGCCATACTAAGCTCTGAGTGGCAGGGAAACGTAATTGTTTTGAATTTAGGTTTTGAACCTTTTTTATTTTAGCATGCATTACATAACCATTTAATTACTATTGTGGGGTGTATTCAATGCGGCCGGCGAGGGAGTTAATTGGTGGGGATTGCTAAAAACAAGCGATTCTCACCATTTAACCCCCACGCTGGCCGCTCACCCTAGTCAAAGTTTCGGGGCTGACACAGGACGTATTCCCCCAAACAGCGAGGCTCGCGGCTAATGCAGGGAGCAAGTTAATTTTTTATACAAAAAGAAATCACTAGCCAACAGTGAAAATGCTTCTGAAACAAAAATAGTAATTTCTAGTTTATTCGAGCATGGGAAAGACGAATATGGCATTTAAAATGCTGAGTTAGCTCTATGTTCTGAGATATAACCATATTTCATTAAATGCTAGAGAATTTGAGGGATTTTCAAAAAAATACTAGGGATTGTTTTTATTTAAATAAATTGTAGGTTGCCAATGCTTAGTACAGGTATCCTGAGTTATTGTCAGCCATATTTTGTTACTCAATATATATGTTACTCAAAATTCATTTTCTCAATTCTCATCTGGACTTCTTTGCTATGAATTGTGGTGCAGTAAGTGATGAGTATGGTGAGAGATTCCACCAAGATATTTCAACTATGGAACAAAAATACCAGGGTAAATGGGACGTTTCCATGCTTGCAGACTACTGTTGGACGGTGACAAGAGACGCTCCAGGACAAACGATAAGCAAAACGAAGTCGCACTCATAAATAGGTAGTCATACGAAATAGCAAGGAATGTTATCTTATGCCCCTTTCCCACTGCAGCCTTAAAACGGTATATTGCCGATTTTTGAGGGCAAAATACCGTTTAAGGCTGCAGTGGGAAAGCGCCAGAGTTGAAATACCGTTTAAAGTTAAACGGTATTTCAACCCGTTTTCCAAGCAGGGTTTTAGCCGGTAATCTACCGTTTAAGGTGCAATGGGAATGCATCTTAAACGGTATTCTTACGTCTGGCGATGAAGGCTCATATTTGAGCCATCATCGCCAGGTGTGTATGGCAGCCGGGCTGAAAGATCAGAGACTTTCAGCCCAGCTGACCGGCTGCTCCCTCCCCGGCTGACACCCGCCCCCCCGCCGTCCACTCCACTACCCCCGTCGCCCCGCCGTCCACAGCGCCTGTCGCCCCCACTTGTGCATATACTCACCCCGCCGCCGTGCCCACGCTGCCGCTCATCGCATCTGCTGCGTCTCTCCGGCCAGGCCACACAGCCCGGCGGAGCGCCCCGACCCCGGCAGAACGCCCCGCCCCCGGCTGGCTGCTCTGCTAGTGACACTGGAGTGTCACTGAGCATGTAAACTCCACTGGCCACCAATGCGTTTATTAAGCAAGTAATGTATAGATTGCTGGCATATGCCAGCAATCTGTATATTACTGATACCACTGGGCACCAATGTGTATATATATATAAGCCATTAATATATACATTGCTGGCACATGCCAGCAATGTATATAATCACTGGCACCACTGGGCACCAATGTGTTTTTTTAAGCCAGTTATATATAGATTGCTGGCACATGCCAGCAATCTATATATTACTGATACCACTGGGCACCAATGTAATATATTTAAGCCTGTACATATATACATTGCTGGCACAGACCAGCAATGTATATATTATTGGCACCACTGCCCACCAATGTTTATATTTTGATATGCCCACTGCCACCAATGTAGTGAATATATACTGTATATACTGGCTAGCACCAACTATATAAATATATATATATATATATATATATGTATGTATAGGCAGTTTGCATTTAAATGTACATTGGTGGCAGTGGGCATATAAATATAATAAGCAATCAGGGCCGGCACTTGGGAGCAGGTCAGTGGCGTGGAGCAAGGTGACTGGCATCCGCACCCCGTCCCCCCTAAAGCCAGTTGAGCCACACTGCACCACAGCTGACTTGCTCCGGCGCCCGCACCCCCCACCCGTGGACCGTTCACCGCGCCACGCTGTCGGAGCGACGTGGCTGCACACACATCACCCCGTTCCCCCCCCCCCCCCCTCTGTGGAACTACTCGCTGGCGGCCGCATACTCCCCACCCCCGTGTCGCTGCCAGTAACGTAAATATGGAACCAATGGAATTCAAACCCAGCCCATTATGTAAATAGCCGTTTATAATGAAAGATTTTCAGCAAAGTCTTTCACCTCCTGAAAATCTCTTGCTCTTTGGGGAAAATAGCTCAGTGTGTACGCACTAATTTGGTGAAAGATATATGTAACAGAGATTTTGGCCCATTAAAGCCAATTAAAGCCCATTAAAGTCACAGGCACTAATTTGTGCTGTAAAAACGTTTTGAAGAGCTAAAACGTTTTACCTGCAATGGGAATGGTACTTAAATGCCATTTAAAACTGTAATCTGCTGCAGTGGGAATGCTAAATACCATTTAAGATTACCTGTAACTTAAAACGGGTCTGCAATGGGAAAGCAGCATCATTTACTGCTAATTTACCTGTACATAGATTGAATTAAAACAATTGCTACTTCTGTTGTGTACAGATATCATATTAATATAATGTTGGTTTTTACTACAGAAGTACATGTATCGCAAGTAGTGTATCTAAAAAACTAGAGCTAATAAACAAATTCTAAGGTCATATTCGGTTTTCCTGACCCAAATTTAGTAAAAAAAAAATGACTATTTTTGTAAAAGAAGCAAATAAAAAGTTGTTTTTTGTTGTCTAGTGTAATCAGTCCCAAGCCTTAACAAAGATATGGTGTCCTATCAAAATGCCTTGGCAGAAGAGGAGAGATCTAACCTGCAGTGACCATCTAGCATTACCGGTTCTGCAGCATATGGCCACTCACCGCACCTCCAGTTACGGTGTTTTACCACTTCCATCCCAGTTGGTTTTGACTTGCTCCTATCATTTTGTGAATAAAACTGAAAGAGATTCTCTCTTCCTTTCGCATACCAGATGCCTGGAGCATCATACCGTGTTTCCCCGATAATAAGACCTACCCCGAAAATAAGCCCTACCCTTGATTTTGGACACTGGTCCTAAATAAGCCCTACCCCGAAAATAAGCCCTAGTAAAATTTCATTATCTGGCGTTCAGACAATAGATTCTACACCTGCTAAACCCCCCTGATCCCCCACTCACCACCCCTAACCCCCCTCACCTCCGTTGTGTAGGTAAAAGCACAGGCTTCTTCTGAAGCCGCTTCTATTCCCATGGATGCATTGCGGTGCGGTACGTCACCGCGCACATAACGCAGTTGCAGAACGGAGCTGTTTTACAGCAAAAAAGAGCTGGACATTATTGAGACTTAAAGGAGTACTGGGGTATGTTTACTTTTATCACGGAGGACTGGGGACATGTTTATTACTGTAAGGAGGACTGGGGGCATGTTTACCGGTATAATGGAGGACTGGGGGCATGTTTGCCGATATAATGGAGGACTGGGGGCATGTTTATTAAGGAGTACTGGGGTATGTTTACCTGTATCAAGAAGGACTGAGGGCATGTTTCTTGACATTTGCTGTCAATGTTCATTAAAATAAGCCCTACCCTTAAAATAAGCCCTATGGTGTTTTTTGTTCAAGAAAAAAAAATAAGACAGTGTCTTATTATCGGGGAAACACGGTATTATGAAGATTTTTTTATGTCAAGCAAAAGATTCCATTATGCACAGTACAGTATATTCACTAGTGAGTGTGGTATGCATTTATCTTTGAGGGATCTGTGTGGGGGATCATACCATTTTGATCAATACAAGGTGTGACCTGGATGCATGTAAAGATACCTTTACGCACCTATCTTTTCGCCTATCAGTGGGAGTTTGTCTGCTGATTCTGTTATCAGACCGTCTAGATATTGTTGCTTTTATTTATTTTATATCCCCCCCCCCCCCCCCCCAAATAAAAAACACTTGTATGTGGTGGACCTTAATTGGACCAAGAAACATTGGTGTATCCAGTTCTCCATAGTCATTTGCCCATTTCACTTGGTAAGTTACTTATTTAAACTGAGGGCCAGGAGACAATACAGTACAATTCACCATTAGTTAATGTGATAAGGTAAATAATACAAACTCAGAGTTATTTGTCAGATCTTACATATAGACGCAGCAACTCTTTTCCAAACATTTACCTGCCATTTGATCAGGACACTAGGCTACTAATGTATTTTTTAGTGAAATGTGTCCTAAAGTTTTTTTACAATAGATTGCTAATTTATTTTGATTGGGATTAAAATGTTTTTCAGCATTTTAAATGATGGATGCAGAGCATACATACTTGTAGTGCAGTAGCCACGTTATAAAACACGTGGCTTTGGTAGTGAGTGTTTATGTATGGTATATCAGCATATACACTATGGAGAAGGGCCAAACTACAGCAGAAACAACTGAGGGGAACGGACAGTAAATAGTTATGGTCGATGGAGCATCATGTTTAGATGAATGTATTCATTGTTAGGGCATGGCAACATCTACAATAAAAGCATTATCACATACTTTATATGAGTGTGGCAAGTAGGAAAGCCAAACCACAGCATATATACCAATTAAACATATTATTGAACTTTTTCTTCATTATGTGTCTTCTTGTGCATTAAAAGGCTCCAGCCATCATTTAATATTTTTGGGCAGTCTGTGCAAACAATAGACATATCCTCCATGTGAACCTTACTGTGCCTTACAACAGTAGATTTGTGTTTAAATGTTTTCCCGCACTCAGCACAGGTATAAGGCCTCTCCCCCGAATGAACACGTTGATGTCTAAAGGCCCCCATACATTAGGCCGACTTGTCCTTAGGACAGGTCGGACCCACTTCTCCTGTGAGTCACCCGGCAGCTCCCCGGGAGGCTCACATACAATTTGGCACTTGATGAGCCAGTTTTTACATGTGATAAATCGCTTCCGATTTATCACATGTAAAACAAATGGGGAGCTGCCGGGCGTTGAGGAGCAGTGGGGCGGGCAGCGGCAGTAGTGGGGGCGGGCAGCGGCAGTAGTGGGGGCGGGCGGCGGCAGTAGTGGGGGCGGGCGGCGGCTCACAAATGAGTTCCCGGCGGGTGCCGGGTGCGGCGAGTGATGCTGACCCGGCCGGCATGCTGTGATCACAAATAGCAGCGCTGCCGCTGCGGGACGCACAGTGGCGGCTATTAGATTTTCAAAATACCTGTCAAATGACCGGCCGTTCTGTGATTGGCTGAGAGAGCTCTCATCCAATCACAGAACGGCCGGTCATTTGACAGGTATTTTAAAAATCTAATAGCCGCCACTGTGCATCCCGTCCCGCAGCGGCAGCGCTGCTATTTGTTATCACAGCATGCCGGCCAGGTCAGTGTGTCTGCCCGCCGTGCTCCCCGGCCCCCCGGTGTCTGCATGCATATGCCTGACAGGTGGGCAGGCATATGCATAGCATACAGGGAGGTCGGATGATCTTATGTGCTGACCGTTCGACCTCCCTGATCCGGTCTGATGCGCACGGGACCGCGCATCGGATCGGATCATATATCACACACCTGCGATTTTGGGGCGATTTCATCCGGTTATTGGCCCAAAGTGCCGAAATCGGATGAAATCGTCCCAAAATTGTATAGTGTATGGGGGCCTTAACCAATGCGGAGTTGCCACTGAAACTTTTTCCGCACTCCAAACATGTAAATAATTTCTCATCTGTGTGGATTTTCTGGTGTCTCCCGAGGCTGGTTTCATCTGTGTAACATTTTCCACACTCGGGGCACACACAGGGTCTTTCTTTGACATGAGTTTTATGATGCTGTAAAAGTGCGGAGCTTTGGGTAAAGCATTTGCCGCACTCTGTACAAACATATGGCCTTTCTCCTGTATGAACCCTCTGATGAGTAACCAGGTTGGAGCTGCTGCTAAAGCTTTTTCCACACATACTGCACATATATGGCTTCTCTTTTGTATGGACTCTAAAATGCGCTGGAAGCTGTGTGCTGCAGGAAAAACTCTTCCAGCACACAGTGCAATGCCACGATTTTTCTCCTGTGTGAACTTTCCTGTGCTTTACCAGGTTTGAACTGCTGCCAAAATGTTTGCCACATTCTCTGCAGCAGTAGGGCCTTTCACTTGTGTGGATCCTCGTGTGAGTGATAAGATGTGCGTTCTGTGTAAAGGTTTTCCCACATTCTGAGCAAGTGTAGGGTTTAACTTCTGCGTGAACTCTCAGGTGCCTAAAAAGACTGAAGCTTTGTGTAAAGCATTTTCCGCATTCACTACATATGTAAGACCTTTCTCCAGTGTGAGTTCTCAGATGCACAATGTAGTTTGGCTTTCTGTTAAATTGTTTCGCACAATGCTCACAAGAAAACTTAGCCTGATCCTTAGTGCATGTATTTGTTGTATCAGAGTTTTCATTCACAGCCTTTCCTATGCGAGAGAGCTTCCTGTGCGGTAACTCCTTTGGAGAATCATTTTCTGTCTTTCTGCAGTGTCTCTTTGGCTTGGAATTTACTGTATTGCCTTCTTTGTCATTCTTAGTTTTACTACTTGAATTTTTCATGGTTAAATTGGGAAGCTGGATGTTTACGTACCGATCACTGGGTCATCTGTTAAAAAGTTAATGACACATTAGCTTAGGAGAAAGTGTACACATTATTTCTATCTTGTTTGATATCCAAATTGTCTTACTAGTTTTATATTCTATGAAAGCTCACTGAAGAAAGAACACTTGCAATGCAGTAGTTGTAAACATTAAATATACCAAAAATCTGAAAAACAGTACAGTAACTGTGAGTAATGTGGAAGAATAACCAACACATGTGCATCAGTGCCCCTCAGTAGAAATCTACCATCCCCATAGCATACCTCCCAACACTCACGATTTCAGCGGGACAGTCCCGATTACCGGGTCCTGTCCCGCTGTCCCACCCGCGGCCGGAGGTGTCCCGCTGCGGGGGGGGGGGGGGGGGGTGTGCCAGTTGGGAGCCCCCCCAATTTGACAGAATTGCAGTGTCTATTCCCGGCCGAAAATGGGGACACGGCTCATTTGCATAAGCCGCGCCCCTCATTTACACAAGCCGTGCCCCCTTTTTGGACGCTCGTGCAGCCTATTTCTGCAGCTACAAAGTTGGGAGGTATGCCATAGGGGTATGGGTTGTTAGGTTGACAATCAAAAGGTCGACCACTATTAGTAGACAATCAACAGGTCGACACATCAAAAAGGTTGACACCATTAAGTTGACATGACCAAGAGGTCGACAAGCAAATTGTCAACATGAAGGTTAACACAAGCTTTTTTGGTGTCTATGTCGACATGGACACTGTTGTAGTGTACGCCATCCCATCGTATGGCTCGTATTCTCCCTCCATGCCCCCTGGGATGGTCAAGTATGAACAAGTCTGTTTAAAAAAAAAAAACATGATAAACTCATGTATCACACGGGACAGACTCAGGGGTAGGTGCTTTCTCCCCCCTGGGCAACCAGTTATGTAGGGTACACACCAGGACGACCCGCTCACGATGCACATCGTGAGCGGGTCGTCAGTGTCTCGTCCGACCCGCTCACGGTGACGCGGGGGGGCACAACCCGCTCACGATGTGCACCGTGAGCGGGTCCGATCCGATGGCGACCCACACCCGGCTGTATGGTCGTCATTGAGATCCTACCTGCAGCAGGTAGGATCTCAATAACGACGACCGACCCGCGGGACCGCGCATCGGATCGGTATCGGTCCACACCAGGTCAGAAAAGGGCCCAATCAGCACACAATCTACATCCAATTGATCGGAATTGGATCTAGATTGTGGGGATCGGGCCCTAGTCGTCCTGGTGTGTACCCAGCATAAGAGCACTTCCAATGCCACTCTTCTGCCTTTATGCCAGCCTTAATATGCTAATAGCAGTCCCCAAAACCCATGCAAGTACCAATGTTTTTTTAATTCTGCATGTCACACTCACAGTGCTACTTAGCCAGTAGGCAGACCCAGTCAAGTCCACTGCCCCATACATTCTGTGATACCCCTTTCACACTAGAAAATGCAGGGACCCACCCGAGAATATGGCCCAGGGATCATGCCTGGCCATTCCTGGGTTGGCCCCTTTCACACCAGAAAAGTCCCTGCATTTTCTGGTGTGTGAAGGGAAAAGGAATGAGGCAGGGAGGAGGCGTGCTCGTGGCAGGGAGTACTCACCCCTGTCGCTGGACCTCGGTACAGGCCGGGGATCCACACAGACGGCAGGCGCAGATGACAGGTCAGACGGTGGGTGCAGATGATGCAGCTCTCCGGGGGCAGTGAGAGCACAGGAGAGCTGCGTCATCTTCATCCACCTCCTTTCCTGTCATTTGCGCCCGCCGCCTGTGTGGATCCCCGACCTGACAGCACACCGAGGACCGGCAACTCGGGTAAGTACCCCCTATCCCTTTCACACTGGCCAGGACCCCGGGTTGAACCCAGGAACAACCCTGCTCCATAGCAGGGTTGGAATCCCGGCAATTTTTGCAAGGATTTTGGCCCGGGAACCTTACACACCAGCGCTAGTTGCTGTCCCAACCCGGGAAATTAGGTTGTGTGAAAGGGGTAGGAGAGTAAAGCTGGTTACACTCCTTAAGATTGGGTGATTGTCATTTGCTCCCATACATTACCAAATAGTTTTTCCCACCAGATTGGGCAGATAAGGGTGGAGTGATATAAATAGCTGTGGCAGGGATTGCATTATTGGAGGGGATTGCATTAACTATCAATCGTCAAAATTGTTGGTGACATTGGTGCTTAACACTGACACGCTGGCAGCTGTTACTGACAATGAGACAGTATCAGGAGTCTAAGCTGGTCCTGTCTCCTCTCAGGCTTGGCTCACTGGTACCACTGCTGCTGACACCAGGTAGCAGTGGCTGACAAAGTGACAGACACTTTGGTCAGGTCATACTAGTTGGCATCTCAAGGCTCTCTATTAGTGAATAAGCAGTAAGTGACAGTGTCAATCACTCATTGCTTGTTTGGCACAACGGGGCAGATGTATTAAGCCTTAACAAGAGATAAATGCAAGGGTGATAAGGAGAGATAAACGTCCAGCCAATCAGCTCCTTACTGACTTTTTTCAAACACAGGCTGTAACATGGCAGTTAGCAGGTGATTGGCTGGGGGTTTATCTCTTGTTAAAGCTTAATACATCTGTCCCAATGTACCTCTGAATCTGACCCAATGTTTTGTAATGTAATACGCCAGAGGGATAAACACTAACCTGGCAAGACTGCTCTATTGCACATGTACACACAAAGAACACTGATGGTTCACAAGCTATGGTCACATACACTCAAACGTCATTGTCGATGGCAGAAACACTTCCAACTATTCACTCGCCCTATAACTGGATATCATTACTGTAGGTATTCCAAGTCGGTATATGGTCACTAGGTCGACAAGGGGAAGGTCGACATGGGGTTCATCAACAGCATCATTAGGTTGACAAACACAAGGTCGACAGTCAAACGGTCAATATGCTGTTTTCAATTTTTTTGAGCCAACATGTGCCGACAGGCGGTATTTCATGCCCTACCATCCACTAGGGTGTGGCGGGAGAATAGAATAGTGTGCCGAGCACAGCGAGGCACCATGCCCGAATGCGATTTAGCACCCTCCCACTAACCACATCACCCCAAAGCATGGCGAGCGCAGCGTGCCCCACGAGGGGATGCAGAACGCCTCCTCCCGACCTTTTCATACCTCCACTATCCACGTCGGTGTGAAGTTGATCTTATAAAGTGTGGTGAGTGCACGCAGATTGCTTTACATGTATTCCACGTGCGCTCACCACACTTTATAAAATCAACTCCGCGCTGACATGGATAGTGGGGGTATGAAAAGTCAGGAGGACACGTTCCGCGTGCGCTCGCCTCGCTTCGGGGTGACGTGCATAGTGGAGGTGTGCTAAATCGCATTGCATGTGATCACACGCGATGCGATCTCTACGCCGGCGTATGTAGGCAAATTGGGCATCCTGATAATACACAAGTACCCTCCTTTCAGTAGATTGTTTCAGCAAATGCAGATTGGAGATCTACAACAAAAGTGTGTATGCACAGACTGGATGTAGAATCAGTGACTCGTTCTCCAATAGTATTATATGGGGAAAGCAGCTCATAGGCTAGCAATAACTTTCGAATTGGAGCCACTTTGCCTGGGCTTTAGTACATTTGAAAATGCGGTAAAATCCCTGAAAGCATTTCTGGTTTAATACATCCCGCCCACAATCTGTTGCAGCAACAGCAAGCATTGTTACATTTTCTGTGGCCATGACACATGCAAAGCTGGTGTCAGCCAAATGCATTCAGACATACAGTACAGCAGAGCATTCCAAAATAACACAGCTGAGATACACGTTCTGAACCTGGGGCCCACTACCATCGGTGCCATCTCTGCAGAATTTTAGCAATATCATGGAGACATGTTTGTGTTGCAGATGTTCTGCCCCTACCACACCATTCCCACATGCAAAAGGCAGGCAAAGAGCCCAGACCTTAGACTTGACTACTAGTAATAATAAAAACACTATTATTTAATTTCTTATATAGCACAGCATATTATGCTGCACTTTACAATAGGAGACAGTGATAAAACAAACTGGGTAGTAACAAACCAACATAGAGGTAGGAGGGCCCTGCTCGCAAGCTAACTATCTATAGAATGCAGATGCAATACACAATGCACTGATGGTAGTGGTCCCCACCCTTATGCTGAACCAGCATCAGCTAAACTGCTATACTGTGCCAAGAGTGATAACTTCCATAATGAAACCTATTTTTATGATATAGGCCGGGGAGATATACTTCTGATAGTTTTACATTGACCACTATTAGTTCTATATCGAGTCAAACAAGAGTTCAACAATGTGTCACATTACATTTACGGCAATGTGGTATCTATGAGTTACAGCAGGGGATAACATACCACGGTGGAGGCTGCCGACAGAGGTTTTACAACAAGTCCCAGCAATCCCTGCGACCAAAAGACGTGCAGAGGATGCTGTGACCATTTTCATGACAGCGGCTCCGCTATTTCTCCGAGCACAGCACCCGGCGGCGCACTCTAATATTAACACAGTCGCTAACCACACCTGACCGCAGCTGCGGCAGGCAGCACAGACAGTCCCCGACTCCCCGACCCTGGTCCATAACTGTCTGGGCGGAAATCCGTCTGGTGAGCACCTGTGATTTGGGAATTCATCAGCCAACAGGAATTATAGGAGCACAGCATTGTGGCCTTTGTAGTGATTCTCTTCCAATGCTTACCCATTTGAGGAACAGAATGACTACAGCCCCCATAATACCGAGGGGCTAGAAAATAAAACTGATGCTGTGTACACACGGGTACAATCTCTTTACGATTCTGACTATATAGTCAGAATCTTATCTGGATCGCATGCAGATCGCAAGGGTTTTTAACCCTTGCGATCCAGATCCTATCCCGATGCGCGCCCCCGTGTCAACAGAAATCGAAAATCAGCCCAGTCTATATAGTGCAGATTGTTCAGATATAGTGTAGATTGGATGCCTGTATTGAGGTTTCCTATCTGTTTGCAATGTGATGCAGATGAGATCTCCCGGGCCAGCCACTCCCATGATCTAGGGATGGACATCGGAAGCCAACCATCAAATAATGGCAGTGCTTCCACCATTGAAACTTTCGATGCAATGGTAACTAACCATCGCATCAAAAGTATTCGATGGTGAAAACTAGTTATATGACTAGCGCATGCGCAAAAGCCTGTATCGCCATTTGTATGGTGGTAATTGGCTTTGGTGGCAGGGCCCAGGCTCTGAGCAACATATTACTTTATCACTGGACATTGTGTGTATAATATACATATATAATATTCACACAATGCCCAATGATGATATATATTAATTTTGTACACATTATTAACACTTTAACAGCAAGTAATCGTCACAGCAGTGTATGGGCACCTTTAGCTTGGCTCATTCCACTGGTACCCCAGGACTGTGTATATTGTTCCTCACTATTTGACAGAAACAGACAATCTCTGACCAACACTTCCATACCCTCCAACATTTCAATGGCTGAAATCGGTACAACTTCAGAAAAGAGGCGTGGTCACGGGTGAAGGGGCGTGGCCACATCCCCTTTCTTATCTTTTTAATGGACAGTTTTGCTTATTTTGAATTATAATCTCTGATCACCCTCTGATCAGGGTGCAGTCCCTGCTGCTCCCCTCTCCCACTTCTCCATGCTGCAGACAGTACAGGAAGTGCCTGTTTCAAGGGTAACTCTCCGGCTACTGGTGCTCTCGACTTACACACGCAGCCGCCTGCGGGGAGGGACTGCAAGCGCTGCTTGATCCAAGCACCCAGCGCGGCCAATTAATGACCTTGAAGTGATTGAGGGCAGCCTAGCCAGTCAGGGCTCGCAAACAGGTATATGGGAGCTGCGTGTGGCTGCTAAATTACACTGTATTACACTGGCGGCTATTCTGTTGTAGTGTGTGAATGGGAGAGAGAGAAAAACCGGTACATTCGGTACAGGGAGATTTAGCCGGTACAGACTGCTAAAAAACGGTACTGTACCGGCTAAATCGGTACAGTTGGAGGGTATGAACTTCACTAATGATCATATAGTGGTTGCTGCCTGGTAATACTAATGCAGTTTATTAATGAGTGTTTTATGTGACTGACATTCACAAATATCTGCAGCTAGTTGTATTGTGTTCTTATTATTATTATTGTAGCTTGCCTGAGCTGGTATAACATTCAGTGACGTCACTGTCTCCTACAGAGCTCAGTGTGTCTGTGAAATTTGCTGCTGTTTGAGTGACTGGCGCTGCAGGGTGAGGTTTGTGCTCTGATTGGCTCTCTGAGTCAGTGAGAGCCAATTAGAACTAGCAGTGGGCCCTGTTACCTAGCAGCTATAGCAACCATAGAGAGGGAGAGGGAGGGAAGCAGAGAGAAAGTCAGACAGCCTCCAACGAACCTAGGAAGTTTCCCTGACACAGACACAGCAGCCAGGGGAGGCATATCTTTTGGGAATTACAAAAAATAAGCCACCATCGGTACACCATCGAATGATTAGCATTCGATAGTGACAAACATCGGAAGGTCACCATTAAATGGCAAAAACACTAACATCGAAAGAAAAACATCGATGTTTCAGAAACATCGACCATCGATGTCCATCCCCGCCCTTCTTTTCTACAGCCCGGGAAAGAGAAGCAGCCTGCAAGCAGCACAGAGCCTGGGACAGCCTGCGAAGTCTTCTGAGGCTGGTAAGTATATTAAACAAATACCACTGCATCACCAATGATTTGGGAGGGTTTTCTTTATATTTCCACTGCCCCACCAATGATTTGTGTGGCGTTTTTTTTAATAATACCACTGCACCACCAATGATTTAGGAGGCTTTCATTTATATAATCACTGCATCACCAATGATTTGTGGGGCGTTTTTTTTAGAATACCACTGCACTACCAATGTTTTGGGAGGTTTACATTTATATTACCACTGCACCATCAATGATTGTCGCTGGGGCCGGGCTGGCTGACAGTAGGGGGAGATACTGTAGCTGCACATGCAGCGTGTACTTCCTCGAAGGCTGAACTCCACCCACGTGACTGCTGTGTGTGGAGGAGAGCTGACGGGGGAAGAAAAACTGCTATGAGGAGAGCTGCTGGCCGGGGGGAAGCAGAGACTGTGCTCATCAGCTGGGCAAGTACAATGTGCAGATTTTTTTTAGATCTAATAGGGGGACGGGGTGAATGCTGAGTGTGTGTTTGTTTGTACAGTATATGCTGTGTGTGTGTGTTTTTACATGCTTTGTGTCTATGTATACAGTATGATGCATGTACTGTATGTGGGTACATGGTATGTGTCTGTATGTATGTATATGTTGCCTGTATGTGTGCAAATGCTGTGAATATCTATGCTATGTGTGTCTGTGTATCTTTGCTATCTGTGTAAAACTATGTGTACATGCATGCTGTGTGTGTGTATAACTATGCTATGTTTTTCTTTGTGTACATGCTGTATGTACCTATGCTATTTGTGTGTATCTATGCTGTTTCTGTATGTATGTTATATGTGTGCATGCAGTATGTACACATACCCTCCAACATCTGAAGGGTGGAAATCGGTACACACCCAGAAAGGAGGTGTGGCCATGAGTAAAGTGGGTGTGACCATTGGTAAAGGGGGCGTGGCCATCCCTCTGTATGTGTACTGGCTGGCCATTTCAAATAAAATATCCAGGTCCCACCTACCCACTGCCAATACTTTTCCCCAATGAACTCTCACATAGGGCAGCTCCCTACACCCCCACTACAGTGGATACTGCACCAGTGATCCCCAATATTCCCTGCTCTCGCATAGGACACCCACAGCACTGTGCCCCCCGGCCTCCTGCTATCACACAGGTCACCAACAGCTCTCTGCATTGGGCAGGCATTCACACAAAGGAGCCCGAGGAGCGCCCTCACCTTCCCCATACGCAAACTGCAGGAACCCCGCACGCACTTGCGTGACATTACCGTGCCCCACATAATACTGCCCCGTTCCCTTACCGGCATGTCACGTGTCTGGTGCTCATGGCTCTGGCCGGTCCCCCACGTCACGCGTGTTATTGTTTCCGATACCCAGGGCACAGGTGGGTGTAGTAAGATGGCTGCCGGTACGACTGAACAGCGGCAGCAGCCTGGTTCATTGCTATTTTCAATTCTTCCGCGGCTGGACGGCAGTGAGCCAATAGGAGCTCGCGGTCCGTCAGCCAATCATGAGCGGCTGCCGGACCGCGAGCTCCTATTGGCTCGCGGCCGTCCAGACTAGGCCCTAGGGAGAATTGATAATAACAGCGTCGGACCAGGCTGCTGCCACTTGTTTGATTATATGGCAAAAACTAGATCCAGCCGGGCAGCGCACAGACAGCCCTCTGCCCAGCTGTCAATTCAATAAAATCGGTACATTCGGTACAGGGTTAATTTGCCGGTACAGACCGTTAAAAAACGGTACTGTACCAGCAAATTCGGTACAGTTGGAGGGTATGTGTACATGTATGCATACCTCACAAAAACTTGAAAGCACAGCCGTCACCGTGATTTGCCCACTGATTCAGACTCAGTGGATCTTCTCCATGTTCCATGGATCAGCACAGCTGTGTATGTAATGATGACTGGTATTGTTGCTGCAGATATACTAATCGTGTTCACTACAGCTTCCGCTCCCAATTATAATGTTTCAGAAAATTAAGACAGTGTCTATAAATGAACTTCCAACAGTTAATGTTTTGTATGATGTATTGTACTTACCAACATTTAAACGTTATTTTCAGGGAAACTAGCTAGTGTCTGTCATATTTATTTATTTATTTATTTGTATGTTAAGATAGTTCTATTTAATAAAAATATATGTAAACGCCAGAGAAGACTAGATGGCCAGGAGTTTGGGTAACAAAAGTGCTAACTAATAGGGCCGTTTTTACAGGGGGACGAGCCGTGCAACTGCCCGGGGCGCTGCACGGCTCGTCCCATTTTTTTCAATGCTGCCGCTGATGAGCCTGGCTGTCAGTGAGTCTCTATGTGCGCCGCTCGGTGCTCACAGTCACAGCCGCTTGACACTAAAGTCTATATTATTGAGTGACAGGCGGCTGTGACTGTGAGTGAGTGCCGATCGGCACACAGGGCGGGGATTGGCTGGCTGATGGGTGGAGGCGGAGCATAGAGGGAGCCTTGGAGACCAGGCGGTGGAGTGCAGCACTGTGTGAGTCTGTGACTGACAGGTAGTTTAGTGCCTCCCCCTCCTGCTATGAGGATTGGTCACCCATGGGACGGAGGAGGGATCCAGGCTTATGCGCAGGCTGTCACTCACTCACTGACCAACCGACCGTCACCCAGCTAGTGCGCACGCTGCGCAGCCTATCATTCATTCACTCACTGCCTCCGGAGGGACAGAGTAGGTTGGAGCAGAAGACAGAGGCTTATTTTAGTAGCCCAGCCAGGACTGTAATGTGAGTGCTGTGTGTGTGTGCTTCAACCGCCTGGGGGGGGGTTTTGGCGGGTTTTTTCTCCGGGCTCCGGCGCCATTTTCTTGGTGCCTGGGGGACTAGTTTAAAATGGGTAATTTGTCCAATTGTCCTTGTCATATGTTTGATGCTGGTTGGGTGTGGGATTACATAGATGGGGCGGGGGGGAGCCCAAGTTGGTTATTGACTGTAGGTCGCTGAGGGGGAGTACTCACTGGGGCTGAGGAGTGGGGTGGGTCATGCTGTGTCTCACGGGGGGGGGGGGGGAGGAATATATATGATCACTGGGTAGCCCCTTCTACACCCCCCCCCCATGATCATATGTGCAAACCCCCCCCCCCAGTGACACGCAGCGCCCACCCAACTGCCAGCCCCAGTGACATACAGCACCCACCCGCTACCCCACCCCAGTGACATGCACCAACTCAGGCATGTCCAAACTATGGCCCTCCAGCTGTTGTGAAACTACACATCCCAGCATGCCTTACAATAGTTTTAGCATTCCCTATTGGCAAACTGTGGCATGCCATGATGGTAATTGTAGTTTCACAATAGCTGGAGGGCCATAGTTTGGACATGCCTGCACTACCTCAGGTAAGGGGTTAGTGCAGTGGTTCCCAAACTTTGTGCCGCAGTACCCTGGGGTGCCTCAGAACACTTGCAGGGGTGCCCTGGGATGGTGGTCTAGGTCCAATTCATTTTATTTATGGTCAATGTAATAGGGAAAATCAGTGCTTGTGGCTTCCAATTATAAAATATTTGAACAAACCGGAGTGTATACTGTCCCTCACAACATAACTGGGCTTAAGGATCACATATAAACACAATTTATTTAATTTAATATATATTTTAAGTCAGGGCTTGACAAATTTGTAAAAAATCTAGGAGCCAGAATGAAAATGTAGGAGCCAGAAAAAAAATAGTGACAGTGTGCGCCAAAAAGTAACACCATAATGCCTAATACATGTCACATACCCATTACATATTACACCACATGCCACAATGCCCATTATGCCACACACCATAAAACCTATTGCATACTATGCCACACACAATAATGCCCATTACATATACCACACTGTAATGCCCAGTACAGGGTAAACCAAACACAGTAATGCCCATTACAAATTATGCCACACACTGTAATGCCCATTATATATAATACCACACGCCATAATGCCCATGACATATTATGCCACATATGGGTTTCTGACATGATGCCAGGCAGATGCAGATCAAGAAAAAAATTACAGAGGGGGTGGGCACCATTGCAGGATCATGGATGAGGATCCAGGAGGTAGAGATTGGCAGGGAGAGCTGGCAGCAGCCTCTGCGTAAGCAGCGGGTTCCGTGGCTGGTTATCCTATCAGGAGCACTTACAGCAGCCTCGGGTGCCCCATTTAGCAGACACATAAGCAGATGGCCCCACGGTGGGTTATATGGTTCAATATAACAGCCAGCCCAGCGGCAGCCAGCAGACTGGTGCACAACTCTCCCGGCTGCCGCTGTATCAGAGAAGGTCCGCAGCGCGATAAGATGCCCACAGTAGTGCCCTGCACAAGATGCCCCCAGAAGTGCCCTGATGCCAGCAGTAAAACACACACAGTATAATACCCCCCAGCAGCAGTAATGCTCACCACCACTGCCTGGCCTCTTCTTTTGCTGCCTCATTACTTATTGAGGGGAGAAGTCGAGGTCGCTCTTCTCCCACCACACTGGGTGACCCCAGCAGGCATTTGAAATCTGGCGGAAGCTCGTGAGCCAGGCAGCCAATCACTGACCCCGGCTTCAGGCACTCGCGCTTCAATTGGCGCCACATTAAAATATAGAATATTCCTCCCGAGTCCCTACAGCCAGGATGTGCTGCCCTGTTTGGCCGGGTCTCTCTGCGGCCAGTAAAAGCACATGCCAGTGCGTCCCTGCTGAGCTAATCACAGCAGAAGGGATCGCACAGCGCTGACACGCCGCTGCGCTGAGTGGGAGAGGAGGCGGGGTGAGCAGGTACATGAACATAGGATAGCTGCGGCGTGTCAGCGTGGCAGGGGAAGGACTGATGCATTTTAAAGCTGACAGCTGCTCACACCAGAGAAGGTGAGTGGCCTGTCAGCATGGCGTGGGTAGCTGGAAGCGCTTACACGCTGCTCTGAGTTTAGCAGCGTGTCAGCTCTTCCAGCCACATCCCGCGCTGAGATGCGTCCTGACCTATTGATGAGCGCGGCTGTCAGCCTATCGGCAGCCGGGCACAAGGCAGAGTAAGTAGCAGGAAAAAAAAAAAAAAACGGGCAGGGTACAGCGCCCCGCAAAAAGAAGCTAGCAGGAACGCCAATTATGACCCACTGCTGTCCATAATTCAAGCCACCACTCTGCCCGGGGTTCTGCTTCCTGGCAAATCTGGTCGCCAGGAAGCAGAATCTGGTCGCCATGGCGACCTGGCCCCTGGGTTTTGTCGAGCCCTGTTTTAAGTAATCAATAAGAAACTTTTGGCCTAGGGGTGCCACGGAAAATTTCTAATACTCCCGGGTGCCGTGATTTCAAAAAGTTTGGTAACCCCTGGGTTAGTGTATTTTGCTGCGGAGGGGTTAGGGCTGGTGCTGTATGTTACTTGGGGGAAGGAGCTATCACTGGGTGTAGAGTGGGACAACTTGTCCTTCATTGGATTGCAGTGTTGTCTGCTCCACTCACTGTTTACAATGTCATTGTCACCATTTTAATGAACATTTCCATAATTGTTCTTTTCATGTGTGAAAGTATTTATTTGGTTCTGCTTATCCAAAAAGAACAAAAAATGTGCTTAAATATACATGTGCTGCTTTATTCCATGTATGCTGTGTTGCCTTAGCACACCAAAATTTAGCATGTGATTGCAGAAAGCAATGAGAGTAAAATATTGGTGGCAGCAGATCATGCTGTTTGGTGCTGCGCTTCGTTCGCACGGGGACCTATGTTAGAGGCTGTGACGCTGGGGTGGGGGCAGCCAGCTGACATCACTGGATGTCAGCTGCCCGCCCATTTCCTCCCCAGCATGCATGCATATGTAATCACTCTATTATGCCCCTTTCAGACCGCACTTTGTAAACGGTATATTGCCATTTTTTTTACAGTTTTAAAACGGTAATCTGTGCGGTCTGAAAGGTGCAGGACCACTTAACCGGTTAGAAAATACAGTTTTTTCTAACCGGTTAAAATGCAGGGTCCTACCCGTTTCAGAACCGGTATTTTAGGCTCAAAATCGGCTCTGAAACGGTATTTAGGACCCAGCCAATAAGCTGGGTCCTAAATTCAGTGCAGTGAATATTTAATGCGCTCATTAAATATTCATTGCGCAGGAGGTCTCCGCCGCCCCCCCCCCCGCACGCGGGTTAACACATACAAACCCGTTAACCCCTCCGCACCCCCACCCCCGTTGACATCCCCCCGCATTGTGTTTAAGAACACCCCCCCCCCCCCCCTGAAGCCGGTACCTCCTCACATTGCAGTTGATCGGCAGCCGCAGTACTGTACCACGGCTGGCTTCGTGTATGAAAAAAATAAGGAACTTTCTGAAAATGGCTGCCCCATAGGAAACCCCATTTAAAAAAACTGTCTTTTGTAGGGGGGCAGCCATTTTCCGAAAGTCACTTTTCTTATAAGAAAAGTGACTTTCGGAAAATGGCTGCCCCCGTACGAAAGACAGTTTTTTTAAATGGGGTTTCCTATGGGGCAGCCATTTTCAGAAAGTTCCTTATTTTTTTCATACGCGAAGCCAGCCGTGGTACAGTACTGCGGCTGCCGATCAACTGCAATGTGAGGAGGTACCGACTTCACGTGGGGGGGGGGTGGGGTGTTCTTAAACACAATGCGGGGAGGGGTTAACGGGGTTGGGGGTGCGGAGGGGTTAACGGGATTGTATGTGTTAACCCGCGCGGGGGGGTCGCTGAAGACTGGCTTTGACCCTGTATTTGGAAGGTTTCCAAAAACGGGTCTGCCAGTGCAAAAAAACCGCACTTAAACGGTAATATACCGTTTAAGAGATGCGGTGTGAAAGGGGTTTTACCTGGCAGACCCGTTTTTGGAAACTTTTCCAAATACAGGGTCAAAGCCAGTTTTGCGGTCTGAAAGCAGCATTAGTTACCAAATTGATGTCTCTGACCAATATTATAACAGGAGGCAGCGATTTGTGAGTACCATATTCAACTTGTTTATATATAGACTTGAATTGGTGCGGGGGCCTGTGCATCTAATGCTCTCAGTCAGTTACTTTCAGTGTGCTAATTCAGTCATCTGCAATTCTTGAGTCACAGTGTGATAGAGCCACAGTGTGTGCACTATCCAAGATTGGCACCACACAAAATTGGTGCAATTTAGCAATTGAAGCAGCTGTATACACACTGGGCAGTATTCAATGAGAATTTTGACGATGTGCTGCGAATCCTGTTTAGGATTCGCTGCACATTCGCCACTGCCCGCCGCGTTCCGGAGCCTCGCTGGCTCCAGTATTCAACGAGTCAGGGGCTCACTGCCCCTAACCGGCGAATTATAACTCCTGCGGCGATGCCGCAGGGAGCCTGAGGACGGCGGCAGGCAGGGAGATGGAAGTCTCCCTGCCTGCCCCAGAACGTTTGTGGGGGGGAGGTGGGCTCCCCGGGAGCCAGGCAGCACAGGCTGCCCCCCTGGGATAGCCAGCAGGGGTGCAGGTATTCACTGCACCCGATCGTGCATATATAATGATCGGGTGCAGTGAATATATGAATATCTAATGAGCGGCTTGGCTCCCAGCTGGCTGCTGTGTAAAAAAATATATATATTTTTTAAATTAAATATATATTCATGTGCTTACTGCACATGAATAAAAATAGCATGCCCCTCCTCAGAATAAAATTCCTGATTTTTTGACACCAAATGTAAAAAACAAAACACTTTATTTTAAAAGTTCACATTCCACTTCACCATAAAAAGATAGCGATTGCTACTCTGTGAATCATGGCGATAAAAACCTTGAAATGTATTCGCCATCTGGTCATTGAATAGGGTGATTCACCGTTTTAGTATAAAAATCGCCGTACAGCACGAAAATAGCACAAAATCGCCATAAAACATGGCGAATCAGCCTCATTGAATACTGCCCACTGTCTTTGCTCCGAGTGGGGGGATCAATATCCCTTCAATATCTCTATGGGTTACCACTTCGGGCTAATGGTGCTTGCAGTGTTGTGTGTTGGTGCAGAACAGTATGGGCTATTTCACACTGTCCGGCTCCTGCCAGATGGCAAAATCCCGCACGGCCAGGAAGCCGTGCCGTGCACAGTAGTTGTGAATGGACACTATTGTGTCCATTCACACGGGACGGCCACGACCCAGCCGTGCGGTTGCAGCCGGATCCCGCCACTGGAAGGGACGGCTGCCGGGCTGTGGCCATCCGCTCCATTCTAAACTGATGTGTGCAGCACGGCTTCCTTGCCGTGCGGGATTTTGCTGTCCGTCAGGAGCCGGAGTGTGTGAAATAGCCCTATAACAACAAATTATTGTTTAGATACGCTGTGAGTGGGTTTTACATTTGAGTCCTAAACAGACTGATATCTCAGCAATATGCCGCAGTCTATATGCCGCTCACAGTGGGTGCTGAATTCTTAAGTAGCATTGTTGCGTGATATCTCATGTGGAAAAGTTGATATACTTTAGCAACCAGCCGTGTATCTGAACTCTGAGTGGGGGATCACTGTCCCTTCGTTGGAGTTATAGCGTGTGCACTGCCTCTAACAAAGGGCCTTATTCTAGTTCACTCTTAGAGGCAAATTCCTTCTTAGCTGGACAAAACCATGTGCACTGCAGGTGGGGCAGATGTAACATGTGCAGAGAGAATTAGATTTGGGTGGGGTTTTACTTCAAAGTGAGATCTATATTGCAGTGTAAAAATAAAGCAGTCCGTATTTTCCCTGCACAGAAACAAAATAACTCACCCAAATCTAACTCTCTCTGCACATGTTACATCTGCCCCACCTGCAGTGCACATGGTTTTGTCCATCTAAGAAGGAATTTGTCAGAAAGAATGAACGGGAATAACCCCCACAGTGTGTGGGAGCCTATCGCCCTACTTAATACTTACTATAATTAACTGTAATGGGACCTCTCATCCCCAATGGCATAGCCTCCACTGTTGGTATTTGTAACTAACTATATATATATTTTCATCCAGTCAGCCTGGCACTCATTGGAAGTGATAGCAATTACCCGGGTGCCTTCTGGAGGATCATGTAGTCACTGGCGCATACACAGGCAGCGGCACTACATGGGATTTTTCGAAGTGCTTTTAATATCCCGACGTTTCGGGGTGTGAAAACCCAGTTTTCAAGGTGTACATAAACCCATGGAGTGCCGCTGAGGTCATGGGTTCCATTTCCACCATGGCCCTAACTGTGTGGAGTTTGTATATTCTTCTCGTGCTTGGGTGGGTTTACTCACACACAATATGAAAGTGTGGCGGTGACATCTTAGAAGTTCCACTGCATTAAGTATTACTAGGGTGTTGTACTCATGGATATCCTTCATTTTGTGAATGGCACACTCTGTGACACCCTCCCCTTCACTGTGAACAAGCCCTCGAGCGAAACACATGTCAAAGGAGACGCCACTGACACGCCCCCCCCCTTCTACTGACTGCAGGACGAGACAGCCAGCTAACGGGAGCAAACTTCGGTTCTTCTGTCTCCCCCACGGGAAATCAGGTATCGGCGGCACAAGCATAGGGTTGAGATTGTCTCACCCCGGTTCTCTCGCCATCCAAGTGAGAGTGTACAGCTGCCGTGACTCACGTGTCACGGTCAGCTCAGACACCTCACCGAGCGGAGACCGGCCAGAGTGACACTCTCCCCAGTTGCCACCAGCTGCTGTCTGCTATTTACAGTCCTACCTGCATCTTTAACAAAATCTGACTTGACAATCAATGTGCAAACAGCCTGACCCGCATACTAAAAGACGGGTTTCTGCTGTTTTTGACTACACTGTATGATTTTTTTCTGAGACAGAGTTACTCTGCCCCTATTTTGCTTTAAGACCAGACCTACCCAGCAGATTTGACTTAAAGGTAAACAGTCTGTTCATACTCTGCTAATTACCACTGTCAAACAGCTTGACCGTTATTGGAACCACCTGACTGACTCTGCAAACATTATAATACCCCCAGTATCTGAGGATTAGCAGAGGCCAGCTAACACACCTGCATAACCAATGTTTTTTGTGTGTAGACAAACCGTGTCAACATTGATCCGGTACCAGTAAAACACCTAGGGTCTGCCATACCCCACATGTTTTTTGTCTTATTAACCGTGTGATCATACAGACACTGCAATCCAATCCATCGGACAGGTGACAACACTCATTAACATCCTGGTTGTTTAATTTGATAACGTGCATGTTCCCTGAGTGTCGACAACCGTGTCAACACTAATACATTGGCAGCTCAAAACTCAGGTCTTGTTATATCAACTGAGGTCAGCTAATATACCTGTACAATCAATGTTTCTTGGGTGTCGACAACTGTGTCAACACTGATCCGGTACTATTACAGTATCCAGGGTTGCTATATCCCGCATGTATTTTGCTTCAATAACCTTGTGAACATTTAGACACTAATTTCATCATTTGTATAAGTAACTACACCCACTCATATTTTGAGTGTTGAAGTTGAGAAGTCTGAGCTAAGTGTCAACAATCGTGTCAACACTGATAGTGTCAGTATTAACGCAGATGGTATTATACCGCACATATATTGTATTCGGATTAATCTTGTGACTATTTATATACTGTACCAATAAATATTCTTTTTTCATATTGGTGACAGTATATCCATCTGCATGTGTATTCAAAGATTCATGCGTTGTCACCCATTGAATATCTTCCCTGGGGTGTAATTTGGTCTTTAGTGACTACAATACAAAGACCAATTTCACTACTCCTACTTGGAGACTTGGGTACATTCCTTCACCATCTTCTTTTCACTCCGCTGGGTTTCCCGTGACACCACTATCACTCTCAATCACCATTCAATGTCTAAATGATAGATGGTGAGTAGCAGAAGAGGGGTTTCACGGTACCCACACTTTACCCTATACCTTCTACGCTGCCCTCTCATTTGCTGGGGTACACCTAGTCTCTTTGCAAGGCCATCAGCAACAAAGGACATGGTGTTACTTTTCAGCAAAAAGCAGAAGCACATATAAGCCTCCTGACAACCAGGTTATACTCTCATCCTATGGTGTGGTTACGGTCATACTTCACTGGCACGCCTGATTCTTATACCGAACTCAGAAGCTAAGCAGTGTTTGGCCGGGCCAGTACCCGTAGGGGTGACCGTCGGGGAATACCCGGAACTGTAATACACCGGATTGCAGAAAAACACTTGGCCAAGGGAGCTATCTACCCTTTAACACTCTGTTCTCTCTCCTTCTATTAAGAACCCAGTCAAGTCAGTCCGCCTTATTTATCCACATTGATCCTTCCGAAGGGGGATAGTGTTATGCGTCAAGTACACCCCAATGCAACATATTGTTTGTGAGCGGCCATTTTGCCTGGTACATAGAATCCATTACAGGATTCCCCAGTATTTTCTCACGCCAGTGTACTTAAACATTATTCGCCACCAAATGTTCAAATTGTGATCTTTATTCTTGTTATGCATCATGTTTAGAGTTCATATTTGAAATGTTATTTCATACGTACTGATATTTTAGTAGTAGTTTTTCATTAAAAGTTAAATTTTAAATACTTTCCATTCATTATCATTTTAAAAAGTGTGCCCCAAAAACCCTTTTTGTTCTGCCTATGTCAATACCCTCGTGACAAACCATATTTTTCCACCCTCTCCCCTTCCCCAGGTCTGTGCAGACTAGGCTAGAGCCGGCTCTGATTTAAAATCCACACCTCGCTTTTAAATTTTCATTAAAATGTAAGCTATGAGCGTAAATGCAGACTCTGGACCTGTAACGGTGAAACAGTCCGGTGACACAGCTCACGATGGGAGGATGTAGGAGGGTCCGCCAGGAGCCAGGCACCTATGCTTCTGATTCTTTGGGAGCAGGCTCCTCCCTACTGCATCCCATAATGCCCCAGTTAGTTTTAGGTGCCCACAGGAGTGGGTGCTATGCTTTGCAGCTGCGCTTTTTTCTTTGGATTTTTTTCAGAATAGTTAGGTTTTTTGTTATTTTATTAATGCACTAGCTAGAGCAGGTTTGCCAGTGTGTCGCTTCTCACAGAAGTGCATACACACTGAGGCGCAGCAGAGGCTGACAGAAGCGCGTCCTGTCAGCTCTCTGTGTGCAGAGGGACACCTTTTTATTCCCTCTGCACAGTGCTTAGTCTCTCTAGGATAGAGACTTTCCTGCGCCCCGGGGGTGTCCTAACCGGCTCCTTGCAGAAGGGGATCTTGGGGGACGGACCCCCCGCGATGGCGCCCACCATCTTGAAGGGTTTAGGGACAGAAATCCCGCCAGGGAAGTGAAGTCCCTTACAGGAGTCCGGCGCTGCTGGACAACTCCATTGTGGTCCCATGGAGGGAGGTACAAGGAGGTGAGAGAGACATCTGCGGATGCGGCTGAAGGGGGAGAAAGCACCATATGGTTTGGTCTCCCCGCTGATGCAGAGACTTGGTCTCTTCCTGCCCTGGCGCCTTTTTCACCGTGCTACGGAGCTGACAGGGTGATTTTTACACAGTCTGCAGTCTCTTCACAGAAGCGTTTCCCTCGCTGATCGTTGACAGGATTACAGCTCAGATAAGTACACTGATACATTGCTCTGTGCGGTGCCTGTTCATTTGCATTGTGCTGTGGAGGAGGGAGCGTTGGACATGTTTATTTACTGTAAAAAGTGTGATGCTAAATTTACATGTGAACATGAGGATCAGGGGGATTTATGCCCGTCCTGTGAGGCTGTTCCCTGTGGGTCACGCACTCCCAGAGCGGAGATAGCTGAACCTGCTTGGGCTTTGGCGCTGGGCAGGTCTATGAATGCTCTTACTGAGGCTTTGAATAGGCAGAAGGATTCCTTGATAGGGTCTCCTGGCCACTTTACTTCGTCTCAGGTGTCTGGGGGGTCACTTACCCCGGCTCAGGGGGACCCCATTTTGCTGCAGGCTATGCAGGATACTGCCCAGGGAGTTCATAAGATGACTGCCCTGATGGAGCAGTTTACAAAATCCTCTGATAAGAGTGTGCTTAGGCACCCTGTGTCTACGCCACCAATTATACAGGATTTGGATGATGATGATGGTGGGTGTGAGGAGAACTGGAGTTGGGACATGAGTGATGAAACTGAGGCTTTAACTTCAGGCATTGAGGATTTGATTGTGGCTGTTAAGCAGACTTTGAATCTTGCAGAGGAGGAAAAGACTCCTGTCTCTTGTGTGTTTAAAAAGAGTCGCAGGGACCCTGTGTGTTTTCCCTCTGATGAGGGAATGTCATCTCTTTTAAATGAGGCAGGAAAGACTCCTGATAAGAAATTGTTGATGGCAAAAAGGTATGCTAATATGTACCCTTTTTTTTTTAAATTGGGTAATTTTTATAAAATTTGTGAAGAGAAAAGAAAAAGACAAACATTGATATTAATATTACAGACGGCTAAGTAGGATACGGTGCGTACAGGAGATATGCAGTAATCAGGATATTATATGTACATTGGTAGAGATAAGCAACCATATATAGTTATGCAAAGTATACTTTTGATATATATGTAAGTGCCAACCCTTCAGGATATAGATAAACACACTATGCATCCAGTACCCGGAGGCGCCATCCAGGTCCATGGAAACAGTGAAGTAGGAGGAGGCACATTTACATGGATATATCACATATCACAACATGAAGCACCATGTGTTATGCTTGCCGCTAGGCACAGTGTGTTGGTGACCTGGAACAGGGAACGGGAGATCAGGCGTGAGCCCGCAGCCGGGACCGCCGGTTTGGACGGCCACAGCGAACCCTATACTAACTCTGTTGAGTACCCCGGGCAGATGACCAATCCCTGCGGGAACTAGGCTTCACCTTCGAAGGAGCGAGTTAAGCCCGCTCCAACCCCGATGCAGCTAGGTCTATGAATGGACAAAGGAGAAGTGATCGTCAGGGGTAACTCAAAAGGAAATACTAACTACCGGGCCTAACTGAAAGACAACCCCTGTCTGCCGGCACCAGGCCAATAACGGGAATACGACCCAGTCGCAGACACAAGGAGAACTTGACGGGGAATCTCCAAAAGAATACAATACAATGCTAGATAGCGAAACCCCAAACAGGAGTGGATAGGTAGGGAAGGCCCTGCCTAGGACAGATAGGAAAAGGAAAGCGATGGCCAGAGCAAGGGTAAAAGACAGAAAGAATAATGTTCTGAATTAGGCCCACGGCGGAGCAGGTCCAATGCCCCAGCAAGGGAGCGGAACCAATATGGGCACAGCCTGATAAGAGAAAAGGAGCTCGGCGGCTCCACAGAAATAAACCAGGCTCCAAAGGAGCACTTACTTGACCCCGGGTGACCTACAGCGGAGCTGAACAGGTCACTGGAGAAAACGCTGAGAAGCTGACATCCAGCTGAGACAGGCAGGGAGACAGGAGATCTCTTGGAAGGGATCCAGGAAATAGGGCAGCGCTGGGATGAGCCAGGGACCGGGCAGGCGTATGGAGACGCTATAACCGGCGTCTGTGCCCAGCAGACGTCGGCTTCTTATTCAAAATTGGCGCCGCCTGCATGACGTCAGGCGCGCCGTGCGAGTGCTGCTGCTGGGCGGAAGTTCGGGGACGTTGCCTAGCAACGCCCCGACGCCCGGACTGAGAGGGAGGCTTGGAACGCTGCCGAGCAGCGTCACCAGCCTCACAGCCCCGCTCTCCATCCGCCGACCGTCCGGGTACTGGAGATACCGGACGGCGGCGTGTGACACCATGAATGTATATCATATAATAAACATCCGACAAAAACATCACCGACAATGTAGATAAAGACCCATAATCCTAATAAAAAATAAGATAACAAAAGAAAACCTCGCAAGGACCCAAAACAAACCTCCCACATAACCCCCCACCCTGTACTACCCACCCCCAACTTAGGTGTACCTGGAGCCCTATAAACGCGTAACACTATTACCTCTATACCCATTCTAATCCCCCCCCCCTAGCCTACTAACTATACTACTAAACCTAAGTCTAATCTATACCCACCCACATAACATATAAACTAACACCCCCCCCCCCCCCCCCCAGATTGTAAATTAAGAGCAGGATATATATCGAGGGCTATAAGGATATGACCCTAAAGAAGGGCAGGATATATATTTCCTTCCCCATCACAAAAATTACTAAACAGAGAATACCAAAAGAAGGATATAGTGAGGGCCATAGACGCATGGACCTAAGAACAGCTGTATTGAATCCAACAATCTCCTGAAGCAAAGTAAGGTATCTCGCTCAGCAATAAGATGCATGTAAACTCACAGAATATAACTTATACAAGCAGGGTTAAGATGACAGTTACAGGATATTTCCAAAAACATTAATCTGGCCAGCTCTTAGTGTCCTTAGAAAACATGGCGAGCCTAAGAAGTACACCAGCAGGTATATGGAAAAAATAACAGATAAACAAAGGACAGTGTACAGTTATATGTGGATACAGTCCAGGCTTTCATCACAGTCACCAGCGACAAATAAGGAGGATGTAGGGAAGTAGCAGCACAATCAGTGTGCATGAGAGTATCACAGCTAATGTCCTTGATTTCGGGCACAACGACAGGTGTAGATATAGCCAGGATAGAATCTGAAATAGGTGCAGGCTGAGCCTTCATAGCATACATTACATAAATATCTCCATTATCAATAACATCGCAGTGTCCAGGATGAATAGGAGTGGGATGAATAGGAGAGGTTAGAATATCACTCCGAATCCTGTCCAGTTGCAGGAGTCGGGCAGATGAGGCATGGAGCGCACGCAGGATAGCATTTGCAGATGGTTCCATAATCATAGACAGGAGGTACAGAAAGACCAGCTATAGGCAGTATATGTAGCAGAGAATAAATTAGGTGCGGCTAGCACGCCACTAAGTACAAATAAAGGACTGCCAGCCGTTGAAGTAGTGGGGAGAATCCAGCTAAAAGCTCCCAGCTCCAGCCACCAAAATGATGGTGAAGAGACCAGTCAGAGAAAATGGCGGATGTAGGTAATGCTCACCGCTTTAGTCACGGCTATGTTGTGGCACAGCAGGAGACCAGCAGAGGATAGAAGACCGTCACTGCAGATCTTAAACACACGATGCAGGGCAAACGTGGAGGCCTCAGCCCCAAGCACAAGATGGCGCGGACCGCGGCATTGCGCCCCAGAGGAGGCAGCTTCCCGCTTCCACCGCTCAAAGGTACGGAGAGCCACCGCCACTTCTCACCCCGCCTGACAAAGCACCCAGCGATGAGGCGGCAGGCAGAATACTGTTAGTGTAGTAGGAGACCGACGTCATCCGGATCTTAGCAGAGAAGCAGGCCGGGGCTGTATATAATCCCAAACCAGCAGCCAAATAGTCCCAAAAACAGCTCAGCAGGGTGATAGGATAATGGGAGTGATGTCTCACACCCGTTGCTGAGGCCAAGGACTTCGGTGACAGCAAAACAGGATAAATTTCAGGATGTACGGAGGAGCGAAGAGAAACTGCTGCCTACTCTGTGCTCAGCCAAACCACGCCCCCTCGCTAATATGTACCCTTTGCCAGAGGAACATACCAAATTGTGGGAGAAAGCCCCATTAGTGGATGCATCAGTTGCTAGACTGTCTAAAGCCACTGCCTTGCCGGTCCAGGGGGGTGCTGCCTTTAAGGACCCTGTGGACAAAAAAGTGGAAGGCTGCTTGAAGGCTATTTTTGAAGGCGTGGGTTATACCTTGAGACCCATTATCGCGTCTGCTTGGGTCACATGATTAAGTGGGCGGAGGAGCTGGCTGGGCTGCTCCACCAAAATTCAGAGGCTTTTATTCTGGCAGAGAAATTGAGATCTGCCACAGAGTATGTTTGTGAGGCTGGTGAGGAAGGAGCTAAAATGGCGTCCAGAGTGTCTGTAACCTCAGTGTCTGCTAGAAGGGCTCTTTGGCTCAAGGCTTGGGAAGCTGATAGTGAGTCTAAGAAGTCCCTTGAAAACTTGCCTTTTAAGGGGGAGTTATTGTTTGGCTCGGAGCTGGAAGCCATTATCAAGCAGGCTACTGGGGGCAAGAGGGGTTTGCCAGTACGAGTACTATCCGACAATGCCACTATGGTGGCATACTTAAATCACCAGGGCGGTACTCGGAGCAAGATGGCGATGGCAGAGATAGTGAGAATCTTCACCTGGGCGGAGGTTCAGTTTCCAGCACTGTCAGACATTTTCACTCCGGGGATCCGGAATGTGGAGGCGGAGTATCTCAGCAGGGCGGACCTGCTGGAGGGGGTAGACAGATGGGGACTGCCAGACATAGATCTTATGGCATCCAGGACCAATTGTCAAGTGCCGAGATTTTGTTCCCGGTCAAGGGATCCGTTGGCTTGGGCGGTGGATGCCATGACAATTCCTTGGTCTTTCAATCTGGTCTACATCTTCCCTCTGTTCCCAGTGATCTCGAGGGTGTTGAAGAGGATAAAGAACCAGAGAGTATCGGCCATTCTGGTTGCACCAGATTGGCCCAGGAGGTCATGGTACTCAGACATACTGAGATTATCTACGGAATCGTGGTGACTTGCTAAGCCAAGGACCGTTTCTGCACCAGGACCTAGCTCGTCTAAATTTGACGGCGTGGCGTATGAATCCTCCTTTTTGAGAGAAAAAAGGGGTTTTCAGAAGAGGTTATACAGACCATGCTAAGGGCCAGAAAACCGGTGTCTGCGGCCAATTACCACAGGGTGTGGAGGATCTACATCAGATGGTGTGAAAGGCAGAGAGTTCATACCTCCAGGTTTAAGGTAGCGAGGCTACTGGAGTTCCTACAGGATGGCCTGTCGTCGGGGTTAAGTTTGCAGTCTCTGAAGGTGCAAATTTCGGCACTTTCCATTTTCTTTCAAAAGAGAGTGGCTCTGCTGCCGGAGGTACAAACGTTTTTGCAGGGTGTGGCCAGGATTAAGCCTCCTTACAGGCAGCCGGTTGCACCATGGGACTTGTCTCTTGTTCTGTCCATGCTGCAGAAACCTCCTTTCGAGCCACTGAGATCGGCTGATCTCAAGTACCTTACCTGGAAGCTTACTTTTTTATTGGCCATTGCTTCGGCTAGGCGTGTGTCAGAATTGGGTGCCTTGTCTTGCAAGTCACCATTTTTGATTTTTCACGATGACAGGGCGGTACTCAGGACAGTACCAACATTTTTACCTAAAGTGGTTTCCTCTTTTCATTTGAATCAGGACATTGTGCTCCCAGTTTTTCCCCCGCCTGAGGGAAAGAGGAATAGGGACAGTTTGAAAAAGTTGGATGTGGTTCGCGCATTGCTAATCTATATCAGTAGAGTAAAGGATGTTCGCAAATCAGATTTGCTGTTGGTTTTGTACGATGTACATAAGATTGGGTGGCCTGCTTCAAATCAGACTATAGCCCGCTGTTTGAGATCAACTATTGCGTTTGCCTACTGTAAGGCAGGTAGGCCTGTGCCATCTCGCATAAACGCCCATACTACAAGGTCAGTTGCTTCTTCATGGGCGGTGAGGCATGGGGCCACAGCTGAGCAGCTGTGCAGGGCAGCCACCTGGTCCTCTGTTCACACCTTTTACAAAATTCTACAGGTTTCATGAGTTTGTGTCGGAGGACGCTTCATTTGGACGGGCAGTGATGAGAACTGGCAGTCTGAGTGTACCCTCCCAAAGGACTGCTCGTGAAAGTCCCATTGTGAGCTGTGTCACCGGACTGGACGAAAGAGAAAAGGGGATTTAAGAACTTACCGTTCAAACCCCTTTCTCTGAGTCCAGTCCGGTGACACAGCGATCCCTCCCTAACGCTCAGTAAGTTGTACCGTTCATGGTTGCCATGTTATGTGTTATAAGTCGCATATATGATGTTTAGGCATTGTACTGAGTTGTGTATCCTAGTGTGCTGTTGAAGTTTAACTGAGGCATTATGGGATGCAGTAGGGAGGAGCCTGCTCCCAAAGAATTAGAAGCATAGGTGCCTGGCTCCTGGCGGACCCTCCTACATCCCATCGTGAGCTGTGTCACCGGACTGGACTCAGAGAAAGGGGTTCGAATGGTAAGTTCTTACAAAAATCCCCTTATTATAAATACTGTGCATTAACTCTTAATGAATAGTAGTGTAAGATTAAATAGAACTCTTCCTTTTCAATTTACTGGTTAAACACTATTAATGTAGTGTCGCCTCTGGCCTCCAGGTGTCACTATAACCCTGCTACTGTATATACAGCAATGGGGCGATTGTCCTACCATAACCACAAAGTGTGTGAATGCAGTAAAACCTATTCCTGCCAGTCAGTGCTGCTGATGAGTCACCTGCATTAATGTTATTTATATAAGCGCTAACATTATATGCATTGGTACTTATATGTTAGTTGGGCGCCCAATTAGCATACGTAAGGTAACTTAGGAATATCGCATCGCATGGGCCATTTTAAGGGCGATGCAATGCGATTTTCCTATGTAATTTATTCACTGCTCTCTTAGCCCCGGGGGATCGCATCGCACCTCCCGTAAAATTGCATGCGATTTTATAGGGTGTACGATGCCATTACATTAGCTATACAATAGCATTGTATGACATACAATGAGGTTTTAGGCACCCCACCCCCCCACTATCCACACCACCCCGAAGCGTGGCGAGCGCAGCGGTACGTGTCCTCCGACCTTTTCATACCACCACTAGCCACGTCGGCGTTGAGTTGATTTTATATAGTGTGTCGAGCACAGCGAGTCACCGATCCCGAAGCGCGGCGAGCACACGCGGATTACATTACATATATTCCGCGTCCACTCGCCACGATTCGGGCTCGACGTGGATAGTGGGGGTATGAAAAGGTCGGAGGATGCGTTCCGCCGCCGCTCGCCACGCTTCGGGGTGGCGTGGATAGTGGTGGGGTGCCTAAAACATCATTGTATATCATACAATGATATTATTGTGTAGCTCATTTAATGGCATTGCACACCCTATAAAATCGCATGCGATTTTGCGGTAGATGCGATCCCCCGGGGCTAAGAGAGCAGTGAATAAATTACATAGGAGCATTGCACCGCACGGCCCTTAAAATGGCCCATGCGATGCGATTTTCCTACGCAGAATAGCCCACTAAGCAAATAGCTTAGTGGGTGCCCAACTAACATATAAGTACCTATGCATTATATTACATTTGCATTAGTCCCCCCTGGAGTCACTTACAGTATAAATTAGTGTAGGATTCGCTGATTTGAATTCTCCTATCCTGGTAACAATGAAGTGAGTTACGTTTGGAATTTATGTTTTTAGTTTGAGTTAGACCCCAGGGACCCTGGTGGTTGAATAGATTTATCCAGCGTGCTGTATATTAATCGCCGGGGTGATAGCGATGAGCTATCGCTATGGCGGATCAATCTGGTGAGATCGCTTAGAAAATGCCCAGGGATTGCAACGTGTGTAGGCACCATTAGGGTACATTATGCTTTCTATAGATTTTATGATCAATTGATGCTGTTTTGCGGTGCTATTTTTAAATTTTTGTAATCATTGTAACGCAGATCAGACCGTTCTTCACATTATAGCAATCCTTCCAGAAAGAAATACCAATCAGTGACGCAGAAGCATTTTACCCTGAAAACGTGAGCTTGCATTCCAATGTACGTCTGCTACTTGTGAGTTGTGTCATTGCTGGTATGTAGCAGCAGTACTGCGAGTGAGGGAGCGACGTGCTTTGGGGAAAGGTTCATACATGTGTTATGGGCCCCATACATCAGCAATCACAATTTATGGATTTTCAGATATTGGGATATTTTGGCCAGATAAATGGATTTTCAGATCTATCTGACTTTGCCCACACATTACAGTTTTTTTCAGTGATCGGCAGATTTTTCCATCTAAAGATTGCATCTTTATATCTGGAAATTGCCCCAATCGATTGTCATTTCAGCTGTTCATAATGTAAATAGATGAAGAAAACGAATTGGGAATGCCCACACATATAAAAAAGATCTGCAGATAATACCAGATTATTAAACATGTTTAAAAACCTGATTAAGCAATCGATTGGCGATTGTGATTGGGATTGCCAAAAGGGGGAGCCCACACATCTAAAATTAATTGTGGCAATCATCTCCATATCTGAAAATTGTCACAATTAATTGCTGATGTATGGGGCCCTTTAGGCACACGTTCTCTTCTGGAACAAAAATATGACAAACTTATTAAACTCCTGATTGATTGCGCTCCTGTTGTTCCAAATCCATTCCAATCTGTTCTGTTACCATTGTCGGATGCTGCTAAGGGACGTCTGTTTCCCCATTGGCTGCGTTCTCGTTTTGTTTATTTAATTCGCACCCGTTGCGTTTTATTAATAGGGCGTTTGCAGATTTTCTACATTTCTTTTGTGAGTTGTAATTGCACTGAATGTTTTAATTGAGCTCGCAGATCAGATTGTAGATCTTTTCCCATACACTGCAGATCATTTCTCCATCGTTATTATGATGAAAATCTGCCGCAAGCTAACTCCCTTCCGCAGTCTAAGGCAGTCTAAGGTTCCAGACCATCGAATTCCAGATAATCGGTGGTGTGCTACGTGAAAGTCTTCCAAAATAGAATCTGCACTTTGGGAAAAAATAAAAAATTATAATTTTAAATTTTATTTATTTTTTAATAATTTTTATATTGACTGCATTAGATGCTGCCCCATTTCCACAGGGCATATGCAACTGCCCCCACCCCCCCCAATCAGCTCTGCTTTTAGAAGATAAGCTTTAAATGTTCAATCAAGCTATCCCATAAATTGTTTGTTTCTGCAGAGTGGTGCGCTATAGTCCTAAAAATGGAAAAGAAAGTGTCTGAAGCCAGTGTTAACCGCAGGAAGTCCAACAATCCTCAGCGGGTGTCTGCAGCCTCGGCTGGTACATCTCAGAGTAAGAGGAAGCGTCTTTTTTATATATTTTTTTTGTAAGGAATAAATAACGAAACCTAAAGGAGATGCGTGGGACTGAGCTTGCTGTGGTGACCAGTAATGTGTCCAACGCTTGTCCACAGAATGTTCGCTGCATTTATTGTATTGGATAACGGGTTACAGAAGTCCAAAAAGGGAGACTGTTAAACTCTGTTCTTTGTCTTCTATCTAATTTAAACCAGACACGAGCCAGAGAGTGCCATTGCCCATACGGAGGTTTTACCGCCCAGGTACTCGGGCACTGATGGAAATACGCAAGTACCAGAAATCAACGAAGCTGCTGATCAGGAAGGCCCCGTTCTACCGCCTGGTGAGATGGTGTTGCCTGTTCTGCATCTAACAGTTTCCCCTACTCTGTGCTCTGCTAGTAATGTCTGCTTTTTCTGTTTTAGGTGAGAGAGGTCTGCCTGGAATATTCCCACGGAGTGCCGTTCAGCTGGCAAAGCCAAGCGCTGATGGCATTGCAGGAGGTAAGGCTTCTTAGCGGCGTAAACGCTCGCTGTATTCTGTTTGGGGTAATCTTAGAATTATGTATTGTACTAAGATCTGATGCGGCCATGTATACCTCACCCATATCCTGGCCGTGTTCTGCTCTGTATATCCCATCACGTGTCACTAGAATCAGCGCTAATGCTCGATCTCCATCATAGTCATCGGTTGCGATTCGGAATGGTTTAAAGCACCAGCCAACAAGCTGAAACTTAAGCAGGCTGGCCGTCTGCTTCAAACACCTGAGTACAACAGGGATCTGCGATGCCTTCAAGTGGCGTGCCCATGTTTTGCAGAACGGTGTCGAGTTTCACCCTCTAAACATTGCAGCATGTCGGCAATCCTGCAGCCAATGGGGGGGCTCTGAGCGACATCCCAGGATTGGGTCTGTGTGCAAATAGGCACATAGTATATCCCGTACAGGCCACTTACTGATGACTTCAGTGGGCATGATGCCTGTGTTCAGCCCCAGTGCAGTCTCACTGTACCAGACAACTCCTATTACGCAGTCCCCGCTCTCTGATCTTTATCACATCATACACCACTATAATTAGAATTCCCAGCTCAGCTCCGAGCTCATTAGACAGACACGCATTACACAGCGACCTTTCTCAAGGCATAAAGGAATGTTCAAAACCAATACTCCTGATAACACTGGAAAAAGGTTGGTTTCCTACCAGAAGGTAGGAGGTGGACGACAGAAAAGGAGTGCCTTGTGATCCAAGCAGCTCACACCAAGGAAGGTCAGTTCCTTGAAAACAAACGTGAGGAAAAAGAAAAGGGTAGTGGAGCGCTAGGTTGGTATTAGAAAAAAATTCTTAGTTTGAGTATGGTCAATTGGGTATCACAATTAGTAAAATTTATTCAACACTGATAAACATAGTAAAAATGGTTGATACATTTAGACACATGAAGAGGTTATAAATGAATACATAAAATCAGCACATATAAAAAAGAATTTAAGAATAGTTGGCCTGAGCACTATACTTATGCGTTCTCCCGCTTGCCAAATGTCCTGAGCCAGTCCGTCCTGTAGTTTAACTGGAGATTGTGGAGGCTGGGTGTCCATATACCATGCTGGGAATTCGATGCCGCTGTGTAGGATGTCGCTGTCTGGATGTTGTATAGACAGATGCACAGGCTGAAGGTAGGCTTCCCAATGAGTATGCTGGTGGTTGTATCCCAAGGTTCTCTTCCAGTGGGTGAAGAACGGATGGAAAATTAATCCGAATATAAAGGCTGGGCAAGATATGGTTTTGGGAGTGTCCCGCAATAGAGCTCAGAGTCCAAACTGACAGTATACTGACGCGTTTCGTTACCTAGGCTGGTAACTTTATCAAAGGAGAGTCTCCTTTGATAAAGTTACCAGCCTAGGTAACGAAACGTCCCTCTATTGTGAGATTTCTCGCAGTTCCCTGCTGCAAACTGGAAGCGGGATAAGGGGGGCAGGATAGGCAGGTTCCGGAAACGGGGGCGTTTTCTGAGAGCTCCCAGATCTGGATCTTCCAGTACAGATTTCCTGGCCTCTGCTACAGAACAGCTTGGGCCAATATGACCAGCCTCGGGCTCCCTCAGATTGACCATGTTTTTGTGCAGTGATCCGTTGCAGCAGTGGATCACAGAAGTCGATAGGAGGTGTTTATTGACACAAGGGGTGAGATTTAATAGGATGAGAGATTCAGAAAGTGATAGATTTGGTAAGAAATCTCCAGCTTTTTTTAAAGCGCCAATCATTTACACTGCAGAACCAGTTTCATTTTGCCGTGTAAATGATTGCCGCTTTTAAAAAAGGGACGTCTGTTTCCCCATTGGCTGCGTTCTCGTTTTGTTTATTTAATTCGCACCCGTTGCGTTTTATTAATAGGGCGTTTGCAGATTTTCTACATTTCTTTTGTGAGTTGTAATTGCACTGAATGTTTTAATTGAGCTCGCAGATCAGATTGTAGATCTTTTCCCATACACTGCAGATCATTTCTCCATCGTTATTATGATGAAAATCTGCCGCAAGCTAACTCCCTTCCGCAGTCTAAGGCAGTCTAAGGTTCCAGACCATCGAATTCCAGATAATCGGTGGTGTGCTACGTGAAAGTCTTCCAAAATAGAATCTGCACTTTGGGAAAAAATAAAAAATTATAATTTTAAATTTTATTTATTTTTTAATAATTTTTATATTGACTGCATTAGATGCTGCCCCATTTCCACAGGGCATATGCAACTGCCCCCACCCCCCCCCCAATCAGCTCTGCTTTTAGAAGATAAGCTTTAAATGTTCAATCAAGCTATCCCATAAATTGTTTGTTTCTGCAGAGTGGTGCGCTATAGTCCTAAAAATGGAAAAGAAAGTGTCTGAAGCCAGTGTTAACCGCAGGAAGTCCAACAATCCTCAGCGGGTGTCTGCAGCCTCGGCTGGTACATCTCCGAGTAAGAGGAAGCGTCTTTTTTATATATTTTTTTTGTAAGGAATAAATAACGAAAGCTAAAGGAGATGCGTGGGACTGAGCTTGCTGTGGTGACCAGTAATGTGTCCAACGCTTGTCCACAGAATGTTCGCTGCATTTATTGTATTGGATAACGGGTTACAGAAGTCCAAAAAGGGGAGACTGTTAAACTCTGTTCTTTGTCTTCTATCTAATTTAAACCAGACACGAGCCAGAGAGTGCCATTGCCCATACGGAGGTTTTACCGCCCAGGTACTCGGGCACTGATGGAAATACGCAAGTACCAGAAATCAACGAAGCTGCTGATCAGGAAGGCCCCGTTCTACCGCCTGGTGAGATGGTGTTGCCTGTTCTGCATCTAACAGTTTCCCCTACTCTGTGCTCTGCTAGTAATGTCTGCTTTTTCTGTTTTAGGTGAGAGAGGTCTGCCTGGAGTATTCCCACGGAGTGCCGTTCAGCTGGCAAAGCCAAGCGCTGATGGCATTGCAGGAGGTAAGGCTTCTTAGCGGCGTAAACGCTCGCTGTATTCTGTTTGGGGTAATCTTAGAATTATGTATTGTACTAAGATCTGATGCGGCCATGTATACCTCACCCATATCCTGGCCGTGTTCTGCTCTGTATATCCCATCACGTGTCACTAGAATCAGCGCTAATGCTCGATCTCCATCATAGTCATCGGTTGCGATTCGGAATGGTTTAAAGCACCAGCCAACAAGCTGAAACTTAAGCAGGCTGGCCGTCTGCTTCAAACACCTGAGTACAACAGGGATCTGCGATGCCTTCAAGTGGCGTGCCCATGTTTTGCAGAACGGTGTCGAGTTTCACCCTCTAAACATTGCAGCATGTCGGCAATCCTGCAGCCAATGGGGGGGCTCTGAGCGACATCCCAGGATTGGGTCTGTGTGCAAATAGGCACATAGTATATCCCGTACAGGCCACTTACTGATGACTTCAGTGGGCATGATGCCCGTGTTCAGCCCCAGTGCAGTCTCACTGTACCAGACAACTCCTATTACGCAGTCCCCGCTCTCTGATCTTTATCACATCATACACCACTATAATTAGAATTCCCAGCTCAGCTCCGAGCTCATTAGACAGACACGCATTACACAGCGACCTTTCTCAAGGCATAAAGGAATGTTCAAAACCAATACTCCTGATAACACTGGAAAAAGGTTGGTTTCCTACCAGAAGGTAGGAGGTGGACGACAGAGAAGGAGTGCCTTGTGATCCAAGCAGCTCACACCAAGGAAGGTCAGTTCCTTGAAAACAAACGTGAGGAAAAAGAAAAGGGTAGTGGAGCGCTAGGTTGGTATTAGAAAAAAATTCTTAGTTTGAGTATGGTCAATTGGGTATCACAATTAGTAAAATTTATTCAACACTGATAAACATAGTAAAAATGGTTGATACATTTAGACACATGAAGAGGTTATAAATGAATACATAAAATCAGCACATATAAAAAAGAATTTAAGAATAGTTGGCCTGAGCACTATACTTATGCGTTCTCCCGCTTGCCAAATGTCCTGAGCCAGTCCGTCCTGTAGTTTAACTGGAGATTGTGGAGGCTGGGTGTCCATATACCATGCTGGGAATTCGATGCCGCTGTGTAGGATGTCGCTGTCTGGATGTTGTATAGACAGATGCACAGGCTGAAGGTAGGCTTCCCAATGAGTATGCTGGTGGTTGTATCCCAAGGTTCTCTTCCAGTGGGTGAAGAACGGATGGAAAATTAATCCGAATATAAAGGCTGGGCAAGATATGGTTTTGGGAGTGTCCCGCAATAGAGCTCAGAGTCCAAACTGACAGTATACTGACGCGTTTCGTTACCTAGGCTGGTAACTTTATCAAAGGAGAGTCTCCTTTGATAAAGTTACCAGCCTAGGTAACGAAACGTCCCTCTATTGTGAGATTTCTCGCAGTTCCCTGCTGCAAACTGGAAGCGGGATAAGGGGGGCAGGATAGGCAGGTTCCGGAAACGGGGGCGTTTTCTGAGAGCTCCCAGATCTGGATCTTCCAGCACAGATTTCCTGGCCTCTGCTACAGAACAGCTTGGGCCAATATGACCAGCCTCGGGCTCCCTCAGATTGACCATGTTTTTGTGCAGTGATCCGTTGCAGCAGTGGATCACAGAAGTCGATAGGAGGTGTTTATTGACACAAGGGGTGAGATTTAATAGGATGAGAGATTCAGAAAGTGATAGATTTGGTAAGAAATCTCCAGCTTTTTTTAAAGCGCCAATCATTTACACTGCAGAACCAGTTTCATTTTGCCGTGTAAATGATTGCCGCTTTTAAAAAAAGGGACGTCTGTTTCCCCATTGGCTGCGTTCTCGTTTTGTTTATTTAATTCGCACCCGTTGCGTTTTATTAATAGGGCGTTTGCAGATTTTCTACATTTCTTTTGTGAGTTGTAATTGCACTGAATGTTTTAATTGAGCTCGCAGATCAGATTGTAGATCTTTTCCCATACACTGCAGATCATTTCTCCATCGTTATTATGATGAAAATCTGCCGCAAGCTAACTCCCTTCCGCAGTCTAAGGCAGTCTAAGGTTCCAGACCATCGAATTCCAGATAATCGGTGGTGTGCTACGTGAAAGTCTTCCAAAATAGAATCTGCACTTTGGGAAAAAATAAAAAATTATAATTTTAAATTTTATTTATTTTTTAATAATTTTTATATTGACTGCATTAGATGCTGCCCCATTTCCACAGGGCATATGCAACTGCCCCCACCCCCCCCCCCCCAATCAGCTCTGCTTTTAGAAGATAAGCTTTAAATGTTCAATCAAGCTATCCCATAAATTGTTTGTTTCTGCAGAGTGGTGCGCTATAGTCCTAAAAATGGAAAAGAAAGTGTCTGAAGCCAGTGTTAACCGCAGGAAGTCCAACAATCCTCAGCGGGTGTCTGCAGCCTCGGCTGGTACATCTCAGAGTAAGAGGAAGTGTCTTTTTTATATTTTTTTTTTTGTAAGGAATAAATAACGAAAGCTAAAGGAGATGCATGGGACTGAGCTTGCTGTGGTGACCAGTAATGTGTCCAACGCTTGTCCACAGAATGTTCGCTGCATTTATTGTATTGGATAACGGGTTACAGAAGTCCAAAAAGGGGAGACTGTTAAACTCTGTTCTTTGTCTTCTATCTAATTTAAACCAGACACGAGCCAGAGAGTGCCATTGCCCATACGGAGGTTTTACCGCCCAGGTACTCGGGCACTGATGGAAATACGCAAGTACCAGAAATCAACGAAGCTGCTGATCAGGAAGGCCCCGTTCTACCGCCTGGTGAGATGGTGTTGCCTGTTCTGCATCTAACAGTTTCCCCTACTCTGTGCTCTGCTAGTAATGTCTGCTTTTTCTGTTTTAGGTGAGAGAGGTCTGCCTGGAGTATTCCCACGGAGTGCCGTTCAGCTGGCAAAGCCAAGCGCTGATGGCATTGCAGGAGGTAAGGCTTCTTAGCGGCGTAAACGCTCGCTGTATTCTGTTTGGGGTAATCTTAGAATTATGTATTGTACTAAGATCTGATGCGGCCATGTATACCTCACCCATATCCTGGCCGTGTTCTGCTCTGTATATCCCATCACGTGTCACTAGAATCAGCGCTAATGCTCGATCTCCATCATAGTCATCGGTTGCGATTCGGAATGGTTTAACGCACCAGCCAACAAGCTGAAACTTAAGCAGGCTGGCCGTCTGCTTCAAACACCTGAGTACAACAGGGATCTGCGATGCCTTCAAGTGGCGTGCCCATGTTTTGCAGAACGGTGTCGAGTTTCACCCTCTAAACATTGCAGCATGTCGGCAATCCTGCAGCCAATGGGGGGGCTCTAAACGACATCCCAGGATTGGGTCTGTGTGCAAATAGGCACATAGTATATCCCGTACAGGCCACTTACTGATGACTTCAGTGGGCATGATGCCCGTGTTCAGCCCCAGTGCAGTCTCACTGTACCAGACAACTCCTATTACGCAGTCCCCGCTCTCTGATCTTTATCACATCATACACCACTATAATTAGAATTCCCAGCTCAGCTCCGAGCTCATTAGACAGACACGCATTACACAGCGACCTTTCTCAAGGCATAAAGGAATGTTCAAAACCAATACTCCTGATAACACTGGAAAAAGGTTGGTTTCCTACCAGAAGGTAGGAGGTGGACGACAGAGAAGGAGTGCCTTGTGATCCAAGCAGCTCACACCAAGGAAGGTCAGTTCCTTGAAAACAAACGTGAGGAAAAAGAAAAGGGTAGTGGAGCGCTAGGTTGGTATTAGAAAAAAATTCTTAGTTTGAGTATGGTCAATTGGGTATCACAATTAGTAAAATTTATTCAACACTGATAAACATAGTAAAAATGGTTGATACATTTAGACACATGAAGAGGTTATAAATGAATACATAAAATCAGCACATATAAAAAAGAATTTAAGAATAGTTGGCCTGAGCACTATACTTATGCGTTCTCCCGCTTGCCAAATGTCCTGAGCCAGTCCGTCCTGTAGTTTAACTGGAGATTGTGGAGGCTGGGTGTCCATATACCATGCTGGGAATTCGATGCCGCTGTGTAGGATGTCGCTGTCTGGATGTTGTATAGACAGATGCACAGGCTGAAGGTAGGCTTCCCAATGAGTATGCTGGTGGTTGTATCCCAAGGTTCTCTTCCAGTGGGTGAAGAACGGATGGAAAATTAATCCGAATATAAAGGCTGGGCAAGATATGGTTTTGGGAGTGTCCCGCAATAGAGCTCAGAGTCCAAACTGACAGTATACTGACGCGTTTCGTTACCTAGGCTGGTAACTTTATCAAAGGAGAGTCTCCTTTGATAAAGTTACCAGCCTAGGTAACGAAACGTCCCTCTATTGTGAGATTTCTCGCAGTTCCCTGCTGCAAACTGGAAGCGGGATAAGGGGGGCAGGATAGGCAGGTTCCGGAAACGGGGGCGTTTTCTGAGAGCTCCCAGATCTGGATCTTCCAGCACAGATTTCCTGGCCTCTGCTACAGAACAGCTTGGGCCAATATGACCAGCCTCGGGCTCCCTCAGATTGACCATGTTTTTGTGCAGTGATCCGTTGCAGCAGTGGATCACAGAAGTCGATAGGAGGTGTTTATTGACACAAGGGGTGAGATTTAATAGGATGAGAGATTCAGAAAGTGATAGATTTGGTAAGAAATCTCCAGCTTTTTTTAAAGCGCCAATCATTTACACTGCAGAACCAGTTTCATTTTGCCGTGTAAATGATTGCCGCTTTTAAAAAAAGGGACGTCTGTTTCCCCATTGGCTGCGTTCTCGTTTTGTTTATTTAATTCGCACCCGTTGCGTTTTATTAATAGGGCGTTTGCAGATTTTCTACATTTCTTTTGTGAGTTGTAATTGCACTGAATGTTTTAATTGAGCTCGCAGATCAGATTGTAGATCTTTTCCCATACACTGCAGATCATTTCTCCATCGTTATTATGATGAAAATCTGCCGCAAGCTAACTCCCTTCCGCAGTCTAAGGCAGTCTAAGGTTCCAGACCATCGAATTCCAGATAATCGGTGGTGTGCTACGTGAAAGTCTTCCAAAATAGAATCTGCACTTTGGGAAAAAATAAAAAATTATAATTTTAAATTTTATTTATTTTTTAATAATTTTTATATAGACTGCATTAGATGCTGCCCCATTTCCACAGGGCATATGCAACTGCCCCCACCCCCCCCCCCCCCCCAATCAGCTCTGCTTTTAGAAGATAAGCTTTAAATGTTCAATCAAGCTATCCCATAAATTGTTTGTTTCTGCAGAGTGGTGCGCTATAGTCCTAAAAATGGAAAAGAAAGTGTCTGAAGCCAGTGTTAACCGCAGGAAGTCCAACAATCCTCAGCGGGTGTCTGCAGCCTCGGCTGGTACATCTCAGAGTAAGAGGAAGCGTCTTTTTTATATATTTTTTTTGTAAGGAATAAATAACGAAAGCTAAAGGAGATGCGTGGGACTGAGCTTGCTGTGGTGACCAGTAATGTGTCCAACGCTTGTCCACAGAATGTTCGCTGCATTTATTGTATTGGATAACGGGATACAGAAGTCCAAAAAGGGGAGACTGTTAAACTCTGTTCTTTGTCTTCTATCTAATTTAAACCAGACACGAGCCAGAGAGTGCCATTGCCCATACGGAGGTTTTACCGCCCAGGTACTCGGGCACTGATGGAAATACGCAAGTACCAGAAATCAACGAAGCTGCTGATCAGGAAGGCCCCGTTCTACCGCCTGGTGAGATGGTGTTGCCTGTTCTGCATCTAACAGTTTCCCCTACTCTGTGCTCTGCTAGTAATGTCTGCTTTTTCTGTTTTAGGTGAGAGAGGTCTGCCTGGAGTATTCCCACGGAGTGCCGTTCAGCTGGCAAAGCCAAGCGCTGATGGCATTGCAGGAGGTAAGGCTTCTTAGCGGCGTAAACGCTCGCTGTATTCTGTTTGGGGTAATCTTAGAATTATGTATTGTACTAAGATCTGATGCGGCCATGTATACCTCACCCATATCCTGGCCGTGTTCTGCTCTGTATATCCCATCACGTGTCACTAGAATCAGCGCTAATGCTCGATCTCCATCATAGTCATCGGTTGCGATTCGGAATGGTTTAAAGCACCAGCCAACAAGCTGAAACTTAAGCAGGCTGGCCGTCTGCTTCAAACACCTGAGTACAACAGGGATCTGCGATGCCTTCAAGTGGCGTGCCCATGTTTTGCAGAACGGTGTCGAGTTTCACCCTCTAAACATTGCAGCATGTCGGCAATCCTGCAGCCAATGGGGGGGCTCTGAGCGACATCCCAGGATTGGGTCTGTGTGCAAATAGGCACATAGTATATCCCGTACAGGCCACTTACTGATGACTTCAGTGGGCATGATGCCCGTGTTCAGCCCCAGTGCAGTCTCACTGTACCAGACAACTCCTATTACGCAGTCCCCGCTCTCTGATCTTTATCACATCATACACCACTATAATTAGAATTCCCAGCTCAGCTCCGAGCTCATTAGACAGACACGCATTACACAGCGACCTTTCTCAAGGCATAAAGGAATGTTCAAAACCAATACTCCTGATAACACTGGAAAAAGGTTGGTTTCCTACCAGAAGGTAGGAGGTGGACGACAGAGAAGGAGTGCCTTGTGATCCAAGCAGCTCACACCAAGGAAGGTCAGTTCCTTGAAAACAAACGTGAGGAAAAAGAAAAGGGTAGTGGAGCGCTAGGTTGGTATTAGAAAAAAATTCTTAGTTTGAGTATGGTCAATTGGGTATCACAATTAGTAAAATTTATTCAACACTGATAAACATAGTAAAAATGGTTGATACATTTAGACACATGAAGAGGTTATAAATGAATACATAAAATCAGCACATATAAAAAAGAATTTAAGAATAGTTGGCCTGAGCACTATACTTATGCGTTCTCCCGCTTGCCAAATGTCCTGAGCCAGTCCGTCCTGTAGTTTAACTGGAGATTGTGGAGGCTGGGTGTCCATATACCATGCTGGGAATTCGATGCCGCTGTGTAGGATGTCGCTGTCTGGATGTTGTATAGACAGATGCACAGGCTGAAGGTAGGCTTCCCAATGAGTATGCTGGTGGTTGTATCCCAAGGTTCTCTTCCAGTGGGTGAAGAACGGATGGAAAATTAATCCGAATATAAAGGCTGGGCAAGATATGGTTTTGGGAGTGTCCCGCAATAGAGCTCAGAGTCCAAACTGACAGTATACTGACGCGTTTCGTTACCTAGGCTGGTAACTTTATCAAAGGAGAGTCTCCTTTGATAAAGTTACCAGCCTAGGTAACGAAACGTCCCTCTATTGTGAGATTTCTCGCAGTTCCCTGCTGCAAACTGGAAGCGGGATAAGGGGGGCAGGATAGGCAGGTTCCGGAAACGGGGGCGTTTTCTGAGAGCTCCCAGATCTGGATCTTCCAGCACAGATTTCCTGGCCTCTGCTACAGAACAGCTTGGGCCAATATGACCAGCCTCGGGCTCCCTCAGATTGACCATGTTTTTGTGCAGTGATCCGTTGCAGCAGTGGATCACAGAAGTCGATAGGAGGTGTTTATTGACACAAGGGGTGAGATTTAATAGGATGAGAGATTCAGAAAGTGATAGATTTGGTAAGAAATCTCCAGCTTTTTTTAAAGCGCCAATCATTTACACTGCAGAACCAGTTTCATTTTGCCGTGTAAATGATTGCCGCTTTTAAAAAAAGGGACGTCTGTTTCCCCATTGGCTGCGTTCTCGTTTTGTTTATTTAATTCGCACCCGTTGCGTTTTATTAATAGGGCGTTTGCAGATTTTCTACATTTCTTTTGTGAGTTGTAATTGCACTGAATGTTTTAATTGAGCTCGCAGATCAGATTGTAGATCTTTTCCCATACACTGCAGATCATTTCTCCATCGTTATTATGATGAAAATCTGCCGCAAGCTAACTCCCTTCCGCAGTCTAAGGCAGTCTAAGGTTCCAGACCATCGAATTCCAGATAATCGGTGGTGTGCTACGTGAAAGTCTTCCAAAATAGAATCTGCACTTTGGGAAAAAATAAAAAATTATAATTTTAAATTTTATTTATTTTTTTATAATTTTTATATTGACTGCATTAGATGCTGCCCCATTTCCACAGGGCATATGCAACTGCCCCCCCCCCCCCCCCCAATCAGCTCTGCTTTTAGAAGATAAGCTTTAAATGTTCAATCAAGCTATCCCATAAATTGTTTGTTTCTGCAGAGTGGTGCGCTATAGTCCTAAAAATGGAAAAGAAAGTGTCTGAAGCCAGTGTTAACCGCAGGAAGTCCAACAATCCTCAGCGGGTGTCTGCAGCCTCGGCTGGTACATCTCAGAGTAAGAGGAAGCGTCTTTTTTATATTTTTTTTTTGTAAGGAATAAATAACGAAAGCTAAAGGAGATGCGTGGGACTGAGCTTGCTGTGGTGACCAGTAATGTGTCCAACGCTTGTCCACAGAATGTTCGCTGCATTTATTGTATTGGATAACGGGTTACAGAAGTCCAAAAAGGGGAGACTGTTAAACTCTGTTCTTTGTCTTCTATCTAATTTAAACCAGACACGAGCCAGAGAGTGCCATTGCCCATACGGAGGTTTTACCGCCCAGGTACTCGGGCACTGATGGAAATACGCAAGTACCAGAAATCAACGAAGCTGCTGATCAGGAAGGCCCCGTTCTACCGCCTGGTGAGATGGTGTTGCCTGTTCTGCATCTAACAGTTTCCCCTACTCTGTGCTCTGCTAGTAATGTCTGCTTTTTCTGTTTTAGGTGAGAGAGGTCTGCCTGGAGTATTCCCACGGAGTGCCGTTCAGCTGGCAAAGCCAAGCGCTGATGGCATTGCAGGAGGTAAGGCTTCTTAGCGGCGTAAACGCTCGCTGTATTCTGTTTGGGGTAATCTTAGAATTATGTATTGTACTAAGATCTGATGCGGCCATGTATACCTCACCCATATCCTGGCCGTGTTCTGCTCTGTATATCCCATCACGTGTCACTAGAATCAGCGCTAATGCTCGATCTCCATCATAGTCATCGGTTGCGATTCGGAATGGTTTAAAGCACCAGCCAACAAGCTGAAACTTAAGCAGGCTGGCCGTCTGCTTCAAACACCTGAGTACAACAGGGATCTGCGATGCCTTCAAGTGGCGTGCCCATGTTTTGCAGAACGGTGTCGAGTTTCACCCTCTAAACATTGCAGCATGTCGGCAATCCTGCAGCCAATGGGGGGGCTCTGAGCGACATCCCAGGATTGGGTCTGTGTGCAAATAGGCACATAGTATATCCCGTACAGGCCACTTACTGATGACTTCAGTGGGCATGATGCCCGTGTTCAGCCCCAGTGCAGTCTCACTGTACCAGACAACTCCTATTACGCAGTCCCCGCTCTCTGATCTTTATCACATCATACACCACTATAATTAGAATTCCCAGCTCAGCTCCGAGCTCATTAGACAGACACGCATTACACAGCGACCTTTCTCAAGGCATAAAGGAATGTTCAAAACCAATACTCCTGATAACACTGGAAAAAGGTTGGTTTCCTACCAGAAGGTAGGAGGTGGACGACAGAGAAGGAGTGCCTTGTGATCCAAGCAGCTCACACCAAGGAAGGTCAGTTCCTTGAAAACAAACGTGAGGAAAAAGAAAAGGGTAGTGGAGCGCTAGGTTGGTATTAGAAAAAAATTCTTAGTTTGAGTATGGTCAATTGGGTATCACAATTAGTAAAATTTATTCAACACTGATAAACATAGTAAAAATGGTTGATACATTTAGACACATGAAGAGGTTATAAATGAATACATAAAATCAGCACATATAAAAAAGAATTTAAGAATAGTTGGCCTGAGCACTATACTTATGCGTTCTCCCGCTTGCCAAATGTCCTGAGCCAGTCCGTCCTGTAGTTTAACTGGAGATTGTGGAGGCTGGGTGTCCATATACCATGCTGGGAATTCGATGCCGCTGTGTAGGATGTCGCTGTCTGGATGTTGTATAGACAGATGCACAGGCTGAAGGTAGGCTTCCCAATGAGTATGCTGGTGGTTGTATCCCAAGGTTCTCTTCCAGTGGGTGAAGAACGGATGGAAAATTAATCCGAATATAAAGGCTGGGCAAGATATGGTTTTGGGAGTGTCCCGCAATAGAGCTCAGAGTCCAAACTGACAGTATACTGACGCGTTTCGTTACCTAGGCTGGTAACTTTATCAAAGGAGAGTCTCCTTTGATAAAGTTACCAGCCTAGGTAACGAAACGTCCCTCTATTGTGAGATTTCTCGCAGTTCCCTGCTGCAAACTGGAAGCGGGATAAGGGGGGCAGGATAGGCAGGTTCCGGAAACGGGGGCGTTTTCTGAGAGCTCCCAGATCTGGATCTTCCAGCACAGATTTCCTGGCCTCTGCTACAGAACAGCTTGGGCCAATATGACCAGCCTCGGGCTCCCTCAGATTGACCATGTTTTTGTGCAGTGATCCGTTGCAGCAGTGGATCACAGAAGTCGATAGGAGGTGTTTATTGACACAAGGGGTGAGATTTAATAGGATGAGAGATTCAGAAAGTGATAGATTTGGTAAGAAATCTCCAGCTTTTTTTAAAGCGCCAATCATTTACACTGCAGAACCAGTTTCATTTTGCCGTGTAAATGATTGCCGCTTTTAAAAAAAGGGACGTCTGTTTCCCCATTGGCTGCGTTCTCGTTTTGTTTATTTAATTCGCACCCGTTGCGTTTTATTAATAGGGCGTTTGCAGATTTTCTACATTTCTTTTGTGAGTTGTAATTGCACTGAATGTTTTAATTGAGCTCGCAGATCAGATTGCAGATCTTTTCCCATACACTGCAGATCATTTCTCCATCGTTATTATGATGAAAATCTGCCGCAAGCTAACTCCCTTCCGCAGTCTAAGGCAGTCTAAGGTTCCAGACCATCGAATTCCAGATAATCGGTGGTGTGCTACGTGAAAGTCTTCCAAAATAGAATCTGCACTTTGGGAAAAAATAAAAAATTATAATTTTAAATTTTATTTATTTTTTAATAATTTTTATATTGACTGCATTAGATGCTGCCCCATTTCCACAGGGCATATGCAACTGCCCCCACCCCCCCCCCCCCAATCAGCTCTGCTTTTAGAAGATAAGCTTTAAATGTTCAATCAAGCTATCCCATAAATTGTTTGTTTCTGCAGAGTGGTGCGCTATAGTCCTAAAAATGGAAAAGAAAGTGTCTGAAGCCAGTGTTAACCGCAGGAAGTCCAACAATCCTCAGCGGGTGTCTGCAGCCTCGGCTGGTACATCTCAGAGTAAGAGGAAGCGTCTTTTTTATATATTTTTTTTTGTAAGGAATAAATAACGAAAGCTAAAGGAGATGCGTGGGACTGAGCTTGCTGTGGTGACCAGTAATGTGTCCAACGCTTGTCCACAGAATGTTCGCTGCATTTATTGTATTGGATAACGGGTTACAGAAGTCCAAAAAGGGGAGACTGTTAAACTCTGTTCTTTGTCTTCTATCTAATTTAAACCAGACACGAGCCAGAGAGTGCCATTGCCCATACGGAGGTTTTACCGCCCAGGTACTCGGGCACTGATGGAAATACGCAAGTACCAGAAATCAACGAAGCTGCTGATCAGGAAGGCCCCGTTCTACCGCCTGGTGAGATGGTGTTGCCTGTTCTGCATCTAACAGTTTCCCCTACTCTGTGCTCTGCTAGTAATGTCTGCTTTTTCTGTTTTAGGTGAGAGAGGTCTGCCTGGAGTATTCCCACGGAGTGCCGTTCAGCTGGCAAAGCCAAGCGCTGATGGCATTGCAGGAGGTAAGGCTTCTTAGCGGCGTAAACGCTCGCTGTATTCTGTTTGGGGTAATCTTAGAATTATGTATTGTACTAAGATCTGATGCGGCCATGTATACCTCACCCATATCCTGGCCGTGTTCTGCTCTGTATATCCCATCACGTGTCACTAGAATCAGCGCTAATGCTCGATCTCCATCATAGTCATCGGTTGCGATTCGGAATGGTTTAAAGCACCAGCCAACAAGCTGAAACTTAAGCAGGCTGGCCGTCTGCTTCAAACACCTGAGTACAACAGGGATCTGCGATGCCTTCAAGTGGCGTGCCCATGTTTTGCAGAACGGTGTCGAGTTTCACCCTCTAAACATTGCAGCATGTCGGCAATCCTGCAGCCAATGGGGGGGCTCTGAGCGACATCCCAGGATTGGGTCTGTGTGCAAATAGGCACATAGTATATCCCGTACAGGCCACTTACTGATGACTTCAGTGGGCATGATGCCCGTGTTCAGCCCCAGTGCAGTCTCACTGTACCAGACAACTCCTATTACGCAGTCCCCGCTCTCTGATCTTTATCACATCATACACCACTATAATTAGAATTCCCAGCTCAGCTCCGAGCTCATTAGACAGACACGCATTACACAGCGACCTTTCTCAAGGCATAAAGGAATGTTCAAAACCAATACTCCTGATAACACTGGAAAAAGGTTGGTTTCCTACCAGAAGGTAGGAGGTGGACGACAGAGAAGGAGTGCCTTGTGATCCAAGCAGCTCACACCAAGGAAGGTCAGTTCCTTGAAAACAAACGTGAGGAAAAAGAAAAGGGTAGTGGAGCGCTAGGTTGGTATTAGAAAAAAATTCTTAGTTTGAGTATGGTCAATTGGGTATCACAATTAGTAAAATTTATTCAACACTGATAAACATAGTAAAAATGGTTGATACATTTAGACACATGAAGAGGTTATAAATGAATACATAAAATCAGCACATATAAAAAAGAATTTAAGAATAGTTGGCCTGAGCACTATACTTATGCGTTCTCCCGCTTGCCAAATGTCCTGAGCCAGTCCGTCCTGTAGTTTAACTGGAGATTGTGGAGGCTGGGTGTCCATATACCATGCTGGGAATTCGATGCCGCTGTGTAGGATGTCGCTGTCTGGATGTTGTATAGACAGATGCACAGGCTGAAGGTAGGCTTCCCAATGAGTATGCTGGTGGTTGTATCCCAAGGTTCTCTTCCAGTGGGTGAAGAACGGATGGAAAATTAATCCGAATATAAAGGCTGGGCAAGATATGGTTTTGGGAGTGTCCCGCAATAGAGCTCAGAGTCCAAACTGACAGTATACTGACGCGTTTCGTTACCTAGGCTGGTAACTTTATCAAAGGAGAGTCTCCTTTGATAAAGTTACCAGCCTAGGTAACGAAACGTCCCTCTATTGTGAGATTTCTCGCAGTTCCCTGCTGCAAACTGGAAGCGGGATAAGGGGGGCAGGATAGGCAGGTTCCGGAAACGGGGGCGTTTTCTGAGAGCTCCCAGATCTGGATCTTCCAGCACAGATTTCCTGGCCTCTGCTACAGAACAGCTTGGGCCAATATGACCAGCCTCGGGCTCCCTCAGATTGACCATGTTTTTGTGCAGTGATCCGTTGCAGCAGTGGATCACAGAAGTCGATAGGAGGTGTTTATTGACACAAGGGGTGAGATTTAATAGGATGAGAGATTCAGAAAGTGATAGATTTGGTAAGAAATCTCCAGCTTTTTTTAAAGCGCCAATCATTTACACTGCAGAACCAGTTTCATTTTGCCGTGTAAATGATTGCCGCTTTTAAAAAAAGGGACGTCTGTTTCCCCATTGGCTGCGTTCTCGTTTTGTTTATTTAATTCGCACCCGTTGCGTTTTATTAATAGGGCGTTTGCAGATTTTCTACATTTCTTTTGTGAGTTGTAATTGCACTGAATGTTTTAATTGAGCTCGCAGATCAGATTGTAGATCTTTTCCCATACACTGCAGATCATTTCTCCATCGTTATTATGATGAAAATCTGCCGCAAGCTAACTCCCTTCCGCAGTCTAAGGCAGTCTAAGGTTCCAGACCATCGAATTCCAGATAATCGGTGGTGTGCTACGTGAAAGTCTTCCAAAATAGAATCTGCACTTTGGGAAAAAATAAAAAATTATAATTTTAAATTTTATTTATTTTTTAATAATTTTTATATTGACTGCATTAGATGCTGCCCCATTTCCACAGGGCATATGCAACTGCCCCCACCCCCCCCCCCCCCCAATCAGCTCTGCTTTTAGAAGATAAGCTTTAAATGTTCAATCAAGCTATCCCATAAATTGTTTGTTTCTGCAGAGTGGTGCGCTATAGTCCTAAAAATGGAAAAGAAAGTGTCTGAAGCCAGTGTTAACCGCAGGAAGTCCAACAATCCTCAGCGGGTGTCTGCAGCCTCGGCTGGTACATCTCAGAGTAAGAGGAAGCGTCTTTTTTATATATTTTTTTTGTAAGGAATAAATAACGAAAGCTAAAGGAGATGCGTGGGACTGAGCTTGCTGTGGTGACCAGTAATGTGTCCAACGCTTGTCCACAGAATGTTCGCTGCATTTATTGTATTGGATAACGGGTTACAGAAGTCCAAAAAGGGGAGACTGTTAAACTCTGTTCTTTGTCTTCTATCTAATTTAAACCAGACACGAGCCAGAGAGTGCCATTGCCCATACGGAGGTTTTACCGCCCAGGTACTCGGGCACTGATGGAAATACGCAAGTACCAGAAATCAACGAAGCTGCTGATCAGGAAGGCCCCGTTCTACCGCCTGGTGAGATGGTGTTGCCTGTTCTGCATCTAACAGTTTCCCCTACTCTGTGCTCTGCTAGTAATGTCTGCTTTTTCTGTTTTAGGTGAGAGAGGTCTGCCTGGAGTATTCCCACGGAGTGCCGTTCAGCTGGCAAAGCCAAGCGCTGATGGCATTGCAGGAGGTAAGGCTTCTTAGCGGCGTAAACGCTCGCTGTATTCTGTTTGGGGTAATCTTAGAATTATGTATTGTACTAAGATCTGATGCGGCCATGTATACCTCACCCATATCCTGGCCGTGTTCTGCTCTGTATATCCCATCACGTGTCACTAGAATCAGCGCTAATGCTCGATCTCCATCATAGTCATCGGTTGCGATTCGGAATGGTTTAAAGCACCAGCCAACAAGCTGAAACTTAAGCAGGCTGGCCGTCTGCTTCAAACACCTGAGTACAACAGGGATCTGCGATGCCTTCAAGTGGCGTGCCCATGTTTTGCAGAACGGTGTCGAGTTTCACCCTCTAAACATTGCAGCATGTCGGCAATCCTGCAGCCAATGGGGGGGCTCTGAGCGACATCCCAGGATTGGGTCTGTGTGCAAATAGGCACATAGTATATCCCGTACAGGCCACTTACTGATGACTTCAGTGGGCATGATGCCCGTGTTCAGCCCCAGTGCAGTCTCACTGTACCAGACAACTCCTATTACGCAGTCCCCGCTCTCTGATCTTTATCACATCATACACCACTATAATTAGAATTCCCAGCTCAGCTCCGAGCTCATTAGACAGACACTCATTACACAGCGACCTTTCTCAAGGCATAAAGGAATGTTCAAAACCAATACTCCTGATAACACTGGAAAAAGGTTGGTTTCCTACCAGAAGGTAGGAGGTGGACGACAGAGAAGGAGTGCCTTGTGATCCAAGCAGCTCACACCAAGGAAGGTCAGTTCCTTGAAAACAAACGTGAGGAAAAAGAAAAGGGTAGTGGAGCGCTAGGTTGGTATTAGAAAAAAATTCTTAGTTTGAGTATGGTCAATTGGGTATCACAATTAGTCAAATTTATTCAACACTGATAAACATAGTAAAAATGGTTGATACATTTAGACACATGAAGAGGTTATAAATGAATACATAAAATCAGCACATATAAAAAAGAATTTAAGAATAGTTGGCCTGAGCACTATACTTATGCGTTCTCCCGCTTGCCAAATGTCCTGAGCCAGTCCGTCCTGTAGTTTAACTGGAGATTGTGGAGGCTGGGTGTCCATATACCATGCTGGGAATTCGATGCCGCTGTGTAGGATGTCGCTGTCTGGATGTTGTATAGACAGATGCACAGGCTGAAGGTAGGCTTCCCAATGAGTATGCTGGTGGTTGTATCCCAAGGTTCTCTTCCAGTGGGTGAAGAACGGATGGAAAATTAATCCGAATATAAAGGCTGGGCAAGATATGGTTTTGGGAGTGTCCCGCAATAGAGCTCAGAGTCCAAACTGACAGTATACTGACGCGTTTCGTTACCTAGGCTGGTAACTTTATCAAAGGAGAGTCTCCTTTGATAAAGTTACCAGCCTAGGTAACGAAACGTCCCTCTATTGTGAGATTTCTCGCAGTTCCCTGCTGCAAACTGGAAGCGGGATAAGGGGGGCAGGATAGGCAGGTTCCGGAAACGGGGGCGTTTTCTGAGAGCTCCCAGATCTGGATCTTCCAGCACAGATTTCCTGGCCTCTGCTACAGAACAGCTTGGGCCAATATGACCAGCCTCGGGCTCCCTCAGATTGACCATGTTTTTGTGCAGTGATCCGTTGCAGCAGTGGATCACAGAAGTCGATAGGAGGTGTTTATTGACACAAGGGGTGAGATTTAATAGGATGAGAGATTCAGAAAGTGATAGATTTGGTAAGAAATCTCCAGCTTTTTTTAAAGCGCCAATCATTTACACTGCAGAACCAGTTTCATTTTGCCGTGTAAATGATTGCCGCTTTTAAAAAAAGGGACGTCTGTTTCCCCATTGGCTGCGTTCTCGTTTTGTTTATTTAATTCGCACCCGTTGCGTTTTATTAATAGGGCGTTTGCAGATTTTCTACATTTCTTTTGTGAGTTGTAATTGCACTGAATGTTTTAATTGAGCTCGCAGATCAGATTGTAGATCTTTTCCCATACACTGCAGATCATTTCTCCATCGTTATTATGATGAAAATCTGCCGCAAGCTAACTCCCTTCCGCAGTCTAAGGCAGTCTAAGGTTCCAGACCATCGAATTCCAGATAATCGGTGGTGTGCTACGTGAAAGTCTTCCAAAATAGAATCTGCACTTTGGGAAAAAATAAAAAATTATAATTTTAAATTTTATTTATTTTTTAATAATTTTTATATTGACTGCATTAGATGCTGCCCCATTTCCACAGGGCATATGCAACTGCCCCCCCCCCCCCCCCAATCAGCTCTGCTTTTAGAAGATAAGCTTTAAATGTTCAATCAAGCTATCCCATAAATTGTTTGTTTCTGCAGAGTGGTGCGCTATAGTCCTAAAAATGGAAAAGAAAGTGTCTGAAGCCAGTGTTAACCGCAGGAAGTCCAACAATCCTCAGCGGGTGTCTGCAGCCTCGGCTGGTACATCTCAGAGTAAGAGGAAGCGTCTTTTTTATATATTTTTTTTGTAAGGAATAAATAACGAAAGCTAAAGGAGATGCGTGGGACTGAGCTTGCTGTGGTGACCAGTAATGTGTCCAACGCTTGTCCACAGAATGTTCGCTGCATTTATTGTATTGGATAACGGGTTACAGAAGTCCAAAAAGGGGAGACTGTTAAACTCTGTTCTTTGTCTTCTATCTAATTTAAACCAGACACGAGCCAGAGAGTGCCATTGCCCATACGGAGGTTTTACCGCCCAGGTACTCGGGCACTGATGGAAATACGCAAGTACCAGAAATCAACGAAGCTGCTGATCAGGAAGGCCCCGTTCTACCGCCTGGTGAGATGGTGTTGCCTGTTCTGCATCTAACAGTTTCCCCTACTCTGTGCTCTGCTAGTAATGTCTGCTTTTTCTGTTTTAGGTGAGAGAGGTCTGCCTGGAGTATTCCCACGGAGTGCCGTTCAGCTGGCAAAGCCAAGCGCTGATGGCATTGCAGGAGGTAAGGCTTCTTAGCGGCGTAAACGCTCGCTGTATTCTGTTTGGGGTAATCTTAGAATTATGTATTGTACTAAGATCTGATGCGGCCATGTATACCTCACCCATATCCTGGCCGTGTTCTGCTCTGTATATCCCATCACGTGTCACTAGAATCAGCGCTAATGCTCGATCTCCATCATAGTCATCGGTTGCGATTCGGAATGGTTTAAAGCACCAGCCAACAAGCTGAAACTTAAGCAGGCTGGCCGTCTGCTTCAAACACCTGAGTACAACAGGGATCTGCGATGCCTTCAAGTGGCGTGCCCATGTTTTGCAGAACGGTGTCGAGTTTCACCCTCTAAACATTGCAGCATGTCGGCAATCCTGCAGCCAATGGGGGGGCTCTGAGCGACATCCCAGGATTGGGTCTGTGTGCAAATAGGCACATAGTATATCCCGTACAGGCCACTTACTGATGACTTCAGTGGGCATGATGCCCGTGTTCAGCCCCAGTGCAGTCTCACTGTACCAGACAACTCCTATTACGCAGTCCCCGCTCTCTGATCTTTATCACATCATACACCACTATAATTAGAATTCCCAGCTCAGCTCCGAGCTCATTAGACAGACACGCATTACACAGCGACCTTTCTCAAGGCATAAAGGAATGTTCAAAACCAATACTCCTGATAACACTGGAAAAAGGTTGGTTTCCTACCAGAAGGTAGGAGGTGGACGACAGAGAAGGAGTGCCTTGTGATCCAAGCAGCTCACACCAAGGAAGGTCAGTTCCTTGAAAACAAACGTGAGGAAAAAGAAAAGGGTAGTGGAGCGCTAGGTTGGTATTAGAAAAAAATTCTTAGTTTGAGTATGGTCAATTGGGTATCACAATTAGTAAAATTTATTCAACACTGATAAACATAGTAAAAATGGTTGATACATTTAGACACATGAAGAGGTTATAAATGAATACATAAAATCAGCACATATAAAAAAGAATTTAAGAATAGTTGGCCTGAGCACTATACTTATGCGTTCTCCCGCTTGCCAAATGTCCTGAGCCAGTCCGTCCTGTAGTTTAACTGGAGATTGTGGAGGCTGGGTGTCCATATACCATGCTGGGAATTCGATGCCGCTGTGTAGGATGTCGCTGTCTGGATGTTGTATAGACAGATGCACAGGCTGAAGGTAGGCTTCCCAATGAGTATGCTGGTGGTTGTATCCCAAGGTTCTCTTCCAGTGGGTGAAGAACGGATGGAAAATTAATCCGAATATAAAGGCTGGGCAAGATATGGTTTTGGGAGTGTCCCGCAATAGAGCTCAGAGTCCAAACTGACAGTATACTGACGCGTTTCGTTACCTAGGCTGGTAACTTTATCAAAGGAGAGTCTCCTTTGATAAAGTTACCAGCCTAGGTAACGAAACGTCCCTCTATTGTGAGATTTCTCGCAGTTCCTTGCTGCAAACTGGAAGCGGGATAAGGGGGGCAGGATAGGCAGGTTCCGGAAACGGGGGCGTTTTCTGAGAGCTCCCAGATCTGGATCTTCCAGCACAGATTTCCTGGCCTCTGCTACAGAACAGCTTGGGCCAATATGACCAGCCTCGGGCTCCCTCAGATTGACCATGTTTTTGTGCAGTGATCCGTTGCAGCAGTGGATCACAGAAGTCGATAGGAGGTGTTTATTGACACAAGGGGTGAGATTTAATAGGATGAGAGATTCAGAAAGTGATAGATTTGGTAAGAAATCTCCAGCTTTTTTTAAAGCGCCAATCATTTACACTGCATAACCAGTTTCATTTTGCCGTGTAAATGATTGCCGCTTTTAAAAAAAGGGACGTCTGTTTCCCCATTGGCTGCGTTCTCGTTTTGTTTATTTAATTCGCACCCGTTGCGTTTTATTAATAGGGCGTTTGCAGATTTTCTACATTTCTTTTGTGAGTTGTAATTGCACTGAATGTTTTAATTGAGCTCGCAGATCAGATTGTAGATCTTTTCCCATACACTGCAGATCATTTCTCCATCGTTATTATGATGAAAATCTGCTGCAAGCTAACTCCCTTCCGCAGTCTAAGGCAGTCTAAGGTTCCAGACCATCGAATTCCAGATAATCGGTGGTGTGCTACGTGAAAGTCTTCCAAAATAGAATCTGCACTTTGGGAAAAAATAAAAAATTATAATTTTAAATTTTATTTATTTTTTAATAATTTTTATATTGACTGCATTAGATGCTGCCCCATTTCCACAGGGCATATGCAACTGCCCCCCCCCCCCCCCCCAATCAGCTCTGCTTTTAGAAGATAAGCTTTAAATGTTCAATCAAGCTATCCCATAAATTGTTTGTTTCTGCAGAGTGGTGCGCTATAGTCCTAAAAATGGAAAAGAAAGTGTCTGAAGCCAGTGTTAACCGCAGGAAGTCCAACAATCCTCAGCGGGTGTCTGCAGCCTCGGCTGGTACATCTCAGAGTAAGAGGAAGCGTCTTTTTTATATATTTTTTTTGTAAGGAATAAATAACGAAAGCTAAAGGAGATGCGTGGGACTGAGCTTGCTGTGGTGACCAGTAATGTGTCCAACGCTTGTCCACAGAATGTTCGCTGCATTTATTGTATTGGATAACGGGTTACAGAAGTCCAAAAAGGGGAGACTGTTAAACTCTGTTCTTTGTCTTCTATCTAATTTAAACCAGACACGAGCCAGAGAGTGCCATTGCCCATACGGAGGTTTTACCGCCCAGGTACTCGGGCACTGATGGAAATACGCAAGTACCAGAAATCAACGAAGCTGCTGATCAGGAAGGCCCCGTTCTACCGCCTGGTGAGATGGTGTTGCCTGTTCTGCATCTAACAGTTTCCCCTACTCTGTGCTCTGCTAGTAATGTCTGCTTTTTCTGTTTTAGGTGAGAGAGGTCTGCCTGGAGTATTCCCACGGAGTGCCGTTCAGCTGGCAAAGCCAAGCGCTGATGGCATTGCAGGAGGTAAGGCTTCTTAGCGGTGTAAACGCTCGCTGTATTCTGTTTGGGGTAATCTTAGAATTATGTATTGTACTAAGATCTGATGCGGCCATGTATACCTCACCCATATCCTGGCCGTGTTCTGCTCTGTATATCCCATCACGTGTCACTAGAATCAGCGCTAATGCTCGATCTCCATCATAGTCATCGGTTGCGATTCGGAATGGTTTAAAGCACCAGCCAACAAGCTGAAACTTAAGCAGGCTGGCCGTCTGCTTCAAACACCTGAGTACAACAGGGATCTGCGATGCCTTCAAGTGGCGTGCCCATGTTTTGCAGAACGGTGTCGAGTTTCACCCTCTAAACATTGCAGCATGTCGGCAATCCTGCAGCCAATGGGGGGGCTCTGAGCGACATCCCAGGATTGGGTCTGTGTGCAAATAGGCACATAGTATATCCCGTACAGGCCACTTACTGATGACTTCAGTGGGCATGATGCCCGTGTTCAGCCCCAGTGCAGTCTCACTGTACCAGACAACTCCTATTACGCAGTCCCCGCTCTCTGATCTTTATCACATCATACACCACTATAATTAGAATTCCCAGCTCAGCTCCGAGCTCATTAGACAGACACGCATTACACAGCGACCTTTCTCAAGGCATAAAGGAATGTTCAAAACCAATACTCCTGATAACACTGGAAAAAGGTTGGTTTCCTACCAGAAGGTAGGAGGTGGATGACAGAGAAGGAGTGCCTTGTGATCCAAGCAGCTCACACCAAGGAAGGTCAGTTCCTTGAAAACAAACGTGAGGAAAAAGAAAAGGGTAGTGGAGCGCTAGGTTGGTATTAGAAAAAAATTCTTAGTTTGAGTATGGTCAATTGGGTATCACAATTAGTAAAATTTATTCAACACTGATAAACATAGTAAAAATGGTTGATACATTTAGACACATGAAGAGGTTATAAATGAATACATAAAATCAGCACATATAAAAAAGAATTTAAGAATAGTTGGCCTGAGCACTATACTTATGCGTTCTCCCGCTTGCCAAATGTCCTGAGCCAGTCCGTCCTGTAGTTTAACTGGAGATTGTGGAGGCTGGGTGTCCATATACCATGCTGGGAATTCGATGCCGCTGTGTAGGATGTCGCTGTCTGGATGTTGTATAGACAGATGCACAGGCTGAAGGTAGGCTTCCCAATGAGTATGCTGGTGGTTGTATCCCAAGGTTCTCTTCCAGTGGGTGAAGAACGGATGGAAAATTAATCCGAATATAAAGGCTGGGCAAGATATGGTTTTGGGAGTGTCCCGCAATAGAGCTCAGAGTCCAAACTGACAGTATACTGACGCGTTTCGTTACCTAGGCTGGTAACTTTATCAAAGGAGAGTCTCCTTTGATAAAGTTACCAGCCTAGGTAGCGAAACGTCCCTCTATTGTGAGATTTCTCGCAGTTCCTTGCTGCAAACTGGAAGCGGGATAAGGGGGGCAGGATAGGCAGGTTCCGGAAACGGGGGCGTTTTCTGAGAGCTCCCAGATCTGGATCTTCCAGCACAGATTTCCTGGCCTCTGCTACAGAACAGCTTGGGCCAATATGACCAGCCTCGGGCTCCCTCAGATTGACCATGTTTTTGTGCAGTGATCCGTTGCAGCAGTGGATCACAGAAGTCGATAGGAGGTGTTTATTGACACAAGGGGTGAGATTTAATAGGATGAGAGATTCAGAAAGTGATAGATTTGGTAAGAAATCTCCAGCTTTTTTTAAAGCGCCAATCATTTACACTGCATAACCAGTTTCATTTTGCCGTGTAAATGATTGCCGCTTTTAAAAAAAGGGACGTCTGTTTCCCCATTGGCTGCGTTCTCGTTTTGTTTATTTAATTCGCACCCGTTGCGTTTTATTAATAGGGCGTTTGCAGATTTTCTACATTTCTTTTGTGAGTTGTAATTGCACTGAATGTTTTAATTGAGCTCGCAGATCAGATTGTAGATCTTTTCCCATACACTGCAGATCATTTCTCCATCGTTATTATGATGAAAATCTGCCGCAAGCTAACTCCCTTCCGCAGTCTAAGGCAGTCTAAGGTTCCAGACCATCGAATTCCAGATAATCGGTGGTGTGCTACGTGAAAGTCTTCCAAAATAGAATCTGCACTTTGGGAAAAAATAAAAAATTATAATTTTAAATTTTATTTATTTTTTAATAATTTTTATATTGACTGCATTAGATGCTGCCCCATTTCCACAGGGCATATGCAACTGCCCCCCCCCCCCCCCCCCAATCAGCTCTGCTTTTAGAAGATAAGCTTTAAATGTTCAATCAAGCTATCCCATAAATTGTTTGTTTCTGCAGAGTGGTGCGCTATAGTCCTAAAAATGGAAAAGAAAGTGTCTGAAGCCAGTGTTAACCGCAGGAAGTCCAACAATCCTCAGCGGGTGTCTGCAGCCTCGGCTGGTACATCTCAGAGTAAGAGGAAGCGTCTTTTTTATATATTTTTTTTGTAAGGAATAAATAACGAAAGCTAAAGGAGATGCGTGGGACTGAGCTTGCTGTGGTGACCAGTAATGTGTCCAACGCTTGTCCACAGAATGTTCGCTGCATTTATTGTATTGGATAACGGGTTACAGAAGTCCAAAAAGGGGAGACTGTTAAACTCTGTTCTTTGTCTTCTATCTAATTTAAACCAGACACGAGCCAGAGAGTGCCATTGCCCATACGGAGGTTTTACCGCCCAGGTACTCGGGCACTGATGGAAATACGCAAGTACCAGAAATCAACGAAGCTGCTGATCAGGAAGGCCCCGTTCTACCGCCTGGTGAGATGGTGTTGCCTGTTCTGCATCTAACAGTTTCCCCTACTCTGTGCTCTGCTAGTAATGTCTGCTTTTTCTGTTTTAGGTGAGAGAGGTCTGCCTGGAGTATTCCCACGGAGTGCCGTTCAGCTGGCAAAGCCAAGCGCTGATGGCATTGCAGGAGGTAAGGCTTCTTAGCGGTGTAAACGCTCGCTGTATTCTGTTTGGGGTAATCTTAGAATTATGTATTGTACTAAGATCTGATGCGGCCATGTATACCTCACCCATATCCTGGCCGTGTTCTGCTCTGTATATCCCATCACGTGTCACTAGAATCAGCGCTAATGCTCGATCTCCATCATAGTCATCGGTTGCGATTCGGAATGGTTTAAAGCACCAGCCAACAAGCTGAAACTTAAGCAGGCTGGCCGTCTGCTTCAAACACCTGAGTACAACAGGGATCTGCGATGCCTTCAAGTGGCGTGCCCATGTTTTGCAGAACGGTGTCGAGTTTCACCCTCTAAACATTGCAGCATGTCGGCAATCCTGCAGCCAATGGGGGGGCTCTGAGCGACATCCCAGGATTGGGTCTGTGTGCAAATAGGCACATAGTATATCCCGTACAGGCCACTTACTGATGACTTCAGTGGGCATGATGCCCGTGTTCAGCCCCAGTGCAGTCTCACTGTACCAGACAACTCCTATTACGCAGTCCCCGCTCTCTGATCTTTATCACATCATACACCACTATAATTAGAATTCCCAGCTCAGCTCCGAGCTCATTAGACAGACACGCATTACACAGCGACCTTTCTCAAGGCATAAAGGAATGTTCAAAACCAATACTCCTGATAACACTGGAAAAAGGTTGGTTTCCTACCAGAAGGTAGGAGGTGGACGACAGAGAAGGAGTGCCTTGTGATCCAAGCAGCTCACACCAAGGAAGGTCAGTTCCTTGAAAACAAACGTGAGGAAAAAGAAAAGGGTAGTGGAGCGCTAGGTTGGTATTAGAAAAAAATTCTTAGTTTGAGTATAGTCAATTGGGTATCACAATTAGTAAAATTTATTCAACACTGATAAACATAGTAAAAATGGTTGATACATTTAGACACATGAAGAGGTTATAAATGAATACATAAAATCAGCACATATAAAAAAGAATTTAAGAATAGTTGGCCTGAGCACTATACTTATGCGTTCTCCCGCTTGCCAAATGTCCTGAGCCAGTCCGTCCTGTAGTTTAACTGGAGATTGTGGAGGCTGGGTGTCCATATACCATGCTGGGAATTCGATGCCGCTGTGTAGGATGTCGCTGTCTGGATGTTGTATAGACAGATGCACAGGCTGAAGGTAGGCTTCCCAATGAGTATGCTGGTGGTTGTATCCCAAGGTTCTCTTCCAGTGGGTGAAGAACGGATGGAAAATTAATCCGAATATAAAGGCTGGGCAAGATATGGTTTTGGGAGTGTCCCGCAATAGAGCTCAGAGTCCAAACTGACAGTATACTGACGCGTTTCGTTACCTAGGCTGGTAACTTTATCAAAGGAGAGTCTCCTTTGATAAAGTTACCAGCCTAGGTAACGAAACGTCCCTCTATTGTGAGATTTCTCGCAGTTCCCTGCTGCAAACTGGAAGCGGGATAAGGGGGGCAGGATAGGCAGGTTCCGGAAACGGGGGCGTTTTCTGAGAGCTCCCAGATCTGGATCTTCCAGCACAGATTTCCTGGCCTCTGCTACAGAACAGCTTGGGCCAATATGACCAGCCTCGGGCTCCCTCAGATTGACCATGTTTTTGTGCAGTGATCCGTTGCAGCAGTGGATCACAGAAGTCGATAGGAGGTGTTTATTGACACAAGAGGTGAGATTTAATAGGATGAGAGATTCAGAAAGTGATAGATTTGGTAAGAAATCTCCAGCTTTTTTTAAAGCGCCAATCATTTACACTGCAGAACCAGTTTCATTTTGCCGTGTAAATGATTGCCGCTTTTAAAAAAAGGGACGTCTGTTTCCCCATTGGCTGCGTTCTCGTTTTGTTTATTTAATTCGCACCCGTTGCGTTTTATTAATAGGGCGTTTGCAGATTTTCTACATTTCTTTTGTGAGTTGTAATTGCACTGAATGTTTTAATTGAGCTCGCAGATCAGATTGTAGATCTTTTCCCATACACTGCAGATCATTTCTCCATCGTTATTATGATGAAAATCTGCCGCAAGCTAACTCCCTTCCGCAGTCTAAGGCAGTCTAAGGTTCCAGACCATCGAATTCCAGATAATCGGTGGTGTGCTACGTGAAAGTCTTCCAAAATAGAATCTGCACTTTGGGAAAAAATAAAAAATTATAATTTTAAATTTTATTTATTTTTTAATAATTTTTATATTGACTGCATTAGATGCTGCCCCATTTCCACAGGGCATATGCAACTGCCCCCACCCCCCCCCCCCCCCAATCAGCTCTGCTTTTAGAAGATAAGCTTTAAATGTTCAATCAAGCTATCCCATAAATTGTTTGTTTCTGCAGAGTGGTGCGCTATAGTCCTAAAAATGGAAAAGAAAGTGTCTGAAGCCAGTGTTAACCGCAGGAAGTCCAACAATCCTCAGCGGGTGTCTGCAGCCTCGGCTGGTACATCTCAGAGTAAGAGGAAGCGTCTTTTTTATATATTTTTTTTGTAAGGAATAAATAACGAAAGCTAAAGGAGATGCGTGGGACTGAGCTTGCTGTGGTGACCAGTAATGTGTCCAACGCTTGTCCACAGAATGTTCGCTGCATTTATTGTATTGGATAACGGGTTACAGAAGTCCAAAAAGGGGAGACTGTTAAACTCTGTTCTTTGTCTTCTATCTAATTTAAACCAGACACGAGCCAGAGAGTGCCATTGCCCATACGGAGGTTTTACCGCCCAGGTACTCGGGCACTGATGGAAATACGCAAGTACCAGAAATCAACGAAGCTGCTGATCAGGTAGGCCCCGTTCTACCGCCTGGTGAGATGGTGTTGCCTGTTCTGCATCTAACAGTTTCCCCTACTCTGTGCTCTGCTAGTAATGTCTGCTTTTTCTGTTTTAGGTGAGAGAGGTCTGCCTGGAGTATTCCCACGGAGTGCCGTTCAGCTGGCAAAGCCAAGCGCTGATGGCATTGCAGGAGGTAAGGCTTCTTAGCGGCGTAAACGCTCGCTGTATTCTGTTTGGGGTAATCTTAGAATTATGTATTGTACTAAGATCTGATGCGGCCATGTATACCTCACCCATATCCTGGCCGTGTTCTGCTCTGTATATCCCATCACGTGTCACTAGAATCAGCGCTAATGCTCGATCTCCATCATAGTCATCGGTTGCGATTCGGAATGGTTGAAAGCACCAGCCAACAAGCTGAAACTTAAGCAGGCTGGCCGTCTGCTTCAAACACCTGAGTACAACAGGGATCTGCGATGCCTTCAAGTGGCGTGCCCATGTTTTGCAGAACGGTGTCGAGTTTCACCCTCTAAACATTGCAGCATGTCGGCAATCCTGCAGCCAATGGGGGGGCTCTGAGCGACATCCCAGGATTGGGTCTGTGTGCAAATAGGCACATAGTATATCCCGTACAGGCCACTTACTGATGACTTCAGTGGGCATGATGCCCGTGTTCAGCCCCAGTGCAGTCTCACTGTACCAGACAACTCCTATTACGCAGTCCCCGCTCTCTGATCTTTATCACATCATACACCACTATAATTAGAATTCCCAGCTCAGCTCCGAGCTCATTAGACAGACACGCATTACACAGCGACCTTTCTCAAGGCATAAAGGAATGTTCAAAACCAATACTCCTGATAACACTGGAAAAAGGTTGGTTTCCTACCAGAAGGTAGGAGGTGGACGACAGAGAAGGAGTGCCTTGTGATCCAAGCAGCTCACACCAAGGAAGGTCAGTTCCTTGAAAACAAACGTGAGGAAAAAGAAAAGGGTAGTGGAGCGCTAGGTTGGTATTAGAAAAAAATTCTTAGTTTGAGTATGGTCAATTGGGTATCACAATTAGTAAAATTTATTCAACACTGATAAACATAGTAAAAATGGTTGATACATTTAGACACATGAAGAGGTTATAAATGAATACATAAAATCAGCACATATAAAAAAGAATTTAAGAATAGTTGGCCTGAGCACTATACTTATGCGTTCTCCCGCTTGCCAAATGTCCTGAGCCAGTCCGTCCTGTAGTTTAACTGGAGATTGTGGAGGCTGGGTGTCCATATACCATGCTGGGAATTCGATGCCGCTGTGTAGGATGTCGCTGTCTGGATGTTGTATAGACAGATGCACAGGCTGAAGGTAGGCTTCCCAATGAGTATGCTGGTGGTTGTATCCCAAGGTTCTCTTCCAGTGGGTGAAGAACGGATGGAAAATTAATCCGAATATAAAGGCTGGGCAAGATATGGTTTTGGGAGTGTCCCGCAATAGAGCTCAGAGTCCAAACTGACAGTATACTGACGCGTTTCGTTACCTAGGCTGGTAACTTTATCAAAGGAGAGTCTCCTTTGATAAAGTTACCAGCCTAGGTAACGAAACGTCCCTCTATTGTGAGATTTCTCGCAGTTCCTTGCTGCAAACTGGAAGCGGGATAAGGGGGGCAGGATAGGCAGGTTCCGGAAACGGGGGCGTTTTCTGAGAGCTCCCAGATCTGGATCTTCCAGCACAGATTTCCTGGCCTCTGCTACAGAACAGCTTGGGCCAATATGACCAGCCTCGGGCTCCCTCAGATTGACCATGTTTTTGTGCAGTGATCCGTTGCAGCAGTGGATCACAGAAGTCGATAGGAGGTGTTTATTGACACAAGGGGTGAGATTTAATAGGATGAGAGATTCAGAAAGTGATAGATTTGGTAAGAAATCTCCAGCTTTTTTTAAAGCGCCAATCATTTACACTGCATAACCAGTTTCATTTTGCCGTGTAAATGATTGCCGCTTTTAAAAAAAGGGACGTCTGTTTCCCCATTGGCTGCGTTCTCGTTTTGTTTATTTAATTCGCACCCGTTGCGTTTTATTAATAGGGCGTTTGCAGATTTTCTACATTTCTTTTGTGAGTTGTAATTGCACTGAATGTTTTAATTGAGCTCGCAGATCAGATTGTAGATCTTTTCCCATACACTGCAGATCATTTCTCCATCGTTATTATGATGAAAATCTGCCGCAAGCTAACTCCCTTCCGCAGTCTAAGGCAGTCTAAGGTTCCAGACCATCGAATTCCAGATAATCGGTGGTGTGCTACGTGAAAGTCTTCCAAAATAGAATCTGCACTTTGGGAAAAAATAAAAAATTATAATTTTAAATTTTATTTATTTTTTAATAATTTTTATATTGACTGCATTAGATGCTGCCCCATTTCCACAGGGCATATGCAACTGCCCCCACCCCCCCCCCCCCCCAATCAGCTCTGCTTTTAGAAGATAAGCTTTAAATGTTCAATCAAGCTATCCCATAAATTGTTTGTTTCTGCAGAGTGGTGCGCTATAGTCCTAAAAATGGAAAAGAAAGTGTCTGAAGCCAGTGTTAACCGCAGGAAGTCCAACAATCCTCAGCGGGTGTCTGCAGCCTCGGCTGGTACATCTCAGAGTAAGAGGAAGCGTCTTTTTTATATATTTTTTTTGTAAGGAATAAATAACGAAAGCTAAAGGAGATGCGTGGGACTGAGCTTGCTGTGGTGACCAGTAATGTGTCCAACGCTTGTCCACAGAATGTTCGCTGCATTTATTGTATTGGATAACGGGTTACAGAAGTCCAAAAAGGGGAGACTGTTAAACTCTGTTCTTTGTCTTCTATCTAATTTAAACCAGACACGAGCCAGAGAGTGCCATTGCCCATACGGAGGTTTTACCGCCCAGGTACTCGGGCACTTATGGAAATACGCAAGTACCAGAAATCAACGAAGCTGCTGATCAGGAAGGCCCCGTTCTACCGCCTGGTGAGATGGTGTTGCCTGTTCTGCATCTAACAGTTTCCCCTACTCTGTGCTCTGCTAGTAATGTCTGCTTTTTCTGTTTTAGGTGAGAGAGGTCTGCCTGGAGTATTCCCACGGAGTGCCGTTCAGCTGGCAAAGCCAAGCGCTGATGGCATTGCAGGAGGTAAGGCTTCTTAGCGGCGTAAACGCTCGCTGTATTCTGTTTGGGGTAATCTTAGAATTATGTATTGTACTAAGATCTGATGCGGCCATGTATACCTCACCCATATCCTGGCCGTGTTCTGCTCTGTATATCCCATCACGTGTCACTAGAATCAGCGCTAATGCTCGATCTCCATCATAGTCATCGGTTGCGATTCGGAATGGTTTAAAGCACCAGCCAACAAGCTGAAACTTAAGCAGGCTGGCCGTCTGCTTCAAACACCTGAGTACAACAGGGATCTGCGATGCCTACAAGTGGCGTGCCCATGTTTTGCAGAACGGTGTCGAGTTTCACCCTCTAAACATTGCAGCATGTCGGCAATCCTGCAGCCAATGGGGGGGCTCTGAGCGACATCCCAGGATTGGGTCTGTGTGCAAATAGGCACATAGTATATCCCGTACAGGCCACTTACTGATGACTTCAGTGGGCATGATGCCCGTGTTCAGCCCCAGTGCAGTCTCACTGTAACAGACAACTCCTATTACGCAGTCCCCGCTCTCTGATCTTTATCACATCATACACCACTATAATTAGAATTCCCAGCTCAGCTCCGAGCTCATTAGACAGACACGCATTACACAGCGACCTTTCTCAAGGCATAAAGGAATGTTCAAAACCAATACTCCTGATAACACTGGAAAAAGGTTGGTTTCCTACCAGAAGGTAGGAGGTGGACGACAGAGAAGGAGTGCCTTGTGATCCAAGCAGCTCACACCAAGGAAGGTCAGTTCCTTGAAAACAAACGTGAGGAAAAAGAAAAGGGTAGTGGAGCGCTAGGTTGGTATTAGAAAAAAATTCTTAGTTTGAGTATGGTCAATTGGGTATCACAATTAGTAAAATTTATTCAACACTGATAAACATAGTAAAAATGGTTGATACATTTAGACACATGAAGAGGTTATAAATGAATACATAAAATCAGCACATATAAAAAAGAATTTAAGAATAGTTGGCCTGAGCACTATACTTATGCGTTCTCCCGCTTGCCAAATGTCCTGAGCCAGTCCGTCCTGTAGTTTAACTGGAGATTGTGGAGGCTGGGTGTCCATATACCATGCTGGGAATTCGATGCCGCTGTGTAGGATGTCGCTGTCTGGATGTTGTATAGACAGATGCACAGGCTGAAGGTAGGCTTCCCAATGAGTATGCTGGTGGTTGTATCCCAAGGTTCTCTTCCAGTGGGTGAAGAACGGATGGAAAATTAATCCGAATATAAAGGCTGGGCAAGATATGGTTTTGGGAGTGTCCCGCAATAGAGCTCAGAGTCCAAACTGACAGTATACTGACGCGTTTCGTTACCTAGGCTGGTAACTTTATCAAAGGAGAGTCTCCTTTGATAAAGTTACCAGCCTAGGTAACGAAACGTCCCTCTATTGTGAGATTTCTCGCAGTTCCCTGCTGCAAACTGGAAGCGGGATAAGGGGGGCAGGATAGGCAGGTTCCGGAAACGGGGGCGTTTTCTGAGAGCTCCCAGATCTGGATCTTCCAGCACAGATTTCCTGGCCTCTGCTACAGAACAGCTTGGGCCAATATGACCAGCCTCGGGCTCCCTCAGATTGACCATGTTTTTGTGCAGTGATCCGTTGCAGCAGTGGATCACAGAAGTCGATAGGAGGTGTTTATTGACACAAGAGGTGAGATTTAATAGGATGAGAGATTCAGAAAGTGATAGATTTGGTAAGAAATCTCCAGCTTTTTTTAAAGCGCCAATCATTTACACTGCAGAACCAGTTTCATTTTGCCGTGTAAATGATTGCCGCTTTTAAAAAAAGGGACGTCTGTTTCCCCATTGGCTGCGTTCTCGTTTTGTTTATTTAATTCGCACCCGTTGCGTTTTATTAATAGGGCGTTTGCAGATTTTCTACATTTCTTTTGTGAGTTGTAATTGCACTGAATGTTTTAATTGAGCTCGCAGATCAGATTGTAGATCTTTTCCCATACACTGCAGATCATTTCTCCATCGTTATTATGATGAAAATCTGCCGCAAGCTAACTCCCTTCCGCAGTCTAAGGCAGTCTAAGGTTCCAGACCATCGAATTCCAGATAATCGGTGGTGTGCTACGTGAAAGTCTTCCAAAATAGAATCTGCACTTTGGGAAAAAATAAAAAATTATAATTTTAAATTTTATTTATTTTTTAATAATTTTTATATTTACTGCATTAGATGCTGCCCCATTTCCACAGGGCATATGCAACTGCCCCCACCCCCCCCCCCCCCCCCCAATCAGCTCTGCTTTTAGAAGATAAGCTTTAAATGTTCAATCAAGCTATCCCATAAATTGTTTGTTTCTGCAGAGTGGTGCGCTATAGTCCTAAAAATGGAAAAGAAAGTGTCTGAAGCCAGTGTTAACCGCAGGAAGTCCAACAATCCTCAGCGGGTGTCTGCAGCCTCGGCTGGTACATCTCAGAGTAAGAGGAAGCGTCTTTTTTATATATTTTTTTTGTAAGGAATAAATAACGAAAGCTAAAGGAGATGCGTGGGACTGAGCTTGCTGTGGTGACCAGTAATGTGTCCAACGCTTGTCCACAGAATGTTCGCTGCATTTATTGTATTGGATAACGGGTTACAGAAGTCCAAAAAGGGGAGACTGTTAAACTCTGTTCTTTGTCTTCTATCTAATTTAAACCAGACACGAGCCAGAGAGTGCCATTGCCCATACGGAGGTTTTACCGCCCAGGTACTCGGGCACTGATGGAAATACGCAAGTACCAGAAATCAACGAAGCTGCTGATCAGGTAGGCCCCGTTCTACCGCCTGGTGAGATGGTGTTGCCTGTTCTGCATCTAACAGTTTCCCCTACTCTGTGCTCTGCTAGTAATGTCTGCTTTTTCTGTTTTAGGTGAGAGAGGTCTGCCTGGAGTATTCCCACGGAGTGCCGTTCAGCTGGCAAAGCCAAGCGCTGATGGCATTGCAGGAGGTAAGGCTTCTTAGCGGCGTAAACGCTCGCTGTATTCTGTTTGGGGTAATCTTAGAATTATGTATTGTACTAAGATCTGATGCGGCCATGTATACCTCACCCATATCCTGGCCGTGTTCTGCTCTGTATATCCCATCACGTGTCACTAGAATCAGCGCTAATGCTCGATCTCCATCATAGTCATCGGTTGCGATTCGGAATGGTTTAAAGCACCAGCCAACAAGCTAAAACTTAAGCAGGCTGGCCGTCTGCTTCAAACACCTGAGTACAACAGGGATCTGCGATGCCTTCAAGTGGCGTGCCCATGTTTTGCAGAACGGTGTCGAGTTTCACCCTCTAAACATTGCAGCATGTCGGCAATCCTGCAGCCAATGGGGGGGCTCTGAGCGACATCCCAGGATTGGGTCTGTGTGCAAATAGGCACATAGTATATCCCATACAGGCCACTTACTGATGACTTCAGTGGGCATGATGCCCGTGTTCAGCCCCAGTGCAGTCTCACTGTACCAGACAACTCCTATTACGCAGTCCCCGCTCTCTGATCTTTATCACATCATACACCACTATAATTAGAATTCCCAGCTCAGCTCCGAGCTCATTAGACAGACACGCATTACACAGCGACCTTTCTCAAGGCATAAAGGAATGTTCAAAACCAATACTCCTGATAACACTGGAAAAAGGTTGGTTTCCTACCAGAAGGTAGGAGGTGGACGACAGAGAAGGAGTGCCTTGTGATCCAAGCAGCTCACACCAAGGAAGGTCAGTTCCTTGAAAACAAACGTGAGGAAAAAGAAAAGGGTAGTGGAGCGCTAGGTTGGTATTAGAAAAAAATTCTTAGTTTGAGTATGGTCAATTGGGTATCACAATTAGTAAAATTTATTCAACACTGATAAACATAGTAAAAATGGTTGATACATTTAGACACATGAAGAGGTTATAAATGAATACATAAAATCAGCACATATAAAAAAGAATTTAAGAATAGTTGGCCTGAGCACTATACTTATGCGTTCTCCCGCTTGCCAAATGTCCTGAGCCAGTCCGTCCTGTAGTTTAACTGGAGATTGTGGAGGCTGGGTGTCCATATACCATGCTGGGAATTCGATGCCGCTGTGTAGGATGTCGCTGTCTGGATGTTGTATAGACAGATGCACAGGCTGAAGGTAGGCTTCCCAATGAGTATGCTGGTGGTTGTATCCCAAGGTTCTCTTCCAGTGGGTGAAGAACGGATGGAAAATTAATCCGAATATAAAGGCTGGGCAAGATATGGTTTTGGGAGTGTCCCGCAATAGAGCTCAGAGTCCAAACTGACAGTATACTGACGCGTTTCGTTACCTAGGCTGGTAACTTTATCAAAGGAGAGTCTCCTTTGATAAAGTTACCAGCCTAGGTAACGAAACGTCCCTCTATTGTGAGATTTCTCGCAGTTCCCTGCTGCAAACTGGAAGCGGGATAAGGGGGGCAGGATAGGCAGGTTCCGGAAACGGGGGCGTTTTCTGAGAGCTCCCAGATCTGGATCTTCCAGCACAGATTTCCTGGCCTCTGCTACAGAACAGCTTGGGCCAATATGACCAGCCTCGGGCTCCCTCAGATTGACCATGTTTTTGTGCAGTGATCCGTTGCAGCAGTGGATCACAGAAGTCGATAGGAGGTGTTTATTGACACAAGGGGTGAGATTTAATAGGATGAGAGATTCAGAAAGTGATAGATTTGGTAAGAAATCTCCAGCTTTTTTTAAAGCGCCAATCATTTACACTGCAGAACCAGTTTCATTTTGCCGTGTAAATGATTGCCGCTTTTAAAAAAAGGGACGTCTGTTTCCCCATTGGCTGCGTTCTCGTTTTGTTTATTTAATTCGCACCCGTTGCGTTTTATTAATAGGGCGTTTGCAGATTTTCTACATTTCTTTTGTGAGTTGTAATTGCACTGAATGTTTTAATTGAGCTCGCAGATCAGATTGTAGATCTTTTCCCATACACTGCAGATCATTTCTCCATCGTTATTATGATGAAAATCTGCCGCAAGCTAACTCCCTTCCGCAGTCTAAGGCAGTCTAAGGTTCCAGACCATCGAATTCCAGATAATCGGTGGTGTGCTACGTGAAAGTCTTCCAAAATAGAATCTGCACTTTGGGAAAAAATAAAAAATTATAATTTTAAATTTTATTTATTTTTTAATAATTTTTATATTGACTGCATTAGATGCTGCCCCATTTCCACAGGGCATATGCAACTGCCCCCACCCCCCCCCCCCCCCCAATCAGCTCTGCTTTTAGAAGATAAGCTTTAAATGTTCAATCAAGCTATCCCATAAATTGTTTGTTTCTGCAGAGTGGTGCGCTATAGTCCTAAAAATGGAAAAGAAAGTGTCTGAAGCCAGTGTTAACCGCAGGAAGTCCAACAATCCTCAGCGGGTGTCTGCAGCCTCGGCTGGTACATCTCAGAGTAAGAGGAAGCGTCTTTTTTATATTTTTTTTTTGTAAGGAATAAATAACGAAAGCTAAAGGAGATGCGTGGGACTGAGCTTGCTGTGGTGACCAGTAATGTGTCCAACGCTTGTCCACAGAATGTTCGCTGCATTTATTGTATTGGATAACGGGTTACAGAAGTCCAAAAAGGGGAGACTGTTAAACTCTGTTCTTTGTCTTCTATCTAATTTAAACCAGACACGAGCCAGAGAGTGCCATTGCCCATACGGAGGTTTTACCGCCCAGGTACTCGGGCACTGATGGAAATACGCAAGTACCAGAAATCAACGAAGCTGCTGATCAGGAAGGCCCCGTTCTACCGCCTGGTGAGATGGTGTTGCCTGTTCTGCATCTAACAGTTTCCCCTACTCTGTGCTCTGCTAGTAATGTCTGCTTTTTCTGTTTTAGGTGAGAGAGGTCTGCCTGGAGTATTCCCACGGAGTGCCGTTCAGCTGGCAAAGCCAAGCGCTGATGGCATTGCAGGAGGTAAGGCTTCTTAGCGGCGTAAACGCTCGCTGTATTCTGTTTGGGGTAATCTTAGAATTATGTATTGTACTAAGATCTGATGCGGCCATGTATACCTCACCCATATCCTGGCCGTGTTCTGCTCTGTATATCCCATCACGTGTCACTAGAATCAGCGCTAATGCTCGATCTCCATCATAGTCATCGGTTGCGATTCGGAATGGTTTAAAGCACCAGCCAACAAGCTGAAACTTAAGCAGGCTGGCCGTCTGCTTCAAACACCTGAGTACAACAGGGATCTGCGATGCCTTCAAGTGGCGTGCCCATGTTTTGCAGAACGGTGTCGAGTTTCACCCTCTAAACATTGCAGCATGTCGGCAATCCTGCAGCCAATGGGGGGGGCTCTGAGCGACATCCCAGGATTGGGTCTGTGTGCAAATAGGCACATAGTATATCCCGTACAGGCCACTTACTGATGACTTCAGTGGGCATGATGCCCGTGTTCAGCCCCAGTGCAGTCTCACTGTACCAGACAACTCCTATTACGCAGTCCCCGCTCTCTGATCTTTATCACATCATACACCACTATAATTAGAATTCCCAGCTCAGCTCCGAGCTCATTAGACAGACACGCATTACACAGCGACCTTTCTCAAGGCATAAAGGAATGTTCAAAACCAATACTCCTGATAACACTGGAAAAAGGTTGGTTTCCTACCAGAAGGTAGGAGGTGGACGACAGAGAAGGAGTGCCTTGTGATCCAAGCAGCTCACACCAAGGAAGGTCAGTTCCTTGAAAACAAACGTGAGGAAAAAGAAAAGGGTAGTGGAGCGCTAGGTTGGTATTAGAAAAAAATTCTTAGTTTGAGTATGGTCAATTGGGTATCACAATTAGTAAAATTTATTCAACACTGATAAACATAGTAAAAATGGTTGATACATTTAGACACATGAAGAGGTTATAAATGAATACATAAAATCAGCACATATAAAAAAGAATTTAAGAATAGTTGGCCTGAGCACTATACTTATGCGTTCTCCCGCTTGCCAAATGTCCTGAGCCAGTCCGTCCTGTAGTTTAACTGGAGATTGTGGAGGCTGGGTGTCCATATACCATGCTGGGAATTCGATGCCGCTGTGTAGGATGTCGCTGTCTGGATGTTGTATAGACAGATGCACAGGCTGAAGGTAGGCTTCCCAATGAGTATGCTGGTGGTTGTATCCCAAGGTTCTCTTCCAGTGGGTGAAGAACGGATGGAAAATTAATCCGAATATAAAGGCTGGGCAAGATATGGTTTTGGGAGTGTCCCGCAATAGAGCTCAGAGTCCAAACTGACAGTATACTGACGCGTTTCGTTACCTAGGCTGGTAACTTTATCAAAGGAGAGTCTCCTTTGATAAAGTTACCAGCCTAGGTAACGAAACGTCCCTCTATTGTGAGATTTCTCGCAGTTCCTTGCTGCAAACTGGAAGCGGGATAAGGGGGGCAGGATAGGCAGGTTCCGGAAACGGGGGCGTTTTCTGAGAGCTCCCAGATCTGGATCTTCCAGCACAGATTTCCTGGCCTCTGCTACAGAACAGCTTGGGCCAATATGACCAGCCTCGGGCTCCCTCAGATTGACCATGTTTTTGTGCAGTGATCCGTTGCAGCAGTGGATCACAGAAGTCGATAGGAGGTGTTTATTGACACAAGGGGTGAGATTTAATAGGATGAGAGATTCAGAAAGTGATAGATTTGGTAAGAAATCTCCAGCTTTTTTTAAAGCGCCAATCATTTACACTGCATAACCAGTTTCATTTTGCCGTGTAAATGATTGCCGCTTTTAAAAAAAGGGACGTCTGTTTCCCCATTGGCTGCGTTCTCGTTTTGTTTATTTAATTCGCACCCGTTGCGTTTTATTAATAGGGCGTTTGCAGATTTTCTACATTTCTTTTGTGAGTTGTAATTGCACTGAATGTTTTAATTGAGCTCGCAGATCAGATTGTAGATCTTTTCCCATACACTGCAGATCATTTCTCCATCGTTATTATGATGAAAATCTGCCGCAAGCTAACTCCCTTCCGCAGTCTAAGGCAGTCTAAGGTTCCAGACCATCGAATTCCAGATAATCGGTGGTGTGCTACGTGAAAGTCTTCCAAAATAGAATCTGCACTTTGGGAAAAAATAAAAAATTATAATTTTAAATTTTATTTATTTTTTAATAATTTTTATATTGACTGCATTAGATGCTGCCCCATTTCCACAGGGCATATGCAACTGCCCCCCCCCCCCCCCCCAATCAGCTCTGCTTTTAGAAGATAAGCTTTAAATGTTCAATCAAGCTATCCCATAAATTGTTTGTTTCTGCAGAGTGGTGCGCTATAGTCCTAAAAATGGAAAAGAAAGTGTCTGAAGCCAGTGTTAACCGCAGGAAGTCCAACAATCCTCAGCGGGTGTCTGCAGCCTCGGCTGGTACATCTCAGAGTAAGAGGAAGCGTCTTTTTTATATATTTTTTTTGTAAGGAATAAATAACGAAAGCTAAAGGAGATGCGTGGGACTGAGCTTGCTGTGGTGACCAGTAATGTGTCCAACGCTTGTCCACAGAATGTTCGCTGCATTTATTGTATTGGATAACGGGTTACAGAAGTCCAAAAAGGGGAGACTGTTAAACTCTGTTCTTTGTCTTCTATCTAATTTAAACCAGACACGAGCCAGAGAGTGCCATTGCCCATACGGAGGTTTTACCGCCCAGGTACTCGGGCACTGATGGAAATACGCAAGTACCAGAAATCAACGAAGCTGCTGATCAGGAAGGCCCCGTTCTACCGCCTGGTGAGATGGTGTTGCCTGTTCTGCATCTAACAGTTTCCCCTACTCTGTGCTCTGCTAGTAATGTCTGCTTTTTCTGTTTTAGGTGAGAGAGGTCTGCCTGGAGTATTCCCACGGAGTGCCGTTCAGCTGGCAAAGCCAAGCGCTGATGGCATTGCAGGAGGTAAGGCTTCTTAGCGGTGTAAACGCTCGCTGTATTCTGTTTGGGGTAATCTTAGAATTATGTATTGTACTAAGATCTGATGCGGCCATGTATACCTCACCCATATCCTGGCCGTGTTCTGCTCTGTATATCCCATCACGTGTCACTAGAATCAGCGCTAATGCTCGATCTCCATCATAGTCATCGGTTGCGATTCGGAATGGTTTAAAGCACCAGCCAACAAGCTGAAACTTAAGCAGGCTGGCCGTCTGCTTCAAACACCTGAGTACAACAGGGATCTGCGATGCCTTCAAGTGGCGTGCCCATGTTTTGCAGAACGGTGTCGAGTTTCACCCTCTAAACATTGCAGCATGTCGGCAATCCTGCAGCCAATGGGGGGGCTCTGAGCGACATCCCAGGATTGGGTCTGTGTGCAAATAGGCACATAGTATATCCCGTACAGGCCACTTACTGATGACTTCAGTGGGCATGATGCCCGTGTTCAGCCCCAGTGCAGTCTCACTGTACCAGACAACTCCTATTACGCAGTCCCCGCTCTCTGATCTTTATCACATCATACACCACTATAATTAGAATTCCCAGCTCAGCTCCGAGCTCATTAGACAGACACGCATTACACAGCGACCTTTCTCAAGGCATAAAGGAATGTTCAAAACCAATACTCCTGATAACACTGGAAAAAGGTTGGTTTCCTACCAGAAGGTAGGAGGTGGACGACAGAGAAGGAGTGCCTTGTGATCCAAGCAGCTCACACCAAGGAAGGTCAGTTCCTTGAAAACAAACGTGAGGAAAAAGAAAAGGGTAGTGGAGCGCTAGGTTGGTATTAGAAAAAAATTCTTAGTTTGAGTATGGTCAATTGGGTATCACAATTAGTAAAATTTATTCAACACTGATAAACATAGTAAAAATGGTTGATACATTTAGACACATGAAGAGGTTATAAATGAATACATAAAATCAGCACATATAAAAAAGAATTTAAGAATAGTTGGCCTGAGCACTATACTTATGCGTTCTCCCGCTTGCCAAATGTCCTGAGCCAGTCCGTCCTGTAGTTTAACTGGAGATTGTGGAGGCTGGGTGTCCATATACCATGCTGGGAATTCGATGCCGCTGTGTAGGATGTCGCTGTCTGGATGTTGTATAGACAGATGCACAGGCTGAAGGTAGGCTTCCCAATGAGTATGCTGGTGGTTGTATCCCAAGGTTCTCTTCCAGTGGGTGAAGAACGGATGGAAAATTAATCCGAATATAAAGGCTGGACAAGATATGGTTTTGGGAGTGTCCCGCAATAGAGCTCAGAGTCCAAACTGACAGTATACTGACGCGTTTCGTTACCTAGGCTGGTAACTTTATCAAAGGAGAGTCTCCTTTGATAAAGTTACCAGCCTAGGTAACGAAACGTCCCTCTATTGTGAGATTTCTCGCAGTTCCCTGCTGCAAACTGGAAGCGGGATAAGGGGGGCAGGATAGGCAGGTTCCGGAAACGGGGGCGTTTTCTGAGAGCTCCCAGATCTGGATCTTCCAGCACAGATTTCCTGGCCTCTGCTACAGAACAGCTTGGGCCAATATGACCAGCCTCGGGCTCCCTCAGATTGACCATGTTTTTGTGCAGTGATCCGTTGCAGCAGTGGATCACAGAAGTCGATAGGAGGTGTTTATTGACACAAGGGGTGAGATTTAATAGGATGAGAGATTCAGAAAGTGATAGATTTGGTAAGAAATCTCCAGCTTTTTTTAAAGCGCCAATCATTTACACTGCAGAACCAGTTTCATTTTGCCGTGTAAATGATTGCCGCTTTTAAAAAAAGGGACGTCTGTTTCCCCATTGGCTGCGTTCTCGTTTTGTTTATTTAATTCGCACCCGTTGCGTTTTATTAATAGGGCGTTGGCAGATTTTCTACATTTCTTTTGTGAGTTGTAATTGCACTGAATGTTTTAATTGAGCTCGCAGATCAGATTGTAGATCTTTTCCCATACACTGCAGATCATTTCTCCATCGTTATTATGATGAAAATCTGCCGCAAGCTAACTCCCTTCCGCAGTCTAAGGCAGTCTAAGGTTCCAGACCATCGAATTCCAGATAATCGGTGGTGTGCTACGTGAAAGTCTTCCAAAATAGAATCTGCACTTTGGGAAAAAATAAAAAATTATAATTTTAAATTTTATTTATTTTTTAATAATTTTTATATTGACTGCATTAGATGCTGCCCCATTTCCACAGGGCATATGCAACTGCCCCCACCCCCCCCCCCCCCAATCAGCTCTGCTTTTAGAAGATAAGCTTTAAATGTTCAATCAAGCTATCCCATAAATTGTTTGTTTCTGCAGAGTGGTGCGCTATAGTCCTAAAAATGGAAAAGAAAGTGTCTGAAGCCAGTGTTAACCGCAGGAAGTCCAACAATCCTCAGCGGGTGTCTGCAGCCTCGGCTGGTACATCTCAGAGTAAGAGGAAGCGTCTTTTTTATATTTTTTTTTTGTAAGGAATAAATAACGAAAGCTAAAGGAGATGCGTGGGACTGAGCTTGCTGTGGTGACCAGTAATGTGTCCAACGCTTGTCCACAGAATGTTCGCTGCATTTATTGTATTGGATAACGGGTTACAGAAGTCCAAAAAGGGGAGACTGTTAAACTCTGTTCTTTGTCTTCTATCTAATTTAAACCAGACACGAGCCAGAGAGTGCCATTGCCCATACGGAGGTTTTACCGCCCAGGTACTCGGGCACTGATGGAAATACGCAAGTACCAGAAATCAACGAAGCTGCTGATCAGGAAGGCCCCGTTCTACCGCCTGGTGAGATGGTGTTGCCTGTTCTGCATCTAACAGTTTCCCCTACTCTGTGCTCTGCTAGTAATGTCTGCTTTTTCTGTTTTAGGTGAGAGAGGTCTGCCTGGAGTATTCCCACGGAGTGCCGTTCAGCTGGCAAAGCCAAGCGCTGATGGCATTGCAGGAGGTAAGGCTTCTTAGCGGCGTAAACGCTCGCTGTATTCTGTTTGGGGTAATCTTAGAATTATGTATTGTACTAAGATCTGATGCGGCCATGTATACCTCACCCATATCCTGGCCGTGTTCTGCTCTGTATATCCCATCACGTGTCACTAGAATCAGCGCTAATGCTCGATCTCCATCATAGTCATCGGTTGCGATTCGGAATGGTTTAAAGCACCAGCCAACAAGCTGAAACTTAAGCAGGCTGGCCGTCTGCTTCAAACACCTGAGTACAACAGGGATCTGCGATGCCTTCAAGTGGCGTGCCCATGTTTTGCAGAACGGTGTCGAGTTTCACCCTCTAAACATTGCAGCATGTCGGCAATCCTGCAGCCAATGGGGGGGCTCTGAGCGACATCCCAGGATTGGGTCTGTGTGCAAATAGGCACATAGTATATCCCGTACAGGCCACTTACTGATGACTTCAGTGGGCATGATGCCCGTGTTCAGCCCCAGTGCAGTCTCACTGTACCAGACAACTCCTATTACGCAGTCCCCGCTCTCTGATCTTTATCACATCATACACCACTATAATTAGAATTCCCAGCTCAGCTCCGAGCTCATTAGACAGACACGCATTACACAGCGACCTTTCTCAAGGCATAAAGGAATGTTCAAAACCAATACTCCTGATAACACTGGAAAAAGGTTGGTTTCCTACCAGAAGGTAGGAGGTGGACGACAGAGAAGGAGTGCCTTGTGATCCAAGCAGCTCACACCAAGGAAGGTCAGTTCCTTGAAAACAAACGTGAGGAAAAAGAAAAGGGTAGTGGAGCGCTAGGTTGGTATTAGAAAAAAATTCTTAGTTTGAGTATGGTCAATTGGGTATCACAATTAGTAAAATTTATTCAACACTGATAAACATAGTAAAAATGGTTGATACATTTAGACACATGAAGAGGTTATAAATGAATACATAAAATCAGCACATATAAAAAAGAATTTAAGAATAGTTGGCCTGAGCACTATACTTATGCGTTCTCCCGCTTGCCAAATGTCCTGAGCCAGTCCGTCCTGTAGTTTAACTGGAGATTGTGGAGGCTGGGTGTCCATATACCATGCTGGGAATTCGATGCCGCTGTGTAGGATGTCGCTGTCTGGATGTTGTATAGACAGATGCACAGGCTGAAGGTAGGCTTCCCAATGAGTATGCTGGTGGTTGTATCCCAAGGTTCTCTTCCAGTGGGTGAAGAACGGATGGAAAATTAATCCGAATATAAAGGCTGGGCAAGATATGGTTTTGGGAGTGTCCCGCAATAGAGCTCAGAGTCCAAACTGACAGTATACTGACGCGTTTCGTTACCTAGGCTGGTAACTTTATCAAAGGAGAGTCTCCTTTGATAAAGTTACCAGCCTAGGTAACGAAACGTCCCTCTATTGTGAGATTTCTCGCAGTTCCTTGCTGCAAACTGGAAGCGGGATAAGGGGGGCAGGATAGGCAGGTTCCGGAAACGGGGGCGTTTTCTGAGAGCTCCCAGATCTGGATCTTCCAGCACAGATTTCCTGGCCTCTGCTACAGAACAGCTTGGGCCAATATGACCAGCCTCGGGCTCCCTCAGATTGACCATGTTTTTGTGCAGTGATCCGTTGCAGCAGTGGATCACAGAAGTCGATAGGAGGTGTTTATTGACACAAGGGGTGAGATTTAATAGGATGAGAGATTCAGAAAGTGATAGATTTGGTAAGAAATCTCCAGCTTTTTTTAAAGCGCCAATCATTTACACTGCAGAACCAGTTTCATTTTGCCGTGTAAATGATTGCCGCTTTTAAAAAAAGGGACGTCTGTTTCCCCATTGGCTGCGTTCTCGTTTTGTTTATTTAATTCGCACCCGTTGCGTTTTATTAATAGGGCGTTTGCAGATTTTCTACATTTCTTTTGTGAGTTGTAATTGCACTGAATGTTTTAATTGAGCTCGCAGATCAGATTGTAGATCTTTTCCCATACACTGCAGATCATTTCTCCATCGTTATTATGATGAAAATCTGCCGCAAGCTAACTCCCTTCCGCAGTCTAAGGCAGTCTAAGGTTCCAGACCATCGAATTCCAGATAATCGGTGGTGTGCTACGTGAAAGTCTTCCAAAATAGAATCTGCACTTTGGGAAAAAATAAAAAATTATAATTTTAAATTTTATTTATTTTTTAATAATTTTTATATTGACTGCATTAGATGCTGCCCCATTTCCACAGGGCATATGCAACTGCCCCCACCCCCCCCCCCCCAATCAGCTCTGCTTTTAGAAGATAAGCTTTAAATGTTCAATCAAGCTATCCCATAAATTGTTTGTTTCTGCAGAGTGGTGCGCTATAGTCCTAAAAATGGAAAAGAAAGTGTCTGAAGCCAGTGTTAACCGCAGGAAGTCCAACAATCCTCAGCGGGTGTCTGCAGCCTCGGCTGGTACATCTCAGAGTAAGAGGAAGCGTCTTTTTTATATATTTTTTTTGTAAGGAATAAATAACGAAAGCTAAAGGAGATGCGTGGGACTGAGCTTGCTGTGGTGACCAGTAATGTGTCCAACGCTTGTCCACAGAATGTTCGCTGCATTTATTGTATTGGATAACGGGTTACAGAAGTCCAAAAAGGGGAGACTGTTAAACTCTGTTCTTTGTCTTCTATCTAATTTAAACCAGACACGAGCCAGAGAGTGCCATTGCCCATACGGAGGTTTTACCGCCCAGGTACTCGGGCACTGATGGAAATACGCAAGTACCAGAAATCAACGAAGCTGCTGATCAGGAAGGCCCCGTTCTACCGCCTGGTGAGATGGTGTTGCCTGTTCTGCATCTAACAGTTTCCCCTACTCTGTGCTCTGCTAGTAATGTCTGCTTTTTCTGTTTTAGGTGAGAGAGGTCTGCCTGGAGTATTCCCACGGAGTGCCGTTCAGCTGGCAAAGCCAAGCGCTGATGGCATTGCAGGAGGTAAGGCTTCTTAGCGGCGTAAACGCTCGCTGTATTCTGTTTGGGGTAATCTTAGAATTATGTATTGTACTAAGATCTGATGCGGCCATGTATACCTCACCCATATCCTGGCCGTGTTCTGCTCTGTATATCCCATCACGTGTCACTAGAATCAGCGCTAATGCTCGATCTCCATCATAGTCATCGGTTGCGATTCGGAATGGTTTAAAGCACCAGCCAACAAGCTGAAACTTAAGCAGGCTGGCCGTCTGCTTCAAACACCTGAGTACAACAGGGATCTGCGATGCCTTCAAGTGGCGTGCCCATGTTTTGCAGAACGGTGTCGAGTTTCACCCTCTAAACATTGCAGCATGTCGGCAATCCTGCAGCCAATGGGGGGGCTCTGAGCGACATCCCAGGATTGGGTCTGTGTGCAAATAGGCACATAGTATATCCCGTACAGGCCACTTACTGATGACTTCAGTGGGCATGATGCCCGTGTTCAGCCCCAGTGCAGTCTCACTGTACCAGACAACTCCTATTACGCAGTCCCCGCTCTCTGATCTTTATCACATCATACACCACTATAATTAGAATTCCCAGCTCAGCTCCGAGCTCATTAGACAGACACGCATTACACAGCGACCTTTCTCAAGGCATAAAGGAATGTTCAAAACCAATACTCCTGATAACACTGGAAAAAGGTTGGTTTCCTACCAGAAGGTAGGAGGTGGACGACAGAGAAGGAGTGCCTTGTGATCCAAGCAGCTCACACCAAGGAAGGTCAGTTCCTTGAAAACAAACGTGAGGAAAAAGAAAAGGGTAGTGGAGCGCTAGGTTGGTATTAGAAAAAAATTCTTAGTTTGAGTATGGTCAATTGGGTATCACAATTAGTAAAATTTATTCAACACTGATAAACATAGTAAAAATGGTTGATACATTTAGACACATGAAGAGGTTATAAATGAATACATAAAATCAGCACATATAAAAAAGAATTTAAGAATAGTTGGCCTGAGCACTATACTTATGCGTTCTCCCGCTTGCCAAATGTCCTGAGCCAGTCCGTCCTGTAGTTTAACTGGAGATTGTGGAGGCTGGGTGTCCATATACCATGCTGGGAATTCGATGCCGCTGTGTAGGATGTCGCTGTCTGGATGTTGTATAGACAGATGCACAGGCTGAAGGTAGGCTTCCCAATGAGTATGCTGGTGGTTGTATCCCAAGGTTCTCTTCCAGTGGGTGAAGAACGGATGGAAAATTAATCCGAATATAAAGGCTGGACAAGATATGGTTTTGGGAGTGTCCCGCAATAGAGCTCAGAGTCCAAACTGACAGTATACTGACGCGTTTCGTTACCTAGGCTGGTAACTTTATCAAAGGAGAGTCTCCTTTGATAAAGTTACCAGCCTAGGTAACGAAACGTCCCTCTATTGTGAGATTTCTCGCAGTTCCCTGCTGCAAACTGGAAGCGGGATAAGGGGGGCAGGATAGGCAGGTTCCGGAAACGGGGGCGTTTTCTGAGAGCTCCCAGATCTGGATCTTCCAGCACAGATTTCCTGGCCTCTGCTACAGAACAGCTTGGGCCAATATGACCAGCCTCGGGCTCCCTCAGATTGACCATGTTTTTGTGCAGTGATCCGTTGCAGCAGTGGATCACAGAAGTCGATAGGAGGTGTTTATTGACACAAGGGGTGAGATTTAATAGGATGAGAGATTCAGAAAGTGATAGATTTGGTAAGAAATCTCCAGCTTTTTTTAAAGCGCCAATCATTTACACTGCAGAACCAGTTTCATTTTGCCGTGTAAATGATTGCCGCTTTTAAAAAAAGGGACGTCTGTTTCCCCATTGGCTGCGTTCTCGTTTTGTTTATTTAATTCGCACCCGTTGCGTTTTATTAATAGGGCGTTGGCAGATTTTCTACATTTCTTTTGTGAGTTGTAATTGCACTGAATGTTTTAATTGAGCTCGCAGATCAGATTGTAGATCTTTTCCCATACACTGCAGATCATTTCTCCATCGTTATTATGATGAAAATCTGCCGCAAGCTAACTCCCTTCCGCAGTCTAAGGCAGTCTAAGGTTCCAGACCATCGAATTCCAGATAATCGGTGGTGTGCTACGTGAAAGTCTTCCAAAATAGAATCTGCACTTTGGGAAAAAATAAAAAATTATAATTTTAAATTTTATTTATTTTTTAATAATTTTTATATTGACTGCATTAGATGCTGCCCCATTTCCACAGGGCATATGCAACTGCCCCCACCCCCCCCCCCCCCCAATCAGCTCTGCTTTTAGAAGATAAGCTTTAAATGTTCAATCAAGCTATCCCATAAATTGTTTGTTTCTGCAGAGTGGTGCGCTATAGTCCTAAAAATGGAAAAGAAAGTGTCTGAAGCCAGTGTTAACCGCAGGAAGTCCAACAATCCTCAGCGGGTGTCTGCAGCCTCGGCTGGTACATCTCAGAGTAAGAGGAAGCGTCTTTTTTATATTTTTTTTTTGTAAGGAATAAATAACGAAAGCTAAAGGAGATGCGTGGGACTGAGCTTGCTGTGGTGACCAGTAATGTGTCCAACGCTTGTCCACAGAATGTTCGCTGCATTTATTGTATTGGATAACGGGTTACAGAAGTCCAAAAAGGGGAGACTGTTAAACTCTGTTCTTTGTCTTCTATCTAATTTAAACCAGACACGAGCCAGAGAGTGCCATTGCCCATACGGAGGTTTTACCGCCCAGGTACTCGGGCACTGATGGAAATACGCAAGTACCAGAAATCAACGAAGCTGCTGATCAGGAAGGCCCCGTTCTACCGCCTGGTGAGATGGTGTTGCCTGTTCTGCATCTAACAGTTTCCCCTACTCTGTGCTCTGCTAGTAATGTCTGCTTTTTCTGTTTTAGGTGAGAGAGGTCTGCCTGGAGTATTCCCACGGAGTGCCGTTCAGCTGGCAAAGCCAAGCGCTGATGGCATTGCAGGAGGTAAGGCTTCTTAGCGGCGTAAACGCTCGCTGTATTCTGTTTGGGGTAATCTTAGAATTATGTATTGTACTAAGATCTGATGCGGCCATGTATACCTCACCCATATCCTGGCCGTGTTCTGCTCTGTATATCCCATCACGTGTCACTAGAATCAGCGCTAATGCTCGATCTCCATCATAGTCATCGGTTGCGATTCGGAATGGTTTAAAGCACCAGCCAACAAGCTGAAACTTAAGCAGGCTGGCCGTCTGCTTCAAACACCTGAGTACAACAGGGATCTGCGATGCCTTCAAGTGGCGTGCCCATGTTTTGCAGAACGGTGTCGAGTTTCACCCTCTAAACATTGCAGCATGTCGGCAATCCTGCAGCCAATGGGGGGGCTCTGAGCGACATCCCAGGATTGGGTCTGTGTGCAAATAGGCACATAGTATATCCCGTACAGGCCACTTACTGATGACTTCAGTGGGCATGATGCCCGTGTTCAGCCCCAGTGCAGTCTCACTGTACCAGACAACTCCTATTACGCAGTCCCCGCTCTCTGATCTTTATCACATCATACACCACTATAATTAGAATTCCCAGCTCAGCTCCGAGCTCATTAGACAGACACGCATTACACAGCGACCTTTCTCAAGGCATAAAGGAATGTTCAAAACCAATACTCCTGATAACACTGGAAAAAGGTTGGTTTCCTACCAGAAGGTAGGAGGTGGACGACAGAGAAGGAGTGCCTTGTGATCCAAGCAGCTCACACCAAGGAAGGTCAGTTCCTTGAAAACAAACGTGAGGAAAAAGAAAAGGGTAGTGGAGCGCTAGGTTGGTATTAGAAAAAAATTCTTAGTTTGAGTATGGTCAATTGGGTATCACAATTAGTAAAATTTATTCAACACTGATAAACATAGTAAAAATGGTTGATACATTTAGACACATGAAGAGGTTATAAATGAATACATAAAATCAGCACATATAAAAAAGAATTTAAGAATAGTTGGCCTGAGCACTATACTTATGCGTTCTCCCGCTTGCCAAATGTCCTGAGCCAGTCCGTCCTGTAGTTTAACTGGAGATTGTGGAGGCTGGGTGTCCATATACCATGCTGGGAATTCGATGCCGCTGTGTAGGATGTCGCTGTCTGGATGTTGTATAGACAGATGCACAGGCTGAAGGTAGGCTTCCCAATGAGTATGCTGGTGGTTGTATCCCAAGGTTCTCTTCCAGTGGGTGAAGAACGGATGGAAAATTAATCCGAATATAAAGGCTGGGCAAGATATGGTTTTGGGAGTGTCCCGCAATAGAGCTCAGAGTCCAAACTGACAGTATACTGACGCGTTTCGTTACCTAGGCTGGTAACTTTATCAAAGGAGAGTCTCCTTTGATAAAGTTACCAGCCTAGGTAACGAAACGTCCCTCTATTGTGAGATTTCTCGCAGTTCCTTGCTGCAAACTGGAAGCGGGATAAGGGGGGCAGGATAGGCAGGTTCCGGAAACGGGGGCGTTTTCTGAGAGCTCCCAGATCTGGATCTTCCAGCACAGATTTCCTGGCCTCTGCTACAGAACAGCTTGGGCCAATATGACCAGCCTCGGGCTCCCTCAGATTGACCATGTTTTTGTGCAGTGATCCGTTGCAGCAGTGGATCACAGAAGTCGATAGGAGGTGTTTATTGACACAAGGGGTGAGATTTAATAGGATGAGAGATTCAGAAAGTGATAGATTTGGTAAGAAATCTCCAGCTTTTTTTAAAGCGCCAATCATTTACACTGCAGAACCAGTTTCATTTTGCCGTGTAAATGATTGCCGCTTTTAAAAAAAGGGACGTCTGTTTCCCCATTGGCTGCGTTCTCGTTTTGTTTATTTAATTCGCACCCGTTGCGTTTTATTAATAGGGCGTTTGCAGATTTTCTACATTTCTTTTGTGAGTTGTAATTGCACTGAATGTTTTAATTGAGCTCGCAGATCAGATTGTAGATCTTTTCCCATACACTGCAGATCATTTCTCCATCGTTATTATGATGAAAATCTGCCGCAAGCTAACTCCCTTCCGCAGTCTAAGGCAGTCTAAGGTTCCAGACCATCGAATTCCAGATAATCGGTGGTGTGCTACGTGAAAGTCTTCCAAAATAGAATCTGCACTTTGGGAAAAAATAAAAAATTATAATTTTAAATTTTATTTATTTCTCCTTCATCCACTAGGTGGCACTGGAGTTACAGTGGGGAATAGAGGGCGACCACTAGGAGCATGGGCACTTTAAGAAATTTACAAGTGTGGCTGACTCCTCCCCTCTACTTCCCCATCCCAGGCAGTCTTAGAATGTGCCCGGGGAGCTGGGTGCAACAGTTTTGTCCTCTTAGGGCAAATAGAAATTTTTATTTCATTTATGTTTGTTTTTACACCTTTTAACATTAAGGACAGACAGGCAGCTTCTGCCGACTGCCTGTCTGCGTCGCGGGAGCTGCCGGGGGGACCCCAGCGCCACTGCTCGCGGTCTGCGCGGGGGTCCCCGGCTCCTGGGACCGCCGTCCCAGAGTGACTGGACGCCGCTGCATGCGGCCGCGCCTCAGTCCGCACAGCCTCACCGCCGCCGGCCAGCAGGCAGGGTATGTATATCCCGGCTCCCCGCTAGCAGGGGAGTCCGGGCAATGGGCGGTATAAACAGCGCGTCTTTTTCCTGAAAAGCGCGCCATAGAAGCTGCCGGGGGGACCCCATCGCCACTGCTTGCGGTTTGCGCCAGGGTCCCCGGCTCCTGAGACCTCTGTCCCAGAGTGATGCAGCTTGCGCCACGATCCCTACTCAGAGCTAACCGGGTGGGGAGCGTACAGCGGGGTTTGCTCCCAGAGACCAGGTGCTTCCCCAGCTAAAACGCAGCTTAGGTGGCCATTTTAATATGCTTGGCCCCCATGCATGCTGCTGGAGGCTCCTGACTGCTGCTGCTAGGGAGTCCTGTGCTCCAGCATGTCCTAGTCTCCCAGTAACTGCATCTATGACTGCAGCTGCTCCCCCAAGTTCTGGGATATCAGACAGTGGGGTTTAGAGCATGGTAGGACAGTATTGGGCTGTATGTAAATTAGGTCATAGCACCCCTGTGTTATATACCATGGTGTTGTTTATGGCCTGTGGCAGCTCATCTCCTTATACTGTCTGTCCTGTCCAGTTATTCTACCTCTGGTTACCTATACCTACTCTCTCTCTGTGTGTAGTGTATACGTATATACTGTATATTGGCAGGTGAAATCTCCAGAGCTCTGCAGAGAGTAACCTGCATGAAAGGTACAACTCAGTTTACACTGTTATCTGAGAACACTGTGATAGACAGCATCTAACCCTGTGTTATCATCCCATAGGGATAGTCCTGTCTGGCCTCCTCAGATCACTGAGGTGATGTCCCCTTTGTCCTCAGAGGCCACAAGGGGAGATTTTTATGTAGCCTCTGCTTGCAAGCCTTAGGGCTGTTTCACACAGTACGGTTCCTGCCGCACGGTGAAATCCCGTACGGTCAGGGAGCCGCGCCGCACTCAGAATTTTATAATGGCAGGGATGGCCACAGCCCGGCAGCCGTCCCTTCCAGTGGGGGGATCCGGCTGCAGCCGTGCGGCCGGGCCGTGGCCGTCCCGTGTGAATGGACACAATAGTGTCCATTCACAACTGCTGAGTGCGGCGCGGCTCCCTGGCCGTACGGGATTTCACCGTGCGGCAGGAACCGTACTGTGTGAAACAGCCCTTATTGTACCCCTCATTTCTTACAGAAAGAGATGGTGTCCCTAGCATTATTACAGAGTCAGAGTGGACATGCAGATTTGGGGGAAGAGTTTGCAGACAGCAGGGTCATACAGAGGACAAGGGCAGCTTCAGCTCTTGCAGTTTTGTTACATTGTAAGATACAGTGCACAGACTCTTGCAGTGCTGCCATTACAGGTGACACAGAGGTCACTGCCTTACTCTGAGGCCAGGCTATACAGTGTACAGATACAGTGTACACATACTGAGGGCAGCAGCAGCCACATCTCTTGCTGGGCTGTCAGTACACATGCTCGGCTGCCATTACAGGTGACACAGAGGCCACTGCCTTACTCTGAGGCCAGGCTACAGTGTACAGATACAGTGTACACATACCAAGGGCAGCAGCAGCCACAGCTCTTGCTGTGCTGTTAGTGTCCACAGCTCTTGCTCTGCTGTTAGTGTTGTACCACATGTTATGCTGAGATTACAAGTGACACATAGGTCACTGCCTTACTCTGAGGACAGGCTACAGTGTACACATACAGAGGAAAGCCTACAGCTCTTGCTGTGCTGTTACCGTGTTGTCACATGCTATGCTGAGGTTACATGTGACACAGGTCTCTGCCTCACTCGGAGGCCAAGTTGGGTACACCAAAGTACAAGGCTTGTATCTGTACTGGGTACACATACAGAGCTGGTACCTGTGTGAGAGTACTGTTTGGTACAAAGCACATAGCCAAACGACTGGGTGTCTGGACTATTTAAAAAAAATTACAGACATTTTAAGAATCAGGATGGTTTAAGCAAAATCTTTCTGTTTGTGTGAGCATCACCCAGGCTACCATTGTTTATTACCTTCTCCCTGCAATTGGCAGGGCACAAGAATAAACACAACCAATTTGTACACTCCGATGTTGGTACTTTAACCAGGAATAATGTTCTGTTTAAGGAGAGCTCGTAGCTTTCTGGGTGGATACAGCTGTCAAGAAAAAAAAAAAAAAAAAAATTGTTTGGTGACATTCTCTGCTAAATTACATTAGCAAGCCTTATATAATGATTCCAATTGCCAATGAAAATGGCCGTGTCTGTTTCAGCGACGTATAGGTTGGGGCTTTATACTTATATAGTATCACAAGTTCCATATACCATTTATCAATTTGCTGCCTCCTATATATGATAGGATTGTGTGTATATACAACTTATATTATAAAGTATGTATATTTACAGATGTTTCATTTTATTTGGCATATATAATGTGTGCTTGGCCATCTTACTTTCAAACCGTGTTCTGTTACAGGTACCTGTTTGGTTATATATTTTCTAGTGTATCTACAGGTATACACAATATTGCCAAGAAGATGGTTCCATACGTATGCTATGCTTATGCTTGGAAACAAACACCAGTATTTGTTCCAGTCAGCATGGTTTATGATGGTGGTCTTCCCCCCAGATACCTACAAGAGGACATCAAGTCTATGGGTCCGCTTGTCTGTGGTCCCATCAGTCTTATCTCCATAAGCTTTTGCTGGGATACAGGCTGTAGACTCATCAAACTCTGAAGTTCGGTTCCTTTCTCTAGACTCAAGATCAGAGACTCAAGATCAGAGACTATGGCCCAGCGAATGGACACCTTATCTATGGTGTTAAGGGGCACTGGTCCATCTGCTGAAAGCTGCTGAGGCACATAGGCAGTACCTAGGTCGCATGAAGCTCGCCCCTCTATACACAAACAGGACTGCTCAGCTTGCTCCTTCATCTGGGGCCGATTTGGCAGTTAGGGTAGTGAAGTCAGGGTGTAACCTAGTGACACTGCCATGTTTTATACCGGCTTTTGCCTTGTGGTCTCATAGCCATCGGATACATCTATATGACATGTGTCCTTCCGGTACTTCTGAAGAACCTTGGCCATTACAAGAGAAAGGTGACTCTGCCTACGGTGATTTTTCTTCCCAGGTACAGATGACCGGTTACTTCTGGCCCACGGGGTGCCAGTCTCCAAAGGATGGTAGGGCCCCTTGCCCTGCATAGTTTGAAAACCTTTGCTCATATTTGAAGTCACAGCAGTTTGGATGCCTGGCTTCAGATGACACCTCTTCTTTGAGGCCAGGTCAGGCGGGTGCAGCCTGCCAAAGCCACGGCTGTGGCATATATATATATATATATATATGTGTGTGTGTATATATCTATCTATCGGGGATAGCAAGCGCAGTCACTGTGCAAGGTACGATATGCGTGGGATTCGGTGTTGAGACTAGGATCAACCCGCAGTTATAAAGGAGGTATTCCTCACTGTAGCCTCTTAGGTGTCTGACTAGTTCAGTCGGCTGGCCGTGCATCAAGGAGAATGGTATCTCCATTTTCCAGTCTTACATAAGCTAATGTCCCGCTAAAGTCGCTCGGAGGTCGAATTGCTGGCAGCTTGGCAATATCAATTACCCTTCTGCTACACCCGTACATTATGCTCATGTCTTGCTGCTTCATTTATCCTTCTCCCTCCCAGAGGTTGCTTTGGATTCTGCAGCATATTTGAAGATACAAGTTGCTGTACTGTTGATGGCTTCAGCAGGACCTTGCGGTGCCTAGAACACCACTTTAGCGCCTCCTTGGACAGTATGGCTTTGGTTACTACTGAGTGATCTAACCCCTTGGACTTCTCATCTAAATGGCCTCAACGCATTTTTAATTTGCTATCCTTTTCTGAAATAAGCAGGTATCTCCCTGTGGTGATCCTTATGTTATGTGCTAGCACGGAAGTGATGTCTGTGCATTATTGTCGCTTTTGGCGAACTTACGTTTCTTGGTGTGAGGGGCAAGGCTTTCTCCTGTGCTCAAATTACAAAGATTCAGTTTCTTCTGTTTGTACAGGCCTTGATGGATCTGGAGACTACTCGCTCCTTTTTCTTGCACAGAGGTTGCCATTGTTAGTGCAGGTGGAGTCTACAGACTCTCTTCCTTCTCTGCTACTCCTGGGCATTTAGCCCTGGTCCTGGTTTCCTACACTCTCCATCAGTTGGACACTGAGGAGTTGATCTATCAGACATGGTTTGGTTACAGTTGCTGGTCTTCACATCGACCAGACATGTATTGGCTTAAGCAGCTCTCTCCTGTCTTTCCTTTATTGATATAATTATGAGGGCTTCCTGCATGAAGCATAATTCTGTATAGATCTGCCCTCCCTTCATACGGTTGTGACAACCTTCTATATCAGCAGCCAATTGTCCTTTCCCGTTAGATCTCCAGATATCAGGTATCTGGTTGTAATCCGTACACTCCGAATCTCTGTTGCTGGCAATGCTTCCATTGGTAACTGATGCTCTGCTTTGTGTGATTCGGAAACACCTGGTTGGCGTCTTCACAGACTGTGGTCAGCTGGACGCCTCTTACTCTCCGGCAAGCTTATTTAACTTTTTTTCACGGCATTCGCCTTCGTTCTGTGCATTTCTTTGCACTGTTTGACCTTCTTGAGTGGCTGCCTGAGGATTCTCCATTCAGCTAGGGCTGTCACTTGGCTGGATCCATCGGACCTTAGGGGAAGCCTTTGTGGCTCCAGCATCTCAGTCTGGCTGCTTTGCTTTAAAGTTTTCTCTGCGCTGTCCCGCCCGGGTTGGGAGCTTTGGGACGTCCCCACTGTAACTCCAGTGCCACCTAGTGGATGAAGGAGAAAATGGGATTTTGTACTTACCGTTAAATCCTTTTCTCCGATTCCACAGGTGGCACTGGACGCCCTCCCGCGCTGTTTTTCCAGAAGGTTACGGCTAATCGCCTCTTCGGTTAAGTCCCCTGCCAAGGTGGACTCCTTTGTTAGTTGGCTTTCCCTGGCCAGTTATGTGTGTGGTTGATGTTGCTTGAAATTTCTATTTTTCACTTTTCCTGAACTGTTTTGTAGATTAGGATGTGGGATGTTTAACCTCCTCTCGGAAGTAATTTTCTTCCAGCTCCATCCGGGCACAATACTTCAGACTGCCTGGGATGGGGAAGTAGAGGGGAGGAGTCAGCCACACTTGTAAATTTCTTAAAGTGCCCATGCTCCTAGTGGTCGCCCTCTATTCCCCACTGTAACTCCAGTGCCACCTGTGGAATCGGAGAAAAGGATTTAACGGTAAGTACAAAATCCCATTTTTTTAATAATTTTTATATTGACTGCATTAGATGCTGCCCCATTTCCACAGGGCATATGCAACTGCCCCCACCCCCCCCCAATCAGCTCTGCTTTTAGAAGATAAGCTTTAAATGTTCAATCAAGCTATCCCATAAATTGTTTGTTTCTGCAGAGTGGTGCGCTATAGTCCTAAAAATGGAAAAGAAAGTGTCTGAAGCCAGTGTTAACCGCAGGAAGTCCAACAATCCTCAGCGGGTGTCTGCAGCCTCGGCTGGTACATCTCAGAGTAAGAGGAAGCGTCTTTTTTATATTTTTTTTTTGTAAGGAATAAATAACGAAAGCTAAAGGAGATGCGTGGGACTGAGCTTGCTGTGGTGACCAGTAATGTGTCCAACGCTTGTCCACAGAATGTTCGCTGCATTTATTGTATTGGATAACGGGTTACAGAAGTCCTAAAAGGGGAGACTGTTAAACTCTGTTCTTTGTCTTCTATCTAATTTAAACCAGACACGAGCCAGAGAGTGCCATTGCCCATACGGAGGTTTTACCGCCCAGGTACTCGGGCACTGATGGAAATACGCAAGTACCAGAAATCAACGAAGCTGCTGATCAGGAAGGCCCCGTTCTACCGCCTGGTGAGATGGTGTTGCCTGTTCTGCATCTAACAGTTTCCCCTACTCTGTGCTCTGCTAGTAATGTCTGCTTTTTCTGTTTTAGGTGAGAGAGGTCTGCCTGGAGTATTCCCACGGAGTGCCGTTCAGCTGGCAAAGCCAAGCGCTGATGGCATTGCAGGAGGTAAGGCTTCTTAGCGGCGTAAACGCTCGCTGTATTCTGTTTGGGGTAATCTTAGAATTATGTATTGTACTAAGATCTGATGCGGCCATGTATACCTCACCCATATCCTGGCCGTGTTCTGCTCTGTATATCCCATCACGTGTCACTAGAATCAGCGCTAATGCTCGATCTCCATCATAGTCATCGGTTGCGATTCGGAATGGTTTAAAGCACCAGCCAACAAGCTGAAACTTAAGCAGGCTGGCCGTCTGCTTCAAACACCTGAGTACAACAGGGATCTGCGATGCCTTCAAGTGGCGTGCCCATGTTTTGCAGAACGGTGTCGAGTTTCACCCTCTAAACATTGCAGCATGTCGGCAATCCTGCAGCCAATGGGGGGGCTCTGAGCGACATCCCAGGATTGGGTCTGTGTGCAAATAGGCACATAGTATATCCCATACAGGCCACTTACTGATGACTTCAGTGGGCATGATGCCCGTGTTCAGCCCCAGTGCAGTCTCACTGTACCAGACAACTCCTATTACGCAGTCCCCGCTCTCTGATCTTTATCACATCATACACCACTATAATTAGAATTCCCAGCTCAGCTCCGAGCTCATTAGACAGACACGCATTACACAGCGACCTTTCTCAAGGCATAAAGGAATGTTCAAAACCAATACTCCTGATAACACTGGAAAAAGGTTGGTTTCCTACCAGAAGGTAGGAGGTGGACGACAGAGAAGGAGTGCCTTGTGATCCAAGCAGCTCACACCAAGGAAGGTCAGTTCCTTGAAAACAAACGTGAAGAAAAAGAAAAGGGTAGTGGAGCGCTAGGTTGGTATTAGAAAAAAATTCTTAGTTTGAGTATGGTCAATTGGGTATCACAATTAGTAAAATTTATTCAACACTGATAAACATAGTAAAAATGGTTGATACATTTAGACACATGAAGAGGTTATAAATGAATACATAAAATCAGCACATATAAAAAAAAATTTAAGAATAGTTGGCCTGAGCACTATACTTATGCGTTCTCCCGCTTGCCAAATGTCCTGAGCCAGTCCGTCCTGTAGTTTAACTGGAGATTGTGGAGGCTGGGTGTCCATATACCATGCTGGGAATTCGATGCCGCTGTGTAGGATGTCGCTGTCTGGATGTTGTATAGACAGATGCACAGGCTGAAGGTAGGCTTCCCAATGAGTATGCTGGTGGTTGTATCCCAAGGTTCTCTTCCAGTGGGTGAAGAACGGATGGAAAATTAATCCGAATATAAAGGCTGGGCAAGATATGGTTTTGGGAGTGTCCCGCAATAGAGCTCAGAGTCCAAACTGACAGTATACTGACGCGTTTCGTTACCTAGGCTGGTAACTTTATCAAAGGAGAGTCTCCTTTGATAAAGTTACCAGCCTAGGTAACGAAACGTCCCTCTATTGTGAGATTTCTCGCAGTTCCCTGCTGCAAACTGGAAGCGGGATAAGGGGGGCAGGATAGGCAGGTTCCGGAAACGGGGGCGTTTTCTGAGAGCTCCCAGATCTGGATCTTCCAGCACAGATTTCCTGGCCTCTGCTACAGAACAGCTTGGGCCAATATGACCAGCCTCGGGCTCCCTCAGATTGACCATGTTTTTGTGCAGTGATCCGTTGCAGCAGTGGATCACAGAAGTCGATAGGAGGTGTTTATTGACACAAGGGGTGAGATTTAATAGGATGAGAGATTCAGAAAGTGATAGATTTGGTAAGAAATCTCCAGCTTTTTTTAAAGCGCCAATCATTTACACTACAGAACCAGTTTCATTTTGCCGTGTAAATGATTGCCGCTTTTAAAAAAAGGGACGTCTGTTTCCCCATTGGCTGCGTTCTCGTTTTGTTTATTTAATTCGCACCCGTTGCGTTTTATTAATAGGGCGTTTGCAGATTTTCTACATTTCTTTTGTGAGTTGTAATTGCACTGAATGTTTTAATTGAGCTCGCAGATCAGATTGTAGATCTTTTCCCATACACTGCAGATCATTTCTCCATCGTTATTATGATGAAAATCTGCCGCAAGCTAACTCCCTTCCGCAGTCTAAGGCAGTCTAAGGTTCCAGACCATCGAATTCCAGATAATCGGTGGTGTGCTACGTGAAAGTCTTCCAAAATAGAATCTGCACTTTGGGAAAAAATAAAAAATTATAATTTTAAATTTTATTTATTTTTTAATAATTTTTATATTGACTGCATTAGATGCTGCCCCATTTCCACAGGGCATATGCAACTGCCCCCACCCCCCCCCCCCCAATCAGCTCTGCTTTTAGAAGATAAGCTTTAAATGTTCAATCAAGCTATCCCATAAATTGTTTGTTTCTGCAGAGTGGTGCGCTATAGTCCTAAAAATGGAAAAGAAAGTGTCTGAAGCCAGTGTTAACCGCAGGAAGTCCAACAATCCTCAGCGGGTGTCTGCAGCCTCGGCTGGTACATCTCAGAGTAAGAGGAAGCGTCTTTTTAATATTTTTTTTTTGTAAGGAATAAATAACGAAAGCTAAAGGAGATGCGTGGGACTGAGCTTGCTGTGGTGACCAGTAATGTGTCCAACGCTTGTCCACAGAATGTTCGCTGCATTTATTGTATTGGTTAACGGGTTACAGAAGTCCAAAAAGGGGAGACTGTTAAACTCTGTTCTTTGTCTTCTATCTAATTTAAACCAGACACGAGCCAGAGAGTGCCATTGCCCATACGGAGGTTTTACCGCCCAGGTACTCGGGCACTGATGGAAATACGCAAGTACCAGAAATCAACGAAGCTGCTGATCAGGAAGGCCCCGTTCTACCGCCTGGTGAGATGGTGTTGCCTGTTCTGCATCTAACAGTTTCCCCTACTCTGTGCTCTGCTAGTAATGTCTGCTTTTTCTGTTTTAGGTGAGAGAGGTCTGCCTGGAGTATTCCCACGGAGTGCCGTTCAGCTGGCAAAGCCAAGCGCTGATGGCATTGCAGGAGGTAAGGCTTCTTAGCGGCGTAAACGCTCGCTGTATTCTGTTTGGGGTAATCTTAGAATTATGTATTGTACTAAGATCTGATGCGGCCATGTATACCTCACCCATATCCTGGCCGTGTTCTGCTCTGTATATCCCATCACGTGTCACTAGAATCAGCGCTAATGCTCGATCTCCATCATAGTCATCGGTTGCGATTCGGAATGGTTTAAAGCACCAGCCAACAAGCTGAAACTTAAGCAGGCTGGCCGTCTGCTTCAAACACCTGAGTACAACAGGGATCTGCGATGCCTTCAAGTGGCGTGCCCATGTTTTGCAGAACGGTGTCGAGTTTCACCCTCTAAACATTGCAGCATGTCGGCAATCCTGCAGCCAATGGGGGGGCTCTGAGCGACATCCCAGGATTGGGTCTGTGTGCAAATAGGCACATAGTATATCCCGTACAGGCCACTTACTGATGACTTCAGTGGGCATGATGCCCGTGTTCAGCCCCAGTGCAGTCTCACTGTACCAGACAACTCCTATTACGCAGTCCCCGCTCTCTGATCTTTATCACATCATACACCACTATAATTAGAATTCCCAGCTCAGCTCCGAGCTCATTAGACAGACACGCATTACACAGCGACCTTTCTCAAGGCATAAAGGAATGTTCAAAACCAATACTCCTGATAACACTGGAAAAAGGTTGGTTTCCTACCAGAAGGTAGGAGGTGGACGACAGAGAAGGAGTGCCTTGTGATCCAAGCAGCTCACACCAAGGAAGGTCAGTTCCTTGAAAACAAACGTGAGGAAAAAGAAAAGGGTAGTGGAGCGCTAGGTTGGTATTAGAAAAAAATTCTTAGTTTGAGTATGGTCAATTGGGTATCACAATTAGTAAAATTTATTCAACACTGATAAACATAGTAAAAATGGTTGATACATTTAGACACATGAAGAGGTTATAAATGAATACATAAAATCAGCACATATAAAAAAGAATTTAAGAATAGTTGGCCTGAGCACTATACTTATGCGTTCTCCCGCTTGCCAAATGTCCTGAGCCAGTCCGTCCTGTAGTTTAACTGGAGATTGTGGAGGCTGGGTGTCCATATACCATGCTGGGAATTCGATGCCGCTGTGTAGGATGTCGCTGTCTGGATGTTGTATAGACAGATGCACAGGCTGAAGGTAGGCTTCCCAATGAGTATGCTGGTGGTTGTATCCCAAGGTTCTCTTCCAGTGGGTGAAGAACGGATGGAAAATTAATCCGAATATAAAGGCTGGGCAAGATATGGTTTTGGGAGTGTCCCGCAATAGAGCTCAGAGTCCAAACTGACAGTATACTGACGCGTTTCGTTACCTAGGCTGGTAACTTTATCAAAGGAGAGTCTCCTTTGATAAAGTTACCAGCCTAGGTAACGAAACGTCCCTCTATTGTGAGATTTCTCGCAGTTCCCTGCTGCAAACTGGAAGCGGGATAAGGGGGGCAGGATAGGCAGGTTCCGGAAACGGGGGCGTTTTCTGAGAGCTCCCAGATCTGGATCTTCCAGCACAGATTTCCTGGCCTCTGCTACAGAACAGCTTGGGCCAATATGACCAGCCTCGGGCTCCCTCAGATTGACCATGTTTTTGTGCAGTGATCCGTTGCAGCAGTGGATCACAGAAGTCGATAGGAGGTGTTTATTGACACAAGGGGTGGGATTTAATAGGATGAGAGATTCAGAAAGTGATAGATTTGGTAAGAAATCTCCAGCTTTTTTTAAAGCGCCAATCATTTACACTGCAGAACCAGTTTCATTTTGCCGTGTAAATGATTGCCGCTTTTAAAAAAAGGGACGTCTGTTTCCCCATTGGCTACGTTCTCGTTTTGTTTATTTAATTCGCACCCGTTGCGTTTTATTAATAGGGCGTTTGCAGATTTTCTACATTTCTTTTGTGAGTTGTAATTGCACTGAATGTTTTAATTGAGCTCGCAGATCAGATTGTAGATCTTTTCCCATACACTGCAGATCATTTCTCCATCGTTATTATGATGAAAATCTGCCGCAAGCTAACTCCCTTCCGCAGTCTAAGGCAGTCTAAGGTTCCAGACCATCGAATTCCAGATAATCGGTGGTGTGCTACGTGAAAGTCTTCCAAAATAGAATCTGCACTTTGGGAAAAAATTAAAAATTATAATTTTAAATTTTATTTATTTTTTAATAATTTTTATATTGACTGCATTAGATGCTGCCCCATTTCCACAGGGCATATGCAACTGCCCCCACCCCCCCCCCCCCCCCCAATCAGCTCTGCTTTTAGAAGATAAGCTTTAAATGTTCAATCAAGCTATCCCATAAATTGTTTGTTTCTGCAGAGTGGTGCGCTATAGTCCTAAAAATGGAAAAGAAAGTGTCTGAAGCCAGTGTTAACCGCAGGAAGTCCAACAATCCTCAGCGGGTGTCTGCAGCCTCGGCTGGTACATCTCAGAGTAAGAGGAAGCGTCTTTTTTATATTTTTTTTTTGTAAGGAATAAATAACGAAAGCTAAAGGAGATGCGTGGGACTGAGCTTGCTGTGGTGACCAGTAATGTGTCCAACGCTTGTCCACAGAATGTTCGCTGCATTTATTGTATTGGATAACGGGTTACAGAAGTCCTAAAAGGGGAGACTGTTAAACTCTGTTCTTTGTCTTCTATCTAATTTAAACCAGACACGAGCCAGAGAGTGCCATTGCCCATACGGAGGTTTTACCGCCCAGGTACTCGGGCACTGATGGAAATACGCAAGTACCAGAAATCAACGAAGCTGCTGATCAGGAAGGCCCCGTTCTACCGCCTGGTGAGATGGTGTTGCCTGTTCTGCATCTAACAGTTTCCCCTACTCTGTGCTCTGCTAGTAATGTCTGCTTTTTCTGTTTTAGGTGAGAGAGGTCTGCCTGGAGTATTCCCACGGAGTGCCGTTCAGCTGGCAAAGCCAAGCGCTGATGGCATTGCAGGAGGTAAGGCTTCTTAGCGGCGTAAACGCTCGCTGTATTCTGTTTGGAGTAATCTTAGAATTATGTATTGTACTAAGATCTGATGCGGCCATGTATACCTCACCCATATCCTGGCCGTGTTCTGCTCTGTATATCCCATCACGTGTCACTAGAATCAGCGCTAATGCTCGATCTCCATCATAGTCATCGGTTGCGATTCGGAATGGTTTAAAGCACCAGCCAACAAGCTGAAACTTAAGCAGGCTGGCCGTCTGCTTCAAACACCTGAGTACAACAGGGATCTGCGATGCCTTCAAGTGGCGTGCCCATGTTTTGCAGAACGGTGTCGAGTTTCACCCTCTAAACATTGCAGCATGTCGGCAATCCTGCAGCCAATGGGGGGGCTCTGAGCGACATCCCAGGATTGGGTCTGTGTGCAAATAGGCACATAGTATATCCCGTACAGGCCACTTACTGATGACTTCAGTGGGCATGATGCCCGTGTTCAGCCCCAGTGCAGTCTCACTGTACCAGACAACTCCTATTACGCAGTCCCCGCTCTCTGATCTTTATCACATCATACACCACTATAATTAGAATTCCCAGCTTAGCTCCGAGCTCATTAGACAGACACGCATTACACAGCGACCTTTCTCAAGGCATAAAGGAATGTTCAAAACCAATACTCCTGATAACACTGGAAAAAGGTTGGTTTCCTACCAGAAGGTAGGAGGTGGACGACAGAGAAGGAGTGCCTTGTGATCCAAGCAGCTCACACCAAGGAAGGTCAGTTCCTTGAAAACAAACGTGAGGAAAAAGAAAAGGGTAGTGGAGCGCTAGGTTGGTATTAGAAAAAAATTCTTAGTTTGAGTATGGTCAATTGGGTATCACAATTAGTAAAATTTATTCAACACTGATAAACATAGTAAAAATGGTTGATACATTTAGACACATGAAGAGGTTATAAATGAATACATAAAATCAGCACATATAAAAAAGAATTTAAGAATAGTTGGCCTGAGCACTATACTTATGCGTTCTCCCGCTTGCCAAATGTCCTGAGCCAGTCCGTCCTGTAGTTTAACTGGAGATTGTGGAGGCTGGGTGTCCATATACCATGCTGGGAATTCGATGCCGCTGTGTAGGATGTCGCTGTCTGGATGTTGTATAGACAGATGCACAGGCTGAAGGTAGGCTTCCCAATGAGTATGCTGGTGGTTGTATCCCAAGCTTCTCTTCCAGTGGGTGAAGAACGGATGGAAAATTAATCCGAATATAAAGGCTGGGCAAGATATGGTTTTGGGAGTGTCCCGCAATAGAGCTCAGAGTCCAAACTGACAGTATACTGACGCGTTTCGTTACCTAGGCTGGTAACTTTATCAAAGGAGAGTCTCCTTTGATAAAGTTACCAGCCTAGGTAACGAAACGTCCCTCTATTGTGAGATTTCTCGCAGTTCCCTGCTGCAAACTGGAAGCGGGATAAGGGGGGCAGGATAGGCAGGTTCCGGAAACGGGGGCGTTTTCTGAGAGCTCCCAGATCTGGATCTTCCAGCACAGATTTCCTGGCCTCTGCTACAGAACAGCTTGGGCCAATATGACCAGCCTCGGGCTCCCTCAGATTGACCATGTTTTTGTGCAGTGATCCGTTGCAGCAGTGGATCACAGAAGTCGATAGGAGGTGTTTATTGACACAAGGGGTGAGATTTAATAGGATGAGAGATTCAGAAAGTGATAGATTTGGTAAGAAATCTCCAGCTTTTTTTAAAGCGCCAATCATTTACACTACAGAACCAGTTTCATTTTGCCGTGTAAATGATTGCCGCTTTTAAAAAAAGGGACGTCTGTTTCCCCATTGGCTGCGTTCTCGTTTTGTTTATTTAATTCGCACCCGTTGCGTTTTATTAATAGGGCGTTTGCAGATTTTCTACATTTCTTTTGTGAGTTGTAATTGCACTGAATGTTTTAATTGAGCTCGCAGATCAGATTGTAGATCTTTTCCCATACACTGCAGATCATTTCTCCATCGTTATTATGATGAAAATCTGCCGCAAGCTAACTCCCTTCCGCAGTCTAAGGCAGTCTAAGGTTCCAGACCATCGAATTCCAGATAATCGGTGGTGTGCTACGTGAAAGTCTTCCAAAATAGAATCTGCACTTTGGGAAAAAATAAAAAATTATAATTTTAAATTTTATTTATTTTTTAATAATTTTTATATTGACTGCATTAGATGCTGCCCCATTTCCACAGGGCATATGCAACTGCCCCCACCCCCCCCCCCCCCAATCAGCTCTGCTTTTAGAAGATAAGCTTTAAATGTTCAATCAAGCTATCCCATAAATTGTTTGTTTCTGCAGAGTGGTGCGCTATAGTCCTAAAAATGGAAAAGAAAGTGTCTGAAGCCAGTGTTAACCGCAGGAAGTCCAACAATCCTCAGCGGGTGTCTGCAGCCTCGGCTGGTACATCTCAGAGTAAGAGGAAGCGTCTTTTTTATATTTTTTTTTTGTAAGGAATAAATAACGAAAGCTAAAGGAGATGCGTGGGACTGAGCTTGCTGTGGTGACCAGTAATGTGTCCAACGCTTGTCCACAGAATGTTCGCTGCATTTATTGTATTGGATAACGGGTTACAGAAGTCCAAAAAGGGGAGACTGTTAAACTCTGTTCTTTGTCTTCTATCTAATTTAAACCAGACACGAGCCAGAGAGTGCCATTGCCCATACGGAGGTTTTACCGCCCAGGTACTCGGGCACTGATGGAAATACGCAAGTACCAGAAATCAACGAAGCTGCTGATCAGGAAGGCCCCGTTCTACCGCCTGGTGAGATGGTGTTGCCTGTTCTGCATCTAACAGTTTCCCCTACTCTGTGCTCTGCTAGTAATGTCTGCTTTTTCTGTTTTAGGTGAGAGAGGTCTGCCTGGAGTATTCCCACGGAGTGCCGTTCAGCTGGCAAAGCCAAGCGCTGATGGCATTGCAGGAGGTAAGGCTTCTTAGCGGCGTAAACGCTCGCTGTATTCTGTTTGGGGTAATCTTAGAATTATGTATTGTACTAAGATCTGATGCGGCCATGTATACCTCACCCATATCCTGGCCGTGTTCTGCTCTGTATATCCCATCACGTGTCACTAGAATCAGCGCTAATGCTCGATCTCCATCATAGTCATCGGTTGCGATTCGGAATGGTTTAAAGCACCAGCCAACAAGCTGAAACTTAAGCAGGCTGGCCGTCTGCTTCAAACACCTGAGTACAACAGGGATCTGCGATGCCTTCAAGTGGCGTGCCCATGTTTTGCAGAACGGTGTCGAGTTTCACCCTCTAAACATTGCAGCATGTCGGCAATCCTGCAGCCAATGGGGGGGCTCTGAGCGACATCCCAGGATTGGGTCTGTGTGCAAATAGGCACATAGTATATCCCGTACAGGCCACTTACTGATGACTTCAGTGGGCATGATGCCCGTGTTCAGCCCCAGTGCAGTCTCACTGTACCAGACAACTCCTATTACGCAGTCCCCGCTCTCTGATCTTTATCACATCATACACCACTATAATTAGAATTCCCAGCTCAGCTCCGAGCTCATTAGACAGACACGCATTACACAGCGACCTTTCTCAAGGCATAAAGGAATGTTCAAAACCAATACTCCTGATAACACTGGAAAAAGGTTGGTTTCCTACCAGAAGGTAGGAGGTGGACGACAGAGAAGGAGTGCCTTGTGATCCAAGCAGCTCACACCAAGGAAGGTCAGTTCCTTGAAAACAAACGTGAGGAAAAAGAAAAGGGTAGTGGAGCGCTAGGTTGGTATTAGAAAAAAATTCTTAGTTTGAGTATGGTCAATTGGGTATCACAATTAGTAAAATTTATTCAACACTGATAAACATAGTAAAAATGGTTGATACATTTAGACACATGAAGAGGTTATAAATGAATACATAAAATCAGCACATATAAAAAAGAATTTAAGAATAGTTGGCCTGAGCACTATACTTATGCGTTCTCCCGCTTGCCAAATGTCCTGAGCCAGTCCGTCCTGTAGTTTAACTGGAGATTGTGGAGGCTGGGTGTCCATATACCATGCTGGGAATTCGATGCCGCTGTGTAGGATGTCGCTGTCTGGATGTTGTATAGACAGATGCACAGGCTGAAGGTAGGCTTCCCAATGAGTATGCTGGTGGTTGTATCCCAAGGTTCTCTTCCAGTGGGTGAAGAACGGATGGAAAATTAATCCGAATATAAAGGCTGGGCAAGATATGGTTTTGGGAGTGTCCCGCAATAGAGCTCAGAGTCCAAACTGACAGTATACTGACGCGTTTCGTTACCTAGGCTGGTAACTTTATCAAAGGAGAGTCTCCTTTGATAAAGTTACCAGCCTAGGTAACGAAACGTCCCTCTATTGTGAGATTTCTCGCAGTTCCCTGCTGCAAACTGGAAGCGGGATAAGGGGGGCAGGATAGGCAGGTTCCGGAAACGGGGGCGTTTTCTGAGAGCTCCCAGATCTGGATCTTCCAGCACAGATTTCCTGGCCTCTGCTACAGAACAGCTTGGGCCAATATGACCAGCCTCGGGCTCCCTCAGATTGACCATGTTTTTGTGCAGTGATCCGTTGCAGCAGTGGATCACAGAAGTCGATAGGAGGTGTTTATTGACACAAGGGGTGGGATTTAATAGGATGAGAGATTCAGAAAGTGATAGATTTGGTAAGAAATCTCCAGCTTTTTTTAAAGCGCCAATCATTTACACTGCAGAACCAGTTTCATTTTGCCGTGTAAATGATTGCCGCTTTTAAAAAAAGGGACGTCTGTTTCCCCATTGGCTACGTTCTCGTTTTGTTTATTTAATTCGCACCCGTTGCGTTTTATTAATAGGGCGTTTGCAGATTTTCTACATTTCTTTTGTGAGTTGTAATTGCACTGAATGTTTTAATTGAGCTCGCAGATCAGATTGTAGATCTTTTCCCATACACTGCAGATCATTTCTCCATCGTTATTATGATGAAAATCTGCCGCAAGCTAACTCCCTTCCGCAGTCTAAGGCAGTCTAAGGTTCCAGACCATCGAATTCCAGATAATCGGTGGTGTGCTACGTGAAAGTCTTCCAAAATAGAATCTGCACTTTGGGAAAAAATTAAAAATTATAATTTTAAATTTTATTTATTTTTTAATAATTTTTATATTGACTGCATTAGATGCTGCCCCATTTCCACAGGGCATATGCAACTGCCCCCACCCCCCCCCCCCCCCCAATCAGCTCTGCTTTTAGAAGATAAGCTTTAAATGTTCAATCAAGCTATCCCATAAATTGTTTGTTTCTGCAGAGTGGTGCGCTATAGTCCTAAAAATGGAAAAGAAAGTGTCTGAAGCCAGTGTTAACCGCAGGAAGTCCAACAATCCTCAGCGGGTGTCTGCAGCCTCGGCTGGTACATCTCAGAGTAAGAGGAAGCGTCTTTTTTATATTTTTTTTTTGTAAGGAATAAATAACGAAAGCTAAAGGAGATGCGTGGGACTGAGCTTGCTGTGGTGACCAGTAATGTGTCCAACGCTTGTCCACAGAATGTTCGCTGCATTTATTGTATTGGATAACGGGTTACAGAAGTCCTAAAAGGGGAGACTGTTAAACTCTGTTCTTTGTCTTCTATCTAATTTAAACCAGACACGAGCCAGAGAGTGCCATTGCCCATACGGAGGTTTTACCGCCCAGGTACTCGGGCACTGATGGAAATACGCAAGTACCAGAAATCAACGAAGCTGCTGATCAGGAAGGCCCCGTTCTACCGCCTGGTGAGATGGTGTTGCCTGTTCTGCATCTAACAGTTTCCCCTACTCTGTGCTCTGCTAGTAATGTCTGCTTTTTCTGTTTTAGGTGAGAGAGGTCTGCCTGGAGTATTCCCACGGAGTGCCGTTCAGCTGGCAAAGCCAAGCGCTGATGGCATTGCAGGAGGTAAGGCTTCTTAGCGGCGTAAACGCTCGCTGTATTCTGTTTGGAGTAATCTTAGAATTATGTATTGTACTAAGATCTGATGCGGCCATGTATACCTCACCCATATCCTGGCCGTGTTCTGCTCTGTATATCCCATCACGTGTCACTAGAATCAGCGCTAATGCTCGATCTCCATCATAGTCATCGGTTGCGATTCGGAATGGTTTAAAGCACCAGCCAACAAGCTGAAACTTAAGCAGGCTGGCCGTCTGCTTCAAACACCTGAGTACAACAGGGATCTGCGATGCCTTCAAGTGGCGTGCCCATGTTTTGCAGAACGGTGTCGAGTTTCACCCTCTAAACATTGCAGCATGTCGGCAATCCTGCAGCCAATGGGGGGGCTCTGAGCGACATCCCAGGATTGGGTCTGTGTGCAAATAGGCACATAGTATATCCCGTACAGGCCACTTACTGATGACTTCAGTGGGCATGATGCCCGTGTTCAGCCCCAGTGCAGTCTCACTGTACCAGACAACTCCTATTACGCAGTCCCCGCTCTCTGATCTTTATCACATCATACACCACTATAATTAGAATTCCCAGCTTAGCTCCGAGCTCATTAGACAGACACGCATTACACAGCGACCTTTCTCAAGGCATAAAGGAATGTTCAAAACCAATACTCCTGATAACACTGGAAAAAGGTTGGTTTCCTACCAGAAGGTAGGAGGTGGACGACAGAGAAGGAGTGCCTTGTGATCCAAGCAGCTCACACCAAGGAAGGTCAGTTCCTTGAAAACAAACGTGAGGAAAAAGAAAAGGGTAGTGGAGCGCTAGGTTGGTATTAGAAAAAAATTCTTAGTTTGAGTATGGTCAATTGGGTATCACAATTAGTAAAATTTATTCAACACTGATAAACATAGTAAAAATGGTTGATACATTTAGACACATGAAGAGGTTATAAATGAATACATAAAATCAGCACATATAAAAAAGAATTTAAGAATAGTTGGCCTGAGCACTATACTTATGCGTTCTCCCGCTTGCCAAATGTCCTGAGCCAGTCCGTCCTGTAGTTTAACTGGAGATTGTGGAGGCTGGGTGTCCATATACCATGCTGGGAATTCGATGCCGCTGTGTAGGATGTCGCTGTCTGGATGTTGTATAGACAGATGCACAGGCTGAAGGTAGGCTTCCCAATGAGTATGCTGGTGGTTGTATCCCAAGCTTCTCTTCCAGTGGGTGAAGAACGGATGGAAAATTAATCCGAATATAAAGGCTGGGCAAGATATGGTTTTGGGAGTGTCCCGCAATAGAGCTCAGAGTCCAAACTGACAGTATACTGACGCGTTTCGTTACCTAGGCTGGTAACTTTATCAAAGGAGAGTCTCCTTTGATAAAGTTACCAGCCTAGGTAACGAAACGTCCCTCTATTGTGAGATTTCTCGCAGTTCCCTGCTGCAAACTGGAAGCGGGATAAGGGGGGCAGGATAGGCAGGTTCCGGAAACGGGGGCGTTTTCTGAGAGCTCCCAGATCTGGATCTTCCAGCACAGATTTCCTGGCCTCTGCTACAGAACAGCTTGGGCCAATATGACCAGCCTCGGGCTCCCTCAGATTGACCATGTTTTTGTGCAGTGATCCGTTGCAGCAGTGGATCACAGAAGTCGATAGGAGGTGTTTATTGACACAAGGGGTGAGATTTAATAGGATGAGAGATTCAGAAAGTGATAGATTTGGTAAGAAATCTCCAGCTTTTTTTAAAGCGCCAATCATTTACACTGCAGAACCAGTTTCATTTTGCCGTGTAAATGATTGCCGCTTTTAAAAAAAGGGACGTCTGTTTCCCCATTGGCTGCGTTCTCGTTTTGTTTATTTAATTCGCACCCGTTGCGTTTTATTAATAGGGCGTTTGCAGATTTTCTACATTTCTTTTGTGAGTTGTAATTGCACTGAATGTTTTAATTGAGCTCGCAGATCAGATTGTAGATCTTTTCCCATACACTGCAGATCATTTCTCCATCGTTATTATGATGAAAATCTGCCGCAAGCTAACTCCCTTCCGCAGTCTAAGGCAGTCTAAGGTTCCAGACCATCGAATTCCAGATAATCGGTGGTGTGCTACGTGAAAGTCTTCCAAAATAGAATCTGCACTTTGGGAAAAAATAAAAAATTATAATTTTAAATTTTATTTATTTTTTAATAATTTTTATATTGACTGCATTAGATGCTGCCCCATTTCCACAGGGCATATGCAACTGCCCCCACCCCCCCCCCCCCCCCCAATCAGCTCTGCTTTTAGAAGATAAGCTTTAAATGTTCAATCAAGCTATCCCATAAATTGTTTGTTTCTGCAGAGTGGTGCGCTATAGTCCTAAAAATGGAAAAGAAAGTGTCTGAAGCCAGTGTTAACCGCAGGAAGTCCAACAATCCTCAGCGGGTGTCTGCAGCCTCGGCTGGTACATCTCAGAGTAAGAGGAAGCGTCTTTTTTATATTTTTTTTTTGTAAGGAATAAATAACGAAAGCTAAAGGAGATGCGTGGGACTGAGCTTGCTGTGGTGACCAGTAATGTGTCCAACGCTTGTCCACAGAATGTTCGCTGCATTTATTGTATTGGATAACGGGTTACAGAAGTCCAAAAAGGGGAGACTGTTAAACTCTGTTCTTTGTCTTCTATCTAATTTAAACCAGACACGAGCCAGAGAGTGCCATTGCCCATACGGAGGTTTTACCGCCCAGGTACTCGGGCACTGATGGAAATACGCAAGTACCAGAAATCAACGAAGCTGCTGATCAGGAAGGCCCCGTTCTACCGCCTGGTGAGATGGTGTTGCCTGTTCTGCATCTAACAGTTTCCCCTACTCTGTGCTCTGCTAGTAATGTCTGCTTTTTCTGTTTTAGGTGAGAGAGGTCTGCCTGGAGTATTCCCACGGAGTGCCGTTCAGCTGGCAAAGCCAAGCGCTGATGGCATTGCAGGAGGTAAGGCTTCTTAGCGGCGTAAACGCTCGCTGTATTCTGTTTGGGGTAATCTTAGAATTATGTATTGTACTAAGATCTGATGCGGCCATGTATACCTCACCCATATCCTGGCCGTGTTCTGCTCTGTATATCCCATCACGTGTCACTAGAATCAGCGCTAATGCTCGATCTCCATCATAGTCATCGGTTGCGATTCGGAATGGTTTAAAGCACCAGCCAACAAGCTGAAACTTAAGCAGGCTGGCCGTCTGCTTCAAACACCTGAGTACAACAGGGATCTGCGATGCCTTCAAGTGGCGTGCCCATGTTTTGCAGAACGGTGTCGAGTTTCACCCTCTAAACATTGCAGCATGTCGGCAATCCTGCAGCCAATGGGGGGGCTCTGAGCGACATCCCAGGATTGGGTCTGTGTGCAAATAGGCACATAGTATATCCCGTACAGGCCACTTACTGATGACTTCAGTGGGCATGATGCCCGTGTTCAGCCCCAGTGCAGTCTCACTGTACCAGACAACTCCTATTACGCAGTCCCCGCTCTCTGATCTTTATCACATCATACACCACTATAATTAGAATTCCCAGCTCAGCTCCGAGCTCATTAGACAGACACGCATTACACAGCGACCTTTCTCAAGGCATAAAGGAATGTTCAAAACCAATACTCCTGATAACACTGGAAAAAGGTTGGTTTCCTACCAGAAGGTAGGAGGTGGACGACAGAGAAGGAGTGCCTTGTGATCCAAGCAGCTCACACCAAGGAAGGTCAGTTCCTTGAAAACAAACGTGAGGAAAAAGAAAAGGGTAGTGGAGCGCTAGGTTGGTATTAGAAAAAAATTCTTAGTTTGAGTATGGTCAATTGGGTATCACAATTAGTAAAATTTATTCAACACTGATAAACATAGTAAAAATGGTTGATACATTTAGACACATGAAGAGGTTATAAATGAATACATAAAATCAGCACATATAAAAAAGAATTTAAGAATAGTTGGCCTGAGCACTATACTTATGCGTTCTCCCGCTTGCCAAATGTCCTGAGCCAGTCCGTCCTGTAGTTTAACTGGAGATTGTGGAGGCTGGGTGTCCATATACCATGCTGGGAATTCGATGCCGCTGTGTAGGATGTCGCTGTCTGGATGTTGTATAGACAGATGCACAGGCTGAAGGTAGGCTTCCCAATGAGTATGCTGGTGGTTGTATCCCAAGGTTCTCTTCCAGTGGGTGAAGAACGGATGGAAAATTAATCCGAATATAAAGGCTGGGCAAGATATGGTTTTGGGAGTGTCCCGCAATAGAGCTCAGAGTCCAAACTGACAGTATACTGACGCGTTTCGTTACCTAGGCTGGTAACTTTATCAAAGGAGAGTCTCCTTTGATAAAGTTACCAGCCTAGGTAACGAAACGTCCCTCTATTGTGAGATTTCTCGCAGTTCCCTGCTGCAAACTGGAAGCGGGATAAGGGGGGCAGGATAGGCAGGTTCCGGAAACGGGGGCGTTTTCTGAGAGCTCCCAGATCTGGATCTTCCAGCACAGATTTCCTGGCCTCTGCTACAGAACAGCTTGGGCCAATATGACCAGCCTCGGGCTCCCTCAGATTGACCATGTTTTTGTGCAGTGATCCGTTGCAGCAGTGGATCACAGAAGTCGATAGGAGGTGTTTATTGACACAAGGGGTGAGATTTAATAGGATGAGAGATTCAGAAAGTGATAGATTTGGTAAGAAATCTCCAGCTTTTTTTAAAGCGCCAATCATTTACACTGCAGAACCAGTTTCATTTTGCCGTGTAAATGATTGCCGCTTTTAAAAAAAGGGACGTCTGTTTCCCCATTGGCTGCGTTCTCGTTTTGTTTATTTAATTCGCACCCGTTGCGTTTTATTAATAGGGCGTTTGCAGATTTTCTACATTTCTTTTGTGAGTTGTAATTGCACTGAATGTTTTAATTGAGCTCGCAGATCAGATTGTAGATCTTTTCCCATACACTGCAGATCATTTCTCCATCGTTATTATGATGAAAATCTGCCGCAAGCTAACTCCCTTCCGCAGTCTAAGGCAGTCTAAGGTTCCAGACCATCGAATTCCAGATAATCGGTGGTGTGCTACGTGAAAGTCTTCCAAAATAGAATCTGCACTTTGGGAAAAAATTAAAAATTATAATTTTAAATTTTATTTATTTTTTAATAATTTTTATATTGACTGCATTAGATGCTGCCCCATTTCCACAGGGCATATGCAACTGCCCCCCCCCCCCCCCAATCAGCTCTGCTTTTAGAAGATAAGCTTTAAATGTTCAATCAAGCTATCCCATAAATTGTTTGTTTCTGCAGAGTGGTGCGCTATAGTCCTAAAAATGGAAAAGAAAGTGTCTGAAGCCAGTGTTAACCGCAGGAAGTCCAACAATCCTCAGCGGGTGTCTGCAGCCTCGGCTGGTACATCTCAGAGTAAGAGGAAGCGTCTTTTTTATATTTTTTTTTTGTAAGGAATAAATAACGAAAGCTAAAGGAGATGCGTGGGACTGAGCTTGCTGTGGTGACCAGTAATGTGTCCAACGCTTGTCCACAGAATGTTCGCTGCATTTATTGTATTGGATAACGGGTTACAGAAGTCCAAAAAGGGGAGACTGTTAAACTCTGTTCTTTGTCTTCTATCTAATTTAAACCAGACACGAGCCAGAGAGTGCCATTGCCCATACGGAGGTTTTACCGCCCAGGTACTCGGGCACTGATGGAAATACGCAAGTACCAGAAATCAACGAAGCTGCTGATCAGGAAGGCCCCGTTCTACCGCCTGGTGAGATGGTGTTGCCTGTTCTGCATCTAACAGTTTCCCCTACTCTGTGCTCTGCTAGTAATGTCTGCTTTTTCTGTTTTAGGTGAGAGAGGTCTGCCTGGAGTATTCCCACGGAGTGCCGTTCAGCTGGCAAAGCCAAGCGCTGATGGCATTGCAGGAGGTAAGGCTTCTTAGCGGCGTAAACGCTCGCTGTATTCTGTTTGGGGTAATCTTAGAATTATGTATTGTACTAAGATCTGATGCGGCCATGTATACCTCACCCATATCCTGGCCGTGTTCTGCTCTGTATATCCCATCACGTGTCACTAGAATCAGCGCTAATGCTCGATCTCCATCATAGTCATCGGTTGCGATTCGGAATGGTTTAAAGCACCAGCCAACAAGCTGAAACTTAAGCAGGCTGGCCGTCTGCTTCAAACACCTGAGTACAACAGGGATCTGCGATGCCTTCAAGTGGCGTGCCCATGTTTTGCAGAACGGTGTCGAGTTTCACCCTCTAAACATTGCAGCATGTCGGCAATCCTGCAGCCAATGGGGGGGCTCTGAGCGACATCCCAGGATTGGGTCTGTGTGCAAATAGGCACATAGTATATCCCGTACAGGCCACTTACTGATGACTTCAGTGGGCATGATGCCCGTGTTCAGCCCCAGTGCAGTCTCACTGTACCAGACAACTCCTATTACGCAGTCCCCGCTCTCTGATCTTTATCACATCATACACCACTATAATTAGAATTCCCAGCTCAGCTCCGAGCTCATTAGACAGACACGCATTACACAGCGACCTTTCTCAAGGCATAAAGGAATGTTCAAAACCAATACTCCTGATAACACTGGAAAAAGGTTGGTTTCCTACCAGAAGGTAGGAGGTGGACGACAGAGAAGGAGTGCCTTGTGATCCAAGCAGCTCACACCAAGGAAGGTCAGTTCCTTGAAAACAAACGTGAGGAAAAAGAAAAGGGTAGTGGAGCGCTAGGTTGGTATTAGAAAAAAATTCTTAGTTTGAGTATGGTCAATTGGGTATCACAATTAGTAAAATTTATTCAACACTGATAAACATAGTAAAAATGGTTGATACATTTAGACACATGAAGAGGTTATAAATGAATACATAAAATCAGCACATATAAAAAAGAATTTAAGAATAGTTGGCCTGAGCACTATACTTATGCGTTCTCCCGCTTGCCAAATGTCCTGAGCCAGTCCGTCCTGTAGTTTAACTGGAGATTGTGGAGGCTGGGTGTCCATATACCATGCTGGGAATTCGATGCCGCTGTGTAGGATGTCGCTGTCTGGATGTTGTATAGACAGATGCACAGGCTGAAGGTAGGCTTCCCAATGAGTATGCTGGTGGTTGTATCCCAAGGTTCTCTTCCAGTGGGTGAAGAACGGATGGAAAATTAATCCGAATATAAAGGCTGGGCAAGATATGGTTTTGGGAGTGTCCCGCAATAGAGCTCAGAGTCCAAACTGACAGTATACTGACGCGTTTCGTTACCTAGGCTGGTAACTTTATCAAAGGAGAGTCTCCTTTGATAAAGTTACCAGCCTAGGTAACGAAACGTCCCTCTATTGTGAGATTTCTCGCAGTTCCCTGCTGCAAACTGGAAGCGGGATAAGGGGGGCAGGATAGGCAGGTTCCGGAAACGGGGGCGTTTTCTGAGAGCTCCCAGATCTGGATCTTCCAGCACAGATTTCCTGGCCTCTGCTACAGAACAGCTTGGGCCAATATGACCAGCCTCGGGCTCCCTCAGATTGACCATGTTTTTGTGCAGTGATCCGTTGCAGCAGTGGATCACAGAAGTCGATAGGAGGTGTTTATTGACACAAGGGGTGAGATTTAATAGGATGAGAGATTCAGAAAGTGATAGATTTGGTAAGAAATCTCCAGCTTTTTTTAAAGCGCCAATAATTTACACTGCAGAACCAGTTTCATTTTGCCGTGTAAATGATTGCCGCTTTTAAAAAAAGGGACGTCTGTTTCCCCATTGGCTGCGTTCTCGTTTTGTTTATTTAATTCGCACCCGTTGCGTTTTATTAATAGGGCGTTTGCAGATTTTCTACATTTCTTTTGTGAGTTGTAATTGCACTGAATGTTTTAATTGAGCTCGCAGATCAGATTGTAGATCTTTTCCCATACACTGCAGATCATTTCTCCATCGTTATTATGATGAAAATCTGCCGCAAGCTAACTCCCTTCCGCAGTCTAAGGCAGTCTAAGGTTCCAGACCATCGAATTCCAGATAATCGGTGGTGTGCTACGTGAAAGTCTTCCAAAATAGAATCTGCACTTTGGGAAAAAATAAAAAATTATAATTTTAAATTTTATTTATTTTTTAATAATTTTTATATTGACTGCATTAGATGCTGCCCCATTTCCACAGGGCATATGCAACTGCCCCCCCCCCCCCCCCCCCAATCAGCTCTGCTTTTAGAAGATAAGCTTTAAATGTTCAATCAAGCTATCCCATAAATTGTTTGTTTCTGCAGAGTGGTGCGCTATAGTCCTAAAAATGGAAAAGAAAGTGTCTGAAGCCAGTGTTAACCGCAGGAAGTCCAACAATCCTCAGCGGGTGTCTGCAGCCTCGGCTGGTACATCTCAGAGTAAGAGGAAGCGTCTTTTTTATATTTTTTTTTTGTAAGGAATAAATAACGAAAGCTAAAGGAGATGCGTGGGACTGAGCTTGCTGTGGTGACCAGTAATGTGTCCAACGCTTGTCCACAGAATGTTCGCTGCATTTATTGTATTGGATAACGGGTTACAGAAGTCCAAAAAGGGGAGACTGTTAAACTCTGTTCTTTGTCTTCTATCTAATTTAAACCAGACACGAGCCAGAGAGTGCCATTGCCCATACGGAGGTTTTACCGCCCAGGTACTCGGGCACTGATGGAAATACGCAAGTACCAGAAATCAACGAAGCTGCTGATCAGGAAGGCCCCGTTCTACCGCCTGGTGAGATGGTGTTGCCTGTTCTGCATCTAACAGTTTCCCCTACTCTGTGCTCTGCTAGTAATGTCTGCTTTTTCTGTTTTAGGTGAGAGAGGTCTGCCTGGAGTATTCCCACGGAGTGCCGTTCAGCTGGCAAAGCCAAGCGCTGATGGCATTGCAGGAGGTAAGGCTTCTTAGCGGCGTAAACGCTCGCTGTATTCTGTTTGGGGTAATCTTAGAATTATGTATTGTACTAAGATCTGATGCGGCCATGTATACCTCACCCATATCCTGGCCGTGTTCTGCTCTGTATATCCCATCACGTGTCACTAGAATCAGCGCTAATGCTCGATCTCCATCATAGTCATCGGTTGCGATTCGGAATGGTTTAAAGCACCAGCCAACAAGCTGAAACTTAAGCAGGCTGGCCGTCTGCTTCAAACACCTGAGTACAACAGGGATCTGCGATGCCTTCAAGTGGCGTGCCCATGTTTTGCAGAACGGTGTCGAGTTTCACCCTCTAAACATTGCAGCATGTCGGCAATCCTGCAGCCAATGGGGGGGCTCTGAGCGACATCCCAGGATTGGGTCTGTGTGCAAATAGGCACATAGTATATCCCGTACAGGCCACTTACTGATGACTTCAGTGGGCATGATGCCCGTGTTCAGCCCCAGTGCAGTCTCACTGTACCAGACAACTCCTATTACGCAGTCCCCGCTCTCTGATCTTTATCACATCATACACCACTATAATTAGAATTCCCAGCTCAGCTCCGAGCTCATTAGACAGACACGCATTACACAGCGACCTTTCTCAAGGCATAAAGGAATGTTCAAAACCAATACTCCTGATAACACTGGAAAAAGGTTGGTTTCCTACCAGAAGGTAGGAGGTGGACGACAGAGAAGGAGTGCCTTGTGATCCAAGCAGCTCACACCAAGGAAGGTCAGTTCCTTGAAAACAAACGTGAGGAAAAAGAAAAGGGTAGTGGAGCGCTAGGTTGGTATTAGAAAAAAATTCTTAGTTTGAGTATGGTCAATTGGGTATCACAATTAGTAAAATTTATTCAACACTGATAAACATAGTAAAAATGGTTGATACATTTAGACACATAAAGAGGTTATAAATGAATACATAAAATCAGCACATATAAAAAAGAATTTAAGAATAGTTGGCCTGAGCACTATACTTATGCGTTCTCCCGCTTGCCAAATGTCCTGAGCCAGTCCGTCCTGTAGTTTAACTGGAGATTGTGGAGGCTGGGTGTCCATATACCATGCTGGGAATTCGATGCCGCTGTGTAGGATGTCGCTGTCTGGATGTTGTATAGACAGATGCACAGGCTGAAGGTAGGCTTCCCAATGAGTATGCTGGTGGTTGTATCCCAAGGTTCTCTTCCAGTGGGTGAAGAACGGATGGAAAATTAATCCGAATATAAAGGCTGGGCAAGATATGGTTTTGGGAGTGTCCCGCAATAGAGCTCAGAGTCCAAACTGACAGTATACTGACGCGTTTCGTTACCTAGGCTGGTAACTTTATCAAAGGAGAGTCTCCTTTGATAAAGTTACCAGCCTAGGTAACGAAACGTCCCTCTATTGTGAGATTTCTCGCAGTTCCCTGCTGCAAACTGGAAGCGGGATAAGGGGGGCAGGATAGGCAGGTTCCGGAAACGGGGGCGTTTTCTGAGAGCTCCCAGATCTGGATCTTCCAGCACAGATTTCCTGGCCTCTGCTACAGAACAGCTTGGGCCAATATGACCAGCCTCGGGCTCCCTCAGATTGACCATGTTTTTGTGCAGTGATCCGTTGCAGCAGTGGATCACAGAAGTCGATAGGAGGTGTTTATTGACACAAGGGGTGAGATTTAATAGGATGAGAGATTCAGAAAGTGATAGATTTGGTAAGAAATCTCCAGCTTTTTTTAAAGCGCCAATCATTTACACTGCAGAACCAGTTTCATTTTGCCGTGTAAATGATTGCCGCTTTTAAAAAAAGGGACGTCTGTTTCCCCATTGGCTGCGTTCTCGTTTTGTTTATTTAATTCGCACCCGTTGCGTTTTATTAATAGGGCGTTTGCAGATTTTCTACATTTCTTTTGTGAGTTGTAATTGCACTGAATGTTTTAATTGAGCTCGCAGATCAGATTGTAGATCTTTTCCCATACACTGCAGATCATTTCTCCATCGTTATTATGATGAAAATCTGCCGCAAGCTAACTCCCTTCCGCAGTCTAAGGCAGTCTAAGGTTCCAGACCATCGAATTCCAGATAATCGGTGGTGTGCTACGTGAAAGTCTTCCAAAATAGAATCTGCACTTTGGGAAAAAATTAAAAATTATAATTTTAAATTTTATTTATTTTTTAATAATTTTTATATTGACTGCATTAGATGCTGCCCCATTTCCACAGGGCATATGCAACTGCCCCCCCCCCCCCCCCCCAATCAGCTCTGCTTTTAGAAGATAAGCTTTAAATGTTCAATCAAGCTATCCCATAAATTGTTTGTTTCTGCAGAGTGGTGCGCTATAGTCCTAAAAATGGAAAAGAAAGTGTCTGAAGCCAGTGTTAACCGCAGGAAGTCCAACAATCCTCAGCGGGTGTCTGCAGCCTCGGCTGGTACATCTCAGAGTAAGAGGAAGCGTCTTTTTTATATTTTTTTTTTGTAAGGAATAAATAACGAAAGCTAAAGGAGATGCGTGGGACTGAGCTTGCTGTGGTGACCAGTAATGTGTCCAACGCTTGTCCACAGAATGTTCGCTGCATTTATTGTATTGGATAACGGGTTACAGAAGTCCAAAAAGGGGAGACTGTTAAACTCTGTTCTTTGTCTTCTATCTAATTTAAACCAGACACGAGCCAGAGAGTGCCATTGCCCATACGGAGGTTTTACCGCCCAGGTACTCGGGCACTGATGGAAATACGCAAGTACCAGAAATCAACGAAGCTGCTGATCAGGAAGGCCCCGTTCTACCGCCTGGTGAGATGGTGTTGCCTGTTCTGCATCTAACAGTTTCCCCTACTCTGTGCTCTGCTAGTAATGTCTGCTTTTTCTGTTTTAGGTGAGAGAGGTCTGCCTGGAGTATTCCCACGGAGTGCCGTTCAGCTGGCAAAGCCAAGCGCTGATGGCATTGCAGGAGGTAAGGCTTCTTAGCGGCGTAAACGCTCGCTGTATTCTGTTTGGGGTAATCTTAGAATTATGTATTGTACTAAGATCTGATGCGGCCATGTATACCTCACCCATATCCTGGCCGTGTTCTGCTCTGTATATCCCATCACGTGTCACTAGAATCAGCGCTAATGCTCGATCTCCATCATAGTCATCGGTTGCGATTCGGAATGGTTTAAAGCACCAGCCAACAAGCTGAAACTTAAGCAGGCTGGCCGTCTGCTTCAAACACCTGAGTACAACAGGGATCTGCGATGCCTTCAAGTGGCGTACCCCATGTTTTGCAGAACGGTGTCGAGTTTCACCCTCTAAACATTGCAGCATGTCGGCAATCCTGCAGCCAATGGGGGGGCTCTGAGCGACATCCCAGGATTGGGTCTGTGTGCAAATAGGCACATAGTATATCCCGTACAGGCCACTTACTGATGACTTCAGTGGGCATGATGCCCGTGTTCAGCCCCAGTGCAGTCTCACTGTACCAGACAACTCCTATTACGCAGTCCCCGCTCTCTGATCTTTATCACATCATACACCACTATAATTAGAATTCCCAGCTCAGCTCCGAGCTCATTAGACAGACACGCATTACACAGCGACCTTTCTCAAGGCATAAAGGAATGTTCAAAACCAATACTCCTGATAACACTGGAAAAAGGTTGGTTTCCTACCAGAAGGTAGGAGGTGGACGACAGAGAAGGAGTGCCTTGTGATCCAAGCAGCTCACACCAAGGAAGGTCAGTTCCTTGAAAACAAACGTGAGGAAAAAGAAAAGGGTAGTGGAGCGCTAGGTTGGTATTAGAAAAAAATTCTTAGTTTGAGTATGGTCAATTGGGTATCACAATTAGTAAAATTTATTCAACACTGATAAACATAGTAAAAATGGTTGATACATTTAGACACATGAAGAGGTTATAAATGAATACATAAAATCAGCACATATAAAAAAGAATTTAAGAATAGTTGGCCTGAGCACTATACTTATGCGTTCTCCCGCTTGCCAAATGTCCTGAGCCAGTCCGTCCTGTAGTTTAACTGGAGATTGTGGAGGCTGGGTGTCCATATACCATGCTGGGAATTCGATGCCGCTGTGTAGGATGTCGCTGTCTGGATGTTGTATAGACAGATGCACAGGCTGAAGGTAGGCTTCCCAATGAGTATGCTGGTGGTTGTATCCCAAGGTTCTCTTCCAGTGGGTGAAGAACGGATGGAAAATTAATCCGAATATAAAGGCTGGGCAAGATATGGTTTTGGGAGTGTCCCGCAATAGAGCTCAGAGTCCAAACTGACAGTATACTGACGCGTTTCGTTACCTAGGCTGGTAACTTTATCAAAGGAGAGTCTCCTTTGATAAAGTTACCAGCCTAGGTAACGAAACGTCCCTCTATTGTGAGATTTCTCGCAGTTCCCTGCTGCAAACTGGAAGCGGGATAAGGGGGGCAGGATAGGCAGGTTCCGGAAACGGGGGCGTTTTCTGAGAGCTCCCAGATCTGGATCTTCCAGCACAGATTTCCTGGCCTCTGCTACAGAACAGCTTGGGCCAATATGACCAGCCTCGGGCTCCCTCAGATTGACCATGTTTTTGTGCAGTGATCCGTTGCAGCAGTGGATCACAGAAGTCGATAGGAGGTGTTTATTGACACAAGGGGTGAGATTTAATAGGATGAGAGATTCAGAAAGTGATAGATTTGGTAAGAAATCTCCAGCTTTTTTTAAAGCGCCAATCATTTACACTGCAGAACCAGTTTCATTTTGCCGTGTAAATGATTGCCGCTTTTAAAAAAAGGGACGTCTGTTTCCCCATTGGCTGCGTTCTCGTTTTGTTTATTTAATTCGCACCCGTTGCGTTTTATTAATAGGGCGTTTGCAGATTTTCTACATTTCTTTTGTGAGTTGTAATTGCACTGAATGTTTTAATTGAGCTCGCAGATCAGATTGTAGATCTTTTCCCATACACTGCAGATCATTTCTCCATCGTTATTATGATGAAAATCTGCCGCAAGCTAACTCCCTTCCGCAGTCTAAGGCAGTCTAAGGTTCCAGACCATCGAATTCCAGATAATCGGTGGTGTGCTACGTGAAAGTCTTCCAAAATAGAATCTGCACTTTGGGAAAAAATTAAAAATTATAATTTTAAATTTTATTTATTTTTTAATAATTTTTATATTGACTGCATTAGATGCTGCCCCATTTCCACAGGGCATATGCAACTGCCCCCCCCCCCCCCCCCAATCAGCTCTGCTTTTAGAAGATAAGCTTTAAATGTTCAATCAAGCTATCCCATAAATTGTTTGTTTCTGCAGAGTGGTGCGCTATAGTCCTAAAAATGGAAAAGAAAGTGTCTGAAGCCAGTGTTAACCGCAGGAAGTCCAACAATCCTCAGCGGGTGTCTGCAGCCTCGGCTGGTACATCTCAGAGTAAGAGGAAGCGTCTTTTTTATATTTTTTTTTTGTAAGGAATAAATAACGAAAGCTAAAGGAGATGCGTGGGACTGAGCTTGCTGTGGTGACCAGTAATGTGTCCAACGCTTGTCCACAGAATGTTCGCTGCATTTATTGTATTGGATAACGGGTTACAGAAGTCCAAAAAGGGGAGACTGTTAAACTCTGTTCTTTGTCTTCTATCTAATTTAAACCAGACACGAGCCAGAGAGTGCCATTGCCCATACGGAGGTTTTACCGCCCAGGTACTCGGGCACTGATGGAAATACGCAAGTACCAGAAATCAACGAAGCTGCTGATCAGGAAGGCCCCGTTCTACCGCCTGGTGAGATGGTGTTGCCTGTTCTGCATCTAACAGTTTCCCCTACTCTGTGCTCTGCTAGTAATGTCTGCTTTTTCTGTTTTAGGTGAGAGAGGTCTGCCTGGAGTATTCCCACGGAGTGCCGTTCAGCTGGCAAAGCCAAGCGCTGATGGCATTGCAGGAGGTAAGGCTTCTTAGCGGCGTAAACGCTCGCTGTATTCTGTTTGGGGTAATCTTAGAATTATGTATTGTACTAAGATCTGATGCGGCCATGTATACCTCACCCATATCCTGGCCGTGTTCTGCTCTGTATATCCCATCACGTGTCACTAGAATCAGCGCTAATGCTCGATCTCCATCATAGTCATCGGTTGCGATTCGGAATGGTTTAAAGCACCAGCCAACAAGCTGAAACTTAAGCAGGCTGGCCGTCTGCTTCAAACACCTGAGTACAACAGGGATCTGCGATGCCTTCAAGTGGCGTGCCCATGTTTTGCAGAACGGTGTCGAGTTTCACCCTCTAAACATTGCAGCATGTCGGCAATCCTGCAGCCAATGGGGGGGCTCTGAGCGACATCCCAGGATTGGGTCTGTGTGCAAATAGGCACATAGTATATCCCGTACAGGCCACTTACTGATGACTTCAGTGGGCATGATGCCCGTGTTCAGCCCCAGTGCAGTCTCACTGTACCAGACAACTCCTATTACGCAGTCCCCGCTCTCTGATCTTTATCACATCATACACCACTATAATTAGAATTCCCAGCTCAGCTCCGAGCTCATTAGACAGACACGCATTACACAGCGACCTTTCTCAAGGCATAAAGGAATGTTCAAAACCAATACTCCTGATAACACTGGAAAAAGGTTGGTTTCCTACCAGAAGGTAGGAGGTGGACGACAGAGAAGGAGTGCCTTGTGATCCAAGCAGCTCACACCAAGGAAGGTCAGTTCCTTGAAAACAAACGTGAGGAAAAAGAAAAGGGTAGTGGAGCGCTAGGTTGGTATTAGAAAAAAATTCTTAGTTTGAGTATGGTCAATTGGGTATCACAATTAGTAAAATTTATTCAACACTGATAAACATAGTAAAAATGGTTGATACATTTAGACACATGAAGAGGTTATAAATGAATACATAAAATCAGCACATATAAAAAAGAATTTAAGAATAGTTGGCCTGAGCACTATACTTATGCGTTCTCCCGCTTGCCAAATGTCCTGAGCCAGTCCGTCCTGTAGTTTAACTGGAGATTGTGGAGGCTGGGTGTCCATATACCATGCTGGGAATTCGATGCCGCTGTGTAGGATGTCGCTGTCTGGATGTTGTATAGACAGATGCACAGGCTGAAGGTAGGCTTCCCAATGAGTATGCTGGTGGTTGTATCCCAAGGTTCTCTTCCAGTGGGTGAAGAACGGATGGAAAATTAATCCGAATATAAAGGCTGGGCAAGATATGGTTTTGGGAGTGTCCCGCAATAGAGCTCAGAGTCCAAACTGACAGTATACTGACGCGTTTCGTTACCTAGGCTGGTAACTTTATCAAAGGAGAGTCTCCTTTGATAAAGTTACCAGCCTAGGTAACGAAACGTCCCTCTATTGTGAGATTTCTCGCAGTTCCCTGCTGCAAACTGGAAGCGGGATAAGGGGGGCAGGATAGGCAGGTTCCGGAAACGGGGGCGTTTTCTGAGAGCTCCCAGATCTGGATCTTCCAGCACAGATTTCCTGGCCTCTGCTACAGAACAGCTTGGGCCAATATGACCAGCCTCGGGCTCCCTCAGATTGACCATGTTTTTGTGCAGTGATCCGTTGCAGCAGTGGATCACAGAAGTCGATAGGAGGTGTTTATTGACACAAGGGGTGAGATTTAATAGGATGAGAGATTCAGAAAGTGATAGATTTGGTAAGAAATCTCCAGCTTTTTTTAAAGCGCCAATCATTTACACTGCAGAACCAGTTTCATTTTGCCGTGTAAATGATTGCCGCTTTTAAAAAAAGGGACGTCTGTTTCCCCATTGGCTGCGTTCTCGTTTTGTTTATTTAATTCGCACCCGTTGCGTTTTATTAATAGGGCGTTTGCAGATTTTCTACATTTCTTTTGTGAGTTGTAATTGCACTGAATGTTTTAATTGAGCTCGCAGATCAGATTGTAGATCTTTTCCCATACACTGCAGATCATTTCTCCATCGTTATTATGATGAAAATCTGCCGCAAGCTAACTCCCTTCCGCAGTCTAAGGCAGTCTAAGGTTCCAGACCATCGAATTCCAGATAATCGGTGGTGTGCTACGTGAAAGTCTTCCAAAATAGAATCTGCACTTTGGGAAAAAATTAAAAATTATAATTTTAAATTTTATTTATTTTTTAATAATTTTTATATTGACTGCATTAGATGCTGCCCCATTTCCACAGGGCATATGCAACTGCCCCCCCCCCCCCCCAATCAGCTCTGCTTTTAGAAGATAAGCTTTAAATGTTCAATCAAGCTATCCCATAAATTGTTTGTTTCTGCAGAGTGGTGCGCTATAGTCCTAAAAATGGAAAAGAAAGTGTCTGAAGCCAGTGTTAACCGCAGGAAGTCCAACAATCCTCAGCGGGTGTCTGCAGCCTCGGCTGGTACATCTCAGAGTAAGAGGAAGCGTCTTTTTTATATTTTTTTTTTGTAAGGAATAAATAACGAAAGCTAAAGGAGATGCGTGGGACTGAGCTTGCTGTGGTGACCAGTAATGTGTCCAACGCTTGTCCACAGAATGTTCGCTGCATTTATTGTATTGGATAACGGGTTACAGAAGTCCAAAAAGGGGAGACTGTTAAACTCTGTTCTTTGTCTTCTATCTAATTTAAACCAGACACGAGCCAGAGAGTGCCATTGCCCATACGGAGGTTTTACCGCCCAGGTACTCGGGCACTGATGGAAATACGCAAGTACCAGAAATCAACGAAGCTGCTGATCAGGAAGGCCCCGTTCTACCGCCTGGTGAGATGGTGTTGCCTGTTCTGCATCTAACAGTTTCCCCTACTCTGTGCTCTGCTAGTAATGTCTGCTTTTTCTGTTTTAGGTGAGAGAGGTCTGCCTGGAGTATTCCCACGGAGTGCCGTTCAGCTGGCAAAGCCAAGCGCTGATGGCATTGCAGGAGGTAAGGCTTCTTAGCGGCGTAAACGCTCGCTGTATTCTGTTTGGGGTAATCTTAGAATTATGTATTGTACTAAGATCTGATGCGGCCATGTATACCTCACCCATATCCTGGCCGTGTTCTGCTCTGTATATCCCATCACGTGTCACTAGAATCAGCGCTAATGCTCGATCTCCATCATAGTCATCGGTTGCGATTCGGAATGGTTTAAAGCACCAGCCAACAAGCTGAAACTTAAGCAGGCTGGCCGTCTGCTTCAAACACCTGAGTACAACAGGGATCTGCGATGCCTTCAAGTGGCGTGCCCATGTTTTGCAGAACGGTGTCGAGTTTCACCCTCTAAACATTGCAGCATGTCGGCAATCCTGCAGCCAATGGGGGGGCTCTGAGCGACATCCCAGGATTGGGTCTGTGTGCAAATAGGCACATAGTATATCCCGTACAGGCCACTTACTGATGACTTCAGTGGGCATGATGCCCGTGTTCAGCCCCAGTGCAGTCTCACTGTACCAGACAACTCCTATTACGCAGTCCCCGCTCTCTGATCTTTATCACATCATACACCACTATAATTAGAATTCCCAGCTCAGCTCCGAGCTCATTAGACAGACACGCATTACACAGCGACCTTTCTCAAGGCATAAAGGAATGTTCAAAACCAATACTCCTGATAACACTGGAAAAAGGTTGGTTTCCTACCAGAAGGTAGGAGGTGGACGACAGAGAAGGAGTGCCTTGTGATCCAAGCAGCTCACACCAAGGAAGGTCAGTTCCTTGAAAACAAACGTGAGGAAAAAGAAAAGGGTAGTGGAGCGCTAGGTTGGTATTAGAAAAAAATTCTTAGTTTGAGTATGGTCAATTGGGTATCACAATTAGTAAAATTTATTCAACACTGATAAACATAGTAAAAATGGTTGATACATTTAGACACATGAAGAGGTTATAAATGAATACATAAAATCAGCACATATAAAAAAGAATTTAAGAATAGTTGGCCTGAGCACTATACTTATGCGTTCTCCCGCTTGCCAAATGTCCTGAGCCAGTCCGTCCTGTAGTTTAACTGGAGATTGTGGAGGCTGGGTGTCCATATACCATGCTGGGAATTCGATGCCGCTGTGTAGGATGTCGCTGTCTGGATGTTGTATAGACAGATGCACAGGCTGAAGGTAGGCTTCCCAATGAGTATGCTGGTGGTTGTATCCCAAGGTTCTCTTCCAGTGGGTGAAGAACGGATGGAAAATTAATCCGAATATAAAGGCTGGGCAAGATATGGTTTTGGGAGTGTCCCGCAATAGAGCTCAGAGTCCAAACTGACAGTATACTGACGCGTTTCGTTACCTAGGCTGGTAACTTTATCAAAGGAGAGTCTCCTTTGATAAAGTTACCAGCCTAGGTAACGAAACGTCCCTCTATTGTGAGATTTCTCGCAGTTCCCTGCTGCAAACTGGAAGCGGGATAAGGGGGGCAGGATAGGCAGGTTCCGGAAACGGGGGCGTTTTCTGAGAGCTCCCAGATCTGGATCTTCCAGCACAGATTTCCTGGCCTCTGCTACAGAACAGCTTGGGCCAATATGACCAGCCTCGGGCTCCCTCAGATTGACCATGTTTTTGTGCAGTGATCCGTTGCAGCAGTGGATCACAGAAGTCGATAGGAGGTGTTTATTGACACAAGGGGTGAGATTTAATAGGATGAGAGATTCAGAAAGTGATAGATTTGGTAAGAAATCTCCAGCTTTTTTTAAAGCGCCAATCATTTACACTGCAGAACCAGTTTCATTTTGCCGTGTAAATGATTGCCGCTTTTAAAAAAAGGGACGTCTGTTTCCCCATTGGCTGCGTTCTCGTTTTGTTTATTTAATTCGCACCCGTTGCGTTTTATTAATAGGGCGTTTGCAGATTTTCTACATTTCTTTTGTGAGTTGTAATTGCACTGAATGTTTTAATTGAGCTCGCATATCAGATTGTAGATCTTTTCCCATACACTGCAGATCATTTCTCCATCGTTATTATGATGAAAATCTGCCGCAAGCTAACTCCCTTCCGCAGTCTAAGGCAGTCTAAGGTTCCAGACCATTGAATTCCAGATAATCGGTGGTGTGCTACGTGAAAGTCTTCCAAAATAGAATCTGCACTTTGGGAAAAAATAAAAAATTATAATTTTAAATTTTATTTATTTTTTAATAATTTTTATATTGACTGCATTAGATGCTGCCCCATTTCCACAGGGCATATGCAACTGCCCCCACCCCCCCCAATCAGCTCTGCTTTTAGAAGATAAGCTTTAAATGTTCAATCAAGCTATCCCATAAATTGTTTGTTTCTGCAGAGTGGTGCGCTATAGTCCTAAAAATGGAAAAGAAAGTGTCTGAAGCCAGTGTTAACCGCAGGAAGTCCAACAATCCTCAGCGGGTGTCTGCAGCCTCGGCTGGTACATCTCAGAGTAAGAGGAAGCGTCTTTTTTATATTTTTTTTTTGTAAGGAATAAATAACGAAAGCTAAAGGAGATGCGTGGGACTGAGCTTGCTGTGGTGACCAGTAATGTGTCCAACGCTTGTCCACAGAATGTTCGCTGCATTTATTGTATTGGATAACGGGTTACAGAAGTCCAAAAAGGGGAGACTGTTAAACTCTGTTCTTTGTCTTCTATCTAATTTAAACCAGACACGAGCCAGAGAGTGCCATTGCCCATACGGAGGTTTTACCGCCCAGGTACTCGGGCACTGATGGAAATACGCAAGTACCAGAAATCAACGAAGCTGCTGATCAGGAAGGCCCCGTTCTACCGCCTGGTGAGATGGTGTTGCCTGTTCTGCATCTAACAGTTTCCCCTACTCTGTGCTCTGCTAGTAATGTCTGCTTTTTCTGTTTTAGGTGAGAGAGGTCTGCCTGGAGTATTCCCACGGAGTGCCGTTCAGCTGGCAAAGCCAAGCGCTGATGGCATTGCAGGAGGTAAGGCTTCTTAGCGGCGTAAACGCTCGCTGTATTCTGTTTGGGGTAATCTTAGAATTATGTATTGTACTAAGATCTGATGCGGCCATGTATACCTCACCCATATCCTGGCCGTGTTCTGCTCTGTATATCTCATCACGTGTCACTAGAATCAGCGCTAATGCTCGATCTCCATCATAGTCATCGGTTGCGATTCGGAATGGTTTAAAGCACCAGCCAACAAGCTGAAACTTAAGCAGGCTGGCCGTCTGCTTCAAACACCTGAGTACTACAGGGATCTGCGATGCCTTCAAGTGGCGTGCCCATGTTTTGCAGAACGGTGTCGAGTTTCACCCTCTAAACATTGCAGCATGTCGGCAATCCTGCAGCCAATGGGGGGGCTCTGAGCGACATCCCAGGATTGGGTCTGTGTGCAAATAGGCACATAGTATATCCCGTACAGGCCACTTACTGATGACTTCAGTGGGCATGATGCCCGTGTTCAGCCCCAGTGCAGTCTCACTGTACCAGACAACTCCTATTACGCAGTCCCCGCTCTCTGATCTTTATCACATCATACACCACTATAATTAGAATTCCCAGCTCAGCTCCGAGCTCATTAGACAGACACGCATTACACAGCGACCTTTCTCAAGGCATAAAGGAATGTTCAAAACCAATACTCCTGATAACACTGGAAAAAGGTTGGTTTCCTACCAGAAGGTAGGAGGTGGACGACAGAGAAGGAGTGCCTTGTGATCCAAGCAGCTCACACCAAGGAAGGTCAGTTCCTTGAAAACAAACGTGAGGAAAAAGAAAAGGGTAGTGGAGCGCTAGGTTGGTATTAGAAAAAAATTCTTAGTTTGAGTATGGTCAATTGGGTATCACAATTAGTAAAATTTATTCAACACTGATAAACATAGTAAAAATGGTTGATACATTTAGACACATGAAGAGGTTATAAATGAATACATAAAATCAGCACATATAAAAAAGAATTTAAGAATAGTTGGCCTGAGCACTATACTTATGCGTTCTCCCGCTTGCCAAATGTCCTGAGCCAGTCCGTCCTGTAGTTTAACTGGAGATTGTGGAGGCTGGGTGTCCATATACCATGCTGGGAATTCGATGCCGCTGTGTAGGATGTCGCTGTCTGGATGTTGTATAGACAGATGCACAGGCTGAAGGTAGGCTTCCCAATGAGTATGCTGGTGGTTGTATCCCAAGGTTCTCTTCCAGTGGGTGAAGAACGGATGGAAAATTAATCCGAATATAAAGGCTGGGCAAGATATGGTTTTGGGAGTGTCCCGCAATAGAGCTCAGAGTCCAAACTGACAGTATACTGACGCGTTTCGTTACCTAGGCTGGTAACTTTATCAAAGGAGAGTCTCCTTTGATAAAGTTACCAGCCTAGGTAACGAAACGTCCCTCTATTGTGAGATTTCTCGCAGTTCCCTGCTGCAAACTGGAAGCGGGATAAGGGGGGCAGGATAGGCAGGTTCCGGAAACGGGGGCGTTTTCTGAGAGCTCCCAGATCTGGATCTTCCAGCACAGATTTCCTGGCCTCTGCTACAGAACAGCTTGGGCCAATATGACCAGCCTCGGGCTCCCTCAGATTGACCATGTTTTTGTGCAGTGATCCGTTGCAGCAGTGGATCACAGAAGTCGATAGGAGGTGTTTATTGACACAAGGGGTGAGATTTAATAGGATGAGAGATTCAGAAAGTGATAGATTTGGTAAGAAATCTCCAGCTTTTTTTAAAGCGCCAATCATTTACACTGCAGAACCAGTTTCATTTTGCCGTGTAAATGATTGCCGCTTTTAAAAAAAGGGACGTCTGTTTCCCCATTGGCTGCGTTCTCGTTTTGTTTATTTAATTCGCACCCGTTGCGTTTTATTAATAGGGCGTTTGCAGATTTTCTACATTTCTTTTGTGAGTTGTAATTGCACTGAATGTTTTAATTGAGCTCGCAGATCAGATTGTAGATCTTTTCCCATACACTGCAGATCATTTCTCCATCGTTATTATGATGAAAATCTGCCGCAAGCTAACTCCCTTCCGCAGTCTAAGGCAGTCTAAGGTTCCAGACCATCGAATTCCAGATAATCGGTGGTGTGCTACGTGAAAGTCTTCCAAAATAGAATCTGCACTTTGGGAAAAAATAAAAAATTATAATTTTAAATTTTATTTATTTTTTTATAATTTTTATATTGACTGCATTAGATGCTGCCCCATTTCCACAGGGCATATGCAACTGCCCCCACCCCCCCCCCCCCCCCAATCAGCTCTGCTTTTAGAAGATAAGCTTTAAATGTTCAATCAAGCTATCCCATAAATTGTTTGTTTCTGCAGAGTGGTGCGCTATAGTCCTAAAAATGGAAAAGAAAGTGTCTGAAGCCAGTGTTAACCGCAGGAAGTCCAACAATCCTCAGCGGGTGTCTGCAGCCTCGGCTGGTACATCTCAGAGTAAGAGGAAGCGTCTTTTTTATATTTTTTTTTGTAAGGAATAAATAACGAAAGCTAAAGGAGATGCGTGGGACTGAGCTTGCTGTGGTGACCAGTAATGTGTCCAACGCTTGTCCACAGAATGTTCGCTGCATTTATTGTATTGGATAACGGGTTACAGAAGTCCAAAAAGGGGAGACTGTTAAACTCTGTTCTTTGTCTTCTATCTAATTTAAATCAGACACGAGCCAGAGAGTGCCATTGCCCATACGGAGGTTTTACCGCCCAGGTACTCGGGCACTGATGGAAATACGCAAGTACCAGAAATCAACGAAGCTGCTGATCAGGAAGGCCCCGTTCTACCGCCTGGTGAGATGGTGTTGCCTGTTCTGCATCTAACAGTTTCCCCTACTCTGTGCTCTGCTAGTAATGTCTGCTTTTTCTGTTTTAGGTGAGAGAGGTCTGCCTGGAGTATTCCCACGGAGTGCCGTTCAGCTGGCAAAGCCAAGCGCTGATGGCATTGCAGGAGGTAAGGCTTCTTAGCGGCGTAAACGCTCGCTGTATTCTGTTTGGGGTAATCTTAGAATTATGTATTGTACTAAGATCTGATGCGGCCATGTATACCTCACCCATATCCTGGCCGTGTTCTGCTCTGTATATCCCATCACGTGTCACTAGAATCAGCGCTAATGCTCGATCTCCATCATAGTCATCGGTTGCGATTCGGAATGGTTTAAAGCACCAGCCAACAAGCTGAAACTTAAGCAGGCTGGCCGTCTGCTTCAAACACCTGAGTACAACAGGGATCTGCGATGCCTTCAAGTGGCGTGCCCATGTTTTGCAGAACGGTGTCGAGTTTCACCCTCTAAACATTGCAGCATGTCGGCAATCCTGCAGCCAATGGGGGGGCTCTGAGCGACATCCCAGGATTGGGTCTGTGTGCAAATAGGCACATAGTATATCCCGTACAGGCCACTTACTGATGACTTCAGTGGGCATGATGCCCGTGTTCAGCCCCAGTGCAGTCTCACTGTACCAGACAACTCCTATTACGCAGTCCCCGCTCTCTGATCTTTATCACATCATACACCACTATAATTAGAATTCCCAGCTCAGCTCCGAGCTCATTAGACAGACACGCATTACACAGCGACCTTTCTCAAGGCATAAAGGAATGTTCAAAACCAATACTCCTGATAACACTGGAAAAAGGTTGGTTTCCTACCAGAAGGTAGGAGGTGGACGACAGAGGAGTGCCTTGTGATCCAAGCAGCTCACACCAAGGAAGGTCAGTTCCTTGAAAACAAACGTGAGGAAAAAGAAAAGGGTAGTGGAGCGCTAGGTTGGTATTAGAAAAAAATTCTTAGTTTGAGTATGGTCAATTGGGTATCACAATTAGTAAAATTTATTCAACACTGATAAACATAGTAAAAATGGTTGATACATTTAGACACATGAAGAGGTTATAAATGAATACATAAAATCAGCACATATAAAAAAGAATTTAAGAATAGTTGGCCTGAGCACTATACTTATGCGTTCTCCCGCTTGCCAAATGTCCTGAGCCAGTCCGTCCTGTAGTTTAACTGGAGATTGTGGAGGCTGGGTGTCCATATACCATGCTGGGAATTCGATGCCGCTGTGTAGGATGTCGCTGTCTGGATGTTGTATAGACAGATGCACAGGCTGAAGGTAGGCTTCCCAATGAGTATGCTGGTGGTTGTATCCCAAGGTTCTCTTCCAGTGGGTGAAGAACGGATGGAAAATTAATCCGAATATAAAGGCTGGGCAAGATATGGTTTTGGGAGTGTCCCGCAATAGAGCTCAAAGTCCAAACTGACAGTATACTGACGCGTTTCGTTACCTAGGCTGGTAACTTTATCAAAGGAGAGTCTCCTTTGATAAAGTTACCAGCCTAGGTAACGAAACGTCCCTCTATTGTGAGATTTCTCGCAGTTCCCTGCTGCAAACTGGAAGCGGGATAAGGGGGGCAGGATAGGCAGGTTCCGGAAACGGGGGCGTTTTCTGAGAGCTCCCAGATCTGGATCTTCCAGCACAGATTTCCTGGCCTCTGCTACAGAACAGCTTGGGCCAATATGACCAGCCTCGGGCTCCCTCAGATTGACCATGTTTTTGTGCAGTGATCCGTTGCAGCAGTGGATCACAGAAGTCGATAGGAGGTGTTTATTGACACAAGGGGTGAGATTTAATAGGATGAGAGATTCAGAAAGTGATAGATTTGGTAAGAAATCTCCAGCTTTTTTTAAAGCGCCAATCATTTACACTGCAGAACCAGTTTCATTTTGCCGTGTAAATGATTGCCGCTTTTAAAAAAAGGGACGTCTGTTTCCCCATTGGCTGCGTTCTCGTTTTGTTTATTTAATTCGCACCCGTTGCGTTTTATTAATAGGGCGTTTGCAGATTTTCTACATTTCTTTTGTGAGTTGTAATTGCACTGAATGTTTTAATTGAGCTCGCAGATCAGATTGTAGATCTTTTCCCATACACTGCAGATCATTTCTCCATCGTTATTATGATGAAAATCTGCCGCAAGCTAACTCCCTTCCGCAGTCTAAGGCAGTCTAAGGTTCCAGACCATCGAATTCCAGATAATCGGTGGTGTGCTACGTGAAAGTCTTCCAAAATAGAATCTGCACTTTGGGAAAAAATAAAAAATTATAATTTTAAATTTTATTTATTTTTTAATAATTTTTATATTGACTGCATTAGATGCTGCCCCATTTCCACAGGGCATATGCAACTGCCCCCACCCCACCCCCCCCAATCAGCTCTGCTTTTAGAAGATAAGCTTTAAATGTTCAATCAAGCTATCCCATAAATTGTTTGTTTCTGCAGAGTGGTGCGCTATAGTCCTAAAAATGGAAAAGAAAGTGTCTGAAGCCAGTGTTAACCGCAGGAAGTCCAACAATCCTCAGCGGGTGTCTGCAGCCTCGGCTGGTACATCTCAGAGTAAGAGGAAGCGTCTTTTTTATATTTTTTTTTTGTAAGGAATAAATAACGAAAGCTAAAGGAGATGCGTGGGACTGAGCTTGCTGTGGTGACCAGTAATGTGTCCAACGCTTGTCCACAGAATGTTCGCTGCATTTATTGTATTGGATAACGGGTTACAGAAGTCCAAAAAGGGGAGACTGTTAAACTCTGTTCTTTGTCTTCTATCTAATTTAAACCAGACACGAGCCAGAGAGTGCCATTGCCCATACGGAGGTTTTACCGCCCAGGTACTCGGGCACTGATGGAAATACGCAAGTACCAGAAATCAACGAAGCTGCTGATCAGGAAGGCCCCGTTCTACCGCCTGGTGAGATGGTGTTGCCTGTTCTGCATCTAACAGTTTCCCCTACTCTGTGCTCTGCTAGTAATGTCTGCTTTTTCTGTTTTAGGTGAGAGAGGTCTGCCTGGAGTATTCCCACGGAGTGCCGTTCAGCTGGCAAAGCCAAGCGCTGATGGCATTGCAGGAGGTAAGGCTTCTTAGCGGCGTAAACGCTCGCTGTATTCTGTTTGGGGTAATCTTAGAATTATGTATTGTACTAAGATCTGATGGTCGTGTTCTGCTCTGTATATCCCATCACGTGTCACTAGAATCAGCGCTAATGCTCGATCTCCATCATAGTCATCGGTTGCGATTCGGAATGGTTTAAAGCACCAGCCAACAAGCTGAAACTTAAGCAGGCTGGCCGTCTGCTTCAAACACCTGAGTACAACAGGGATCTGCGATGCCTTCAAGTGGCGTGCCCATGTTTTGCAGAACGGTGTCGAGTTTCACCCTCTAAACATTGCAGCATGTCGGCAATCCTGCAGCCAATGGGGGGGCTCTGAGCGACATCCCAGGATTGGGTCTGTGTGCAAATAGGCACATAGTATATCCCGTACAGGCCACTTACTGATGACTTCAGTGGGCATGATGCCCGTGTTCAGCCCCAGTGCAGTCTCACTGTACCAGACAACTCCTATTACGCAGTCCCCGCTCTCTGATCTTTATCACATCATACACCACTATAATTAGAATTCCCAGCTCAGCTCCGAGCTCATTAGACAGACACGCATTACACAGCGACCTTTCTCAAGGCATAAAGGAATGTTCAAAACCAATACTCCTGATAACACTGGAAAAAGGTTGGTTTCCTACCAGAAGGTAGGAGGTGGACGACAGAGAAGGAGTGCCTTGTGATCCAAGCAGCTCACACCAAGGAAGGTCAGTTCCTTGAAAACAAACGTGAGGAAAAAGAAAAGGGTAGTGGAGCGCTAGGTTGGTATTAGAAAAAAATTCTTAGTTTGAGTATGGTCAATTGGGTATCACAATTAGTAAAATTTATTCAACACTGATAAACATAGTAAAAATGGTTGATACATTTAGACACATGAAGAGGTTATAAATGAATACATAAAATCAGCACATATAAAAAAGAATTTAAGAATAGTTGGCCTGAGCACTATACTTATGCGTTCTCCCGCTTGCCAAATGTCCTGAGCCAGTCCGTCCTGTAGTTTAACTGGAGATTGTGGAGGCTGGGTGTCCATATACCATGCTGGGAATTCGATGCCGCTGTGTAGGATGTCGCTGTCTGGATGTTGTATAGACAGATGCACAGGCTGAAGGTAGGCTTCCCAATGAGTATGCTGGTGGTTGTATCCCAAGGTTCTCTTCCAGTGGGTGAAGAACGGATGGAAAATTAATCCGAATATAAAGGCTGGGCAAGATATGGTTTTGGGAGTGTCCCGCAATAGAGCTCAGAGTCCAAACTGACAGTATACTGACGCGTTTCGTTACCTAGGCTGGTAACTTTATCAAAGGAGAGTCTCCTTTGATAAAGTTACCAGCCTAGGTAACGAAACGTCCCTCTATTGTGAGATTTCTCGCAGTTCCCTGCTGCAAACTGGAAGCGGGATAAGGGGGGCAGGATAGGCAGGTTCCGGAAACGGGGGCGTTTTCTGAGAGCTCCCAGATCTGGATCTTCCAGCACAGATTTCCTGGCCTCTGCTACAGAACAGCTTGGGCCAATATGACCAGCCTCGGGCTCCCTCAGATTGACCATGTTTTTGTGCAGTGATCCGTTGCAGCAGTGGATCACAGAAGTCGATAGGAGGTGTTTATTGACACAAGGGGTGAGATTTAATAGGATGAGAGATTCAGAAAGTGATAGATTTGGTAAGAAATCTCCAGCTTTTTTTAAAGCGCCAATCATTTACACTGCAGAACCAGTTTCATTTTGCCGTGTAAATGATTGCCGCTTTTAAAAAAAGGGACGTCTGTTTCCCCATTGGCTGCGTTCTCGTTTTGTTTATTTAATTCGCACCCGTTGCGTTTTATTAATAGGGCGTTTGCAGATTTTCTACATTTCTTTTGTGAGTTGTAATTGCACTGAATGTTTTAATTGAGCTCGCAGATCAGATTGTAGATCTTTTCCCATACACTGCAGATCATTTCTCCATCGTTATTATGATGAAAATCTGCCGCAAGCTAACTCCCTTCCGCAGTCTAAGGCAGTCTAAGGTTCCAGACCATCGAATTCCAGATAATCGGTGGTGTGCTACGTGAAAGTCTTCCAAAATAGAATCTGCACTTTGGGAAAAAATAAAAAATTATAATTTTAAATTTTATTTATTTTTTTATAATTTTTATATTGACTGCATTAGATGCTGCCCCATTTCCACAGGGCATATGCAACTGCCCCCACCCCCCCCCCCCCCCCAATCAGCTCTGCTTTTAGAAGATAAGCTTTAAATGTTCAATCAAGCTATCCCATAAATTGTTTGTTTCTGCAGAGTGGTGCGCTATAGTCCTAAAAATGGAAAAGAAAGTGTCTGAAGCCAGTGTTAACCGCAGGAAGTCCAACAATCCTCAGCGGGTGTCTGCAGCCTCGGCTGGTACATCTCAGAGTAAGAGGAAGCGTCTTTTTTATATTTTTTTTTGTAAGGAATAAATAACGAAAGCTAAAGGAGATGCGTGGGACTGAGCTTGCTGTGGTGACCAGTAATGTGTCCAACGCTTGTCCACAGAATGTTCGCTGCATTTATTGTATTGGATAACGGGTTACAGAAGTCCAAAAAGGGGAGACTGTTAAACTCTGTTCTTTGTCTTCTATCTAATTTAAATCAGACACGAGCCAGAGAGTGCCATTGCCCATACGGAGGTTTTACCGCCCAGGTACTCGGGCACTGATGGAAATACGCAAGTACCAGAAATCAACGAAGCTGCTGATCAGGAAGGCCCCGTTCTACCGCCTGGTGAGATGGTGTTGCCTGTTCTGCATCTAACAGTTTCCCCTACTCTGTGCTCTGCTAGTAATGTCTGCTTTTTCTGTTTTAGGTGAGAGAGGTCTGCCTGGAGTATTCCCACGGAGTGCCGTTCAGCTGGCAAAGCCAAGCGCTGATGGCATTGCAGGAGGTAAGGCTTCTTAGCGGCGTAAACGCTCGCTGTATTCTGTTTGGGGTAATCTTAGAATTATGTATTGTACTAAGATCTGATGCGGCCATGTATACCTCACCCATATCCTGGCCGTGTTCTGCTCTGTATATCCCATCACGTGTCACTAGAATCAGCGCTAATGCTCGATCTCCATCATAGTCATCGGTTGCGATTCGGAATGGTTTAAAGCACCAGCCAACAAGCTGAAACTTAAGCAGGCTGGCCGTCTGCTTCAAACACCTGAGTACAACAGGGATCTGCGATGCCTTCAAGTGGCGTGCCCATGTTTTGCAGAACGGTGTCGAGTTTCACCCTCTAAACATTGCAGCATGTCGGCAATCCTGCAGCCAATGGGGGGGCTCTGAGCGACATCCCAGGATTGGGTCTGTGTGCAAATAGGCACATAGTATATCCCGTACAGGCCACTTACTGATGACTTCAGTGGGCATGATGCCCGTGTTCAGCCCCAGTGCAGTCTCACTGTACCAGACAACTCCTATTACGCAGTCCCCGCTCTCTGATCTTTATCACATCATACACCACTATAATTAGAATTCCCAGCTCAGCTCCGAGCTCATTAGACAGACACGCATTACACAGCGACCTTTCTCAAGGCATAAAGGAATGTTCAAAACCAATACTCCTGATAACACTGGAAAAAGGTTGGTTTCCTACCAGAAGGTAGGAGGTGGACGACAGAGGAGTGCCTTGTGATCCAAGCAGCTCACACCAAGGAAGGTCAGTTCCTTGAAAACAAACGTGAGGAAAAAGAAAAGGGTAGTGGAGCGCTAGGTTGGTATTAGAAAAAAATTCTTAGTTTGAGTATGGTCAATTGGGTATCACAATTAGTAAAATTTATTCAACACTGATAAACATAGTAAAAATGGTTGATACATTTAGACACATGAAGAGGTTATAAATGAATACATAAAATCAGCACATATAAAAAAGAATTTAAGAATAGTTGGCCTGAGCACTATACTTATGCGTTCTCCCGCTTGCCAAATGTCCTGAGCCAGTCCGTCCTGTAGTTTAACTGGAGATTGTGGAGGCTGGGTGTCCATATACCATGCTGGGAATTCGATGCCGCTGTGTAGGATGTCGCTGTCTGGATGTTGTATAGACAGATGCACAGGCTGAAGGTAGGCTTCCCAATGAGTATGCTGGTGGTTGTATCCCAAGGTTCTCTTCCAGTGGGTGAAGAACGGATGGAAAATTAATCCGAATATAAAGGCTGGGCAAGATATGGTTTTGGGAGTGTCCCGCAATAGAGCTCAAAGTCCAAACTGACAGTATACTGACGCGTTTCGTTACCTAGGCTGGTAACTTTATCAAAGGAGAGTCTCCTTTGATAAAGTTACCAGCCTAGGTAACGAAACGTCCCTCTATTGTGAGATTTCTCGCAGTTCCCTGCTGCAAACTGGAAGCGGGATAAGGGGGGCAGGATAGGCAGGTTCCGGAAACGGGGGCGTTTTCTGAGAGCTCCCAGATCTGGATCTTCCAGCACAGATTTCCTGGCCTCTGCTACAGAACAGCTTGGGCCAATATGACCAGCCTCGGGCTCCCTCAGATTGACCATGTTTTTGTGCAGTGATCCGTTGCAGCAGTGGATCACAGAAGTCGATAGGAGGTGTTTATTGACACAAGGGGTGAGATTTAATAGGATGAGAGATTCAGAAAGTGATAGATTTGGTAAGAAATCTCCAGCTTTTTTTAAAGCGCCAATCATTTACACTGCAGAACCAGTTTCATTTTGCCGTGTAAATGATTGCCGCTTTTAAAAAAAGGGACGTCTGTTTCCCCATTGGCTGCGTTCTCGTTTTGTTTATTTAATTCGCACCCGTTGCGTTTTATTAATAGGGCGTTTGCAGATTTTCTACATTTCTTTTGTGAGTTGTAATTGCACTGAATGTTTTAATTGAGCTCGCAGATCAGATTGTAGATCTTTTCCCATACACTGCAGATCATTTCTCCATCGTTATTATGATGAAAATCTGCCGCAAGCTAACTCCCTTCCGCAGTCTAAGGCAGTCTAAGGTTCCAGACCATCGAATTCCAGATAATCGGTGGTGTGCTACGTGAAAGTCTTCCAAAATAGAATCTGCACTTTGGGAAAAAATAAAAAATTATAATTTTAAATTTTATTTATTTTTTAATAATTTTTATATTGACTGCATTAGATGCTGCCCCATTTCCACAGGGCATATGCAACTGCCCCCACCCCACCCCCCCCAATCAGCTCTGCTTTTAGAAGATAAGCTTTAAATGTTCAATCAAGCTATCCCATAAATTGTTTGTTTCTGCAGAGTGGTGCGCTATAGTCCTAAAAATGGAAAAGAAAGTGTCTGAAGCCAGTGTTAACCGCAGGAAGTCCAACAATCCTCAGCGGGTGTCTGCAGCCTCGGCTGGTACATCTCAGAGTAAGAGGAAGCGTCTTTTTTATATTTTTTTTGTGTAAGGAATAAATAACGAAAGCTAAAGGAGATGCGTGGGACTGAGCTTGCTGTGGTGACCAGTAATGTGTCCAACGCTTGTCCACAGAATGTTCGCTGCATTTATTGTATTGGATAACGGGTTACAGAAGTCCAAAAAGGGGAGACTGTTAAACTCTGTTCTTTGTCTTCTATCTAATTTAAACCAGACACGAGCCAGAGAGTGCCATTGCCCATACGGAGGTTTTACCGCCCAGGTACTCGGGCACTGATGGAAATACGCAAGTACCAGAAATCAACGAAGCTGCTGATCAGGAAGGCCCCGTTCTACCGCCTGGTGAGATGGTGTTGCCTGTTCTGCATCTAACAGTTTCCCCTACTCTGTGCTCTGCTAGTAATGTCTGCTTTTTCTGTTTTAGGTGAGAGAGGTCTGCCTGGAGTATTCCCACGGAGTGCCGTTCAGCTGGCAAAGCCAAGCGCTGATGGCATTGCAGGAGGTAAGGCTTCTTAGCGGCGTAAACGCTCGCTGTATTCTGTTTGGGGTAATCTTAGAATTATGTATTGTACTAAGATCTGATGGTCGTGTTCTGCTCTGTATATCCCATCACGTGTCACTAGAATCAGCGCTAATGCTCGATCTCCATCATAGTCATCGGTTGCGATTCGGAATGGTTTAAAGCACCAGCCAACAAGCTGAAACTTAAGCAGGCTGGCCGTCTGCTTCAAACACCTGAGTACAACAGGGATCTGCGATGCCTTCAAGTGGCGTGCCCATGTTTTGCAGAACGGTGTCGAGTTTCACCCTCTAAACATTGCAGCATGTCGGCAATCCTGCAGCCAATGGGGGGGCTCTGAGCGACATCCCAGGATTGGGTCTGTGTGCAAATAGGCACATAGTATATCCCGTACAGGCCACTTACTGATGACTTCAGTGGGCATGATGCCCGTGTTCAGCCCCCAGTGCAGTCTCACTGTACCAGACAACTCCTATTACGCAGTCCCCGCTCTCTGATCTTTATCACATCATACACCACTATAATTAGAATTCCCAGCTCAGCTCCGAGCTCATTAGACAGACACGCATTACACAGCGACCTTTCTCAAGGCATAAAGGAATGTTCAAAACCAATACTCCTGATAACACTGGAAAAAGGTTGGTTTCCTACCAGAAGGTAGGAGGTGGACGACAGAGAAGGAGTGCCTTGTGATCCAAGCAGCTCACACCAAGGAAGGTCAGTTCCTTGAAAACAAACGTGAGGAAAAAGAAAAGGGTAGTGGAGCGCTAGGTTGGTATTAGAAAAAAATTCTTAGTTTGAGTATGGTCAATTGGGTATCACAATTAGTAAAATTTATTCAACACTGATAAACATAGTAAAAATGGTTGATACATTTAGACACATGAAGAGGTTATAAATGAATACATAAAATCAGCACATATAAAAAAGAATTTAAGAATAGTTGGCCTGAGCACTATACTTATGCGTTCTCCCGCTTGCCAAATGTCCTGAGCCAGTCCGTCCTGTAGTTTAACTGGAGATTGTGGAGGCTGGGTGTCCATATACCATGCTGGGAATTCGATGCCGCTGTGTAGGATGTCGCTGTCTGGATGTTGTATAGACAGATGCACAGGCTGAAGGTAGGCTTCCCAATGAGTATGCTGGTGGTTGTATCCCAAGGTTCTCTTCCAGTGGGTGAAGAACGGATGGAAAATTAATCCGAATATAAAGGCTGGGCAAGATATGGTTTTGGGAGTGTCCCGCAATAGAGCTCAGAGTCCAAACTGACAGTATACTGACGCGTTTCGTTACCTAGGCTGGTAACTTTATCAAAGGAGAGTCTCCTTTGATAAAGTTACCAGCCTAGGTAACGAAACGTCCCTCTATTGTGAGATTTCTCGCAGTTCCCTGCTGCAAACTGGAAGCGGGATAAGGGGGGCAGGATAGGCAGGTTCCGGAAACGGGGGCGTTTTCTGAGAGCTCCCAGATCTGGATCTTCCAGCACAGATTTCCTGGCCTCTGCTACAGAACAGCTTGGGCCAATATGACCAGCCTCGGGCTCCCTCAGATTGACCATGTTTTTGTGCAGTGATCCGTTGCAGCAGTGGATCACAGAAGTCGATAGGAGGTGTTTATTGACACAAGGGGTGAGATTTAATAGGATGAGAGATTCAGAAAGTGATAGATTTGGTAAGAAATCTCCAGCTTTTTTTAAAGCGCCAATCATTTACACTGCAGAACCAGTTTCATTTTGCCGTGTAAATGATTTGCCGCTTTTAAAAAAAGGGACGTCTGTTTCCCCATTGGCTGCGTTCTCGTTTTGTTTATTTAATTCGCACCCGTTGCGTTTTATTAATAGGGCGTTTGCAGATTTTCTACATTTCTTTTGTGAGTTGTAATTGCACTGAATGTTTTAATTGAGCTCGCAGATCAGATTGTAGATCTTTTCCCATACACTGCAGATCATTTCTCCATCGTTATTATGATGAAAATCTGCCGCAAGCTAACTCCCTTCCGCAGTCTAAGGCAGTCTAAGGTTCCAGACCATCGAATTCCAGATAATCGGTGGTGTGCTACGTGAAAGTCTTCCAAAATAGAATCTGCACTTTGGGAAAAAATAAAAAATTATAATTTTAAATTTTATTTATTTTTTTATAATTTTTATATTGACTGCATTAGATGCTGCCCCATTTCCACAGGGCATATGCAACTGCCCCCACCCCCCCCCCCCCCCCAATCAGCTCTGCTTTTAGAAGATAAGCTTTAAATGTTCAATCAAGCTATCCCATAAATTGTTTGTTTCTGCAGAGTGGTGCGCTATAGTCCTAAAAATGGAAAAGAAAGTGTCTGAAGCCAGTGTTAACCGCAGGAAGTCCAACAATCCTCAGCGGGTGTCTGCAGCCTCGGCTGGTACATCTCAGAGTAAGAGGAAGCGTCTTTTTTATATTTTTTTTTGTAAGGAATAAATAACGAAAGCTAAAGGAGATGCGTGGGACTGAGCTTGCTGTGGTGACCAGTAATGTGTCCAACGCTTGTCCACAGAATGTTCGCTGCATTTATTGTATTGGATAACGGGTTACAGAAA